>NC_138185.1:64363659-64626159 GCF_964194105.1 Spermophilus citellus
TCCTATGCACTTCATCTTTTTTATTATATATATATATATTTTTTTTTTCATTCATCCTAAGTTGGCTTCATATGTGGAATTCTGTCATGTCTAAATATGTCTGAAAAATCATGTGGCAAGTCTACTAAGAACTCTATGGCATGAGGGACTGAGGTGCCTCTGGGAGAGAAGTCATTCAGAAGACAAAGAAGTAGCAGCCATCAGCTTGAAAGGGTGCAAAGTTTCACTCACTGGAGGGATTGGAATCTTCAGAGTCTTTTCTCTTATTTAGAGTTGTCTGGGGAACTGACAGAGATTGACAGAAGGGAGAGATCTGAATTTGAAGGGCATGTCGGGGGCAGCATTCACATTAAAACATTGCCTTCTATTTGAAATAGGCTGTTCATATTTGGTCTATTAATGGATTCATGTGGGGCTTTAGAATTTCTGGGGATGCTTTTTATAGAAACGGGGAGGAGGAAATGACACGGGGTGTGGGGTCAGAGTGTGCCACCCCTTGCTAGCTTGTTCCACTGTGGACAAGCTTGTTTATCTGCACAAAGCTGTCTTTGAGCTGTCCAAACTTACTAAGTAGGAAAATTTATTGAGGCAGACAGATTACTTGTCTGTGACTGACTCATCTTGTGACCTTAGAAGAGCTTGTGTTCACTGTGTGTCTCAACACTCTCTGCTGGGAGCTGTTCTCTTGTTCCTTCTTTTCCAGGATGGATATGCAGGCTTTGGTGACGAAAATGGCCATTTCCACTAGCCATGAAGCCTAGCCACATCTCCTCTAAGCTGGTTGGGTCCTCCCATCATGATATTTAACCCAGTTTTGAAGCTGAGTTGTCAGATGTTATCAGTGTACAGAATCTCTGCTGCGATTTGAAACTGTTAGCTTGCCTTGCTTCATAAATATCAAAGTTAATCAGAAATGGATAGGATTTTCCTTGCAGAGGCTGGGCCCTGAATCTCATTCTGTCTTCTGATCTCAGTATTACCCACAGGCTGAGATCATTCCTTCATTCCTCACATTCATCATCTCTAGAGCTTTCTCAAGAACAGTAGAAATCAGGAAGAATTTTGTTCAGAACCATGCAGGTATCCGTCTCACAGAGAATGGCATCTTTAATATTGTCACCCTCTCAATGCCTTCTCAGGTTTTCAGCAGCATCCTCATATTATGATTATCTCTTTAGGCTCAGGGGTCCCAGGACCATGGACTACTGTGGGGGAATAGGGGTCAGAGGCTATGTGCTCTAAAGCACCTGGACTTAAACACCTTAGCAACAAGAGGAGATGGATGTGTTTGGTCTCCAGCAAGTCTCATAAGCAAATTCCTCAGCTTAGCCTCCTGTTGGCTGTCCTAGTGTCTTCCTATGCTTAGAATAGTGTTAGGTGATCTTCTCCCCTCAGAGGTCTGATCTGCCAGGCCTCTCTGGCATTTGAGCTTTGCCTTAGTACAGAATTACTGGGCATGGCTTCATTGGCAGCTATTTATGGTGATTTCATCTTCAATATATGAGCTGGAAAAAAATGTCCCAAACCTTTTCTACTTCTTCTTCTTTCCATATTACTATCTTTTCCAAAAGCCAAGATTTCCCCAACCATCATACCATTGTTTGACCATAGTGTTTGATAGATAAATGGAGACTCAGCTAGAGCTAATAGGTTTCCTGCAATCATGAGAGATTTGGTGGCTCAGCTACGTTGTCATTGAGACAATAAGATCCAGGTTACAAGGAACAAATTTCACTGTTTCTCAAAAATAAGTACTGAATTTCTCCTTGGGTGCCTTCCTTCTACCCCTATTAAGATACAGCTTTCTGTTTAACACAACTAGACTCTGGTCTTTCAGGGCATGGGCTCTCTTTGGGGGTTCAGAAACTATGTGCTCAGAGCACTTGAATTCAAGTGCTTTGGAACAGGAACAACAGCAAAAAAAAAAATTCCACTCCAGTTTCATAAGTGCTGATACTAGGGATGTGCTGCATGAGCTCAACTTACTGACAGAGTGATTATGGCATCTGCAACCTGACTCCAAGCCTGTAGCTCATGGTGGAATGAATAGTTTCCTACATGAATTAAACCTTGGCAATAAGGTTCATGGGTTGAAATCCCTTTCATCTTCCTAAGAAACCAGTGATCTCTCCCTGATGAAGTCCAGATATAGATATTCAAGTCACAGGATCTAAAGCTGGAATGTCCCAGATAACCTCTTTGTCCATCTCCTTCTTCTTAAGGGGAAGACATTGGAACCCAGAAAGGCTGAACCAAGATCTCTATCCTAACTTCCAAACTATCCATTACTAGAAAATTCTGTACACAACCAAAACACAAAACAAAAATACCTCGAATTAGGGCTTTTATTAGACAACATTCAACATGCCTGTCTCAATGCAAGGCATTGGAGATTTGAAAACAACAGAAGGTGGATCTTGTCCTTGAGTCGCTGATGAATCTAGGCTCACAGTAGCAATGCAGGTGGCAGGATGTTCCTCCACTCTGACCCATTCTTGGGCTGGTGAAATGGGCCAGGATGTGGTGAAAACTTTACACTTATACATTGCTGGTGGGACTGCAAATTGGTACAGCCAATATGGAAAGTAGTACGGAGATTCCTCAGAAATCTGGGAATGGAACCACCACTTGACCCATTTATCCCTCTCCTCAGACTATACCCAAAGGCCTTAAAAACAGCATACTACAGGGACACAGCCACAACAATGTTTATAGCAGCACAATTCACAATAGCTAAACTGTGGAACCAACTTAGATGCCTTTCAGTAGATGAATGGATAAAAAAATGTGGCATATATACACAATGGAATTTTACTCAGCAATAAAAAAGAATAAAATCATGGCATTTGCAGGTAAATGGATGGTGTTGGAGAAGATAATGTTAAGTGAAGTTAGTGAATCCCACAAAAACAAATGCCAAATGTTTTCTCTGATGTAAGGAGGCTGACACATAGTGGGGTAGGGATGGGGAGCATGGGAGGAATAGATGAACTCTAGATAGGGCAGAGGGGTGGGAGGGAAAGGGAGGGGGCAGGTGGTTAGCAAGGATGGTGAAATGTGATGGACATCATTATCCAAAGTACATGTATAAAGACACAAATTGGTGTCAACATACTTTATATACAACCAGAGATATGAAAAATTGTGCTGTATATGTGTAATAAGAATTATAATACATTTTGCTGTTATTTATTTTTTTAAAATAATAAAATAAATAAATATTTTTTAAAAAAGAATCTATGACAAGCACAGCAGAACGAATGACAGAGAAGGAGTCCAGGATGTACAAAATGAAAATGTTCTGTAAATTAAAGGATGGTATAAGAGAGCAAATACAGGCAGCAAGATCATTTACACAAAGAGCTACATAAACAAATACAGGAAGCAAAAGATTACTTCAATAGGGAGATAGAGGTTCTACAAAAACAAACAAACAAATAGAAATCCTTGAAATGAAAGAAATAATAAACCAAATTAAAAGTTCAATTGAAAGCATCACCAACAGATTAGACCACTTGGAAGACAGAATCTCCGACAATGAAGACAAAATATATAATCTTTTTTTTATTATATTTTTAATTGGTTGTTCAAAACATTACAAAGCTCTTGACATATCATATTTCATACATTAGATTCAAGTGGGTTATGAACTCCCATTTTTACCCCATATACAGATTGCAGAATCACATCGGTTACACATCCACTGTTTTACATATTGCCATACTAGTGTCTGTTGTATTCTGCTGCCTTTCCTATCCTCTACTATCTCCCCTCCCCTCCCCTCCCATCTTCTCTCTCTATCCCATCTGCTGTAATTTAATTCTCTCCCTTGTTTTTTCCCCTTTTCCCTCACAACCTCTTATATGTAATTTTGTATAACAATGAGGGTCTCCTTCCATTTCCATGCAATTTCCCTTTTCTCTTCCTTTCCCTCCCACCTCATGTCTCTGTTTAATGTTAATCTTTTCCTCTTTTCTTCCTCCCTGCTCTGTTCTTAGTTGCTCTCATTATATCAAAGAAGACATTTGACATTTGTTCTTTAGGGATTGGCTAGCTTCACTTAGCATAATCTGCTCTAATGCCATCCATTTCCCTGCAAATTCCATGATTTTGTCATTTTTTAGTGCTGCGTAATACTCCAAATGTGTATGCCACTTTTTTTTAATCCATTCATCTATTGAAGGGCATCTGGGTTGGTTCCACAGTCTAGCTATTGTGAATTGTGCTGCTATGAACATCGATGTGGCAGTATCCCTGTAGTACGCTCTTTTAAGGTCTTCAGGGAATACCCCGAGAAGGGCAATAGCTGGGTCAAATGGTGGTTCTATTCCCAGCTTTCCCAGGAGTCTCCATACTGCTTTCCAAATTGGCCGCACCAATTTGCAGTCCCACCAGCAATGTACAAGAGTACCCCTTTCCCCACATCCTCGCCAGCACTACTTGTTGTTTGACTTCATAATGGCTGCTAATCTTACTGGAGTGAGATGGTATCTTAGAGTGGTTTTGATTTGTGTTTCTCTGACTGCTAGAGATGGTGAGCATTTTTTCATGTACTTGTTGATTGATTGTATGTCCTCCTCTGAGAATCTTGAAAAGAATGTAGACCACACAGTGAAAATTGTAAGAAACCATGAGCAGAACATTGTGTACATTGTGACCAAAATGTAAATGTCTGGATAGATCCTCCAAACAAAAGCTGAGTGAAGAAACTATAGAACTCAATTATACAATTAATAACAGACTTAACTGACATATATAGAATATTCCATCCTTTCATGAACAAATACAGTTTCTTCTCAGCACCACATGGATCCATCTCTAAAATAGACCATATATTATGCCACAAAGCAACTCTTAGCAAATATAAAAAATAAAGATACTTCCCTTCATTCTATCAGATCATAATGGAATGAAATTACAAATCAATGATAAAATAAAAATAAAAGCTACTCCAACACCTGGAGACTAAATAATATGCTACTGAATGAACAATGGGTTGCAAAATTCATCAAAGAGGATATTAAAAATTTCTTAGAGGTAAATGAGAGCACAGATACAATGTATCAAAATCTCTGGGACACTATGAAGGCAGAACTAAGAGGAAAGTTCATTGCATGGATTTCATTCCTTAAAAAAAGAAAAAGGCACAAATAAATGACTTAACATTACATCTCAAAGCCCTAGAAAAAGAAGATCAAATCAATACAAAAAGAAGTAGAAGATTGATTCCCAAGTATCTTATTTTCTTTGAGGATATTGTGAATGGAGTGGTTTTCCTTATTTCCATTTCCGAGGTTTTGTTGCTGATATACAGGAATGCCTTTGATTTATGCGTGTTGATTTTATACCCTGCCACTTTGCTGAATTCATTTATTAACTCTAGCAGCTTCTTTGTAGACTCTTTTGGGTCTGTTAAGTATATTATCATGTCATCCGCAAATAGCGATAGTTTAATTTCTTCTTTTCCTATTTTTATGCCTTTAATTTCTTTTGTCTGTCTAATTGCTCTGGCTAGTACTTCGAGAACTAAATTGAATAGAAGTGGTGATAGAGGGCATCCCTGTCTTGTTCCAGATTTTAGAGGAAATGCCTTCAGTTTTTCTCCGTTTAGGATGATGCTAGCCTGAGGTTTAGCATATACAGCTTTTACAATGTTGAGGTAAGTTCCTGTTATCCCTAGTTTTTCTAGTGTTTTGAACATAAAGGGATGCTGTACTTTGTCAAATGCTTTTTCTGCATCCATCGAGATGATCATGTGGTTCTTGTCTTTAAGTCTATTGATGTGGTGAATAGCATTTATTGATTTCCGTATATTGAACCATCCTTGCATCCCAGGAATGAATCCTACTTGATCATGGTGCACAAGTTTTCTGATATGTTTTTGTATTCGATTCGCCAGAATTTTATTGAGAATTTTAATATCCTCAAAGAAAATAAGATACTTGGGAATCAACCTAACAAAAGAGGTGAAAGATTTATACAATGAAAACTACAGAACCATAAAGAGAGAGATAGAAGAAGATCTCAGAAGATGGAAAAATGTACCCTGTTCATGGATAGGCAGAACTAACATCGTCAAAATGGCGATATTACCCAAACTTCTCTACAGGTTTAATGCGATGCCAATCAAAATCCCAATGGCATTTCTTGTAGAAATAGACAAAGCAATCATGAAATTCATATGGAAAAACAAAAGACCCAGAATAGCAAAAGCAATTCTAAGCAGGAAGTGTGAATCTGGAGGCATAGCGATACCAGAGGTCAAACTGTACTACAAAGCAATAGTAACAAAAACAGCATGGTACTGGTACCAAAACAGGTGGGTAGACCAATGGTACAGAATAGAAGACACAGAGACTAATCCACAAAGTTACAACTATCTTATATTTGATAAAGGGGCTAAAAGCATGCAATGGAGGAAGGATAGCATTTTCAACAAATGGTGCTGGGAAAATTGGAAATCCATATGCAACAAAATGAAATTGAATCCCTTTCTCTCGCCATCCACAAAAATTAACTCAAAATGGATCAGGGAGCTAGGTATCAAATCAGAGACACTGCGTCTGATAGAAGAAAAAGTTGGCTATGATCTACAAATTGTGGGGTCAGGCTCCAAATTCCTCAATAGGACACCCATAGCCCAAGAGTTAACAACAAGAATAAACAAATGGGACTTAATTAAACTAAAAAGTTTTTTCTCAGCAAGAGAAACAATAAAAGAGGTAAATAGAGAGCCTACATCCTGGGAACAAATCTTTACCCCCCACACCTCCGATAGAGCCCTAATATCCAGAATGTACAAAGAACTCAAAAAATTAAACAATAAGATAACAAATAACCCAATTAACAAATGGGCCAAGGACCTCAACAGACACTTCTCAGAGGAGGACATACAATCAATCAACAAGTACATGAAAAAATGCTCACCATCTCTAGCAATCAGAGAAATGCAAATCAAAACCACCCTAAGATACCATCTCACTCCAGTAAGATTGGCAGCCACTATGAAGTCAAACAACAACAAGTGTTGGCGGGGATGTGGGGAAAAGGGTACACTTGTACACTGCTGGTGGGACTGCAAAATGGTGAGGCCAATTTGGAAAGCAGTATGGAGATTCCTGGGAAAGCTGGGAATGGAACCACCATTTGACCCAGCTATCGCACTTCTCGGACTATTCCCTGAGGACCTTAAAAGAGCGCACTATAGGGATACGGCCACATCAATGATTATAGCGGCACAATTCACAATAGCTAGACTGTGGAACCAACCTAGATGCCCTTCAATTGATGAATGGATAAAAAAAATGTGGCATCTATACACAATGGAGTATTATGCAGCACTAAGAAATGACAAAATCATAGAATTTGCAGGGAAATGGATGGCATTAGAGCAGATTATGCTAAGCGAAGCTAGCCAAGCCCTAAAAAACAAATGCCAAATGTCTGCTTTGATATAAAGAGAAAAACTAAGAACAGAACATGAAGAAAGAGCATGAGGAAAAGACTACAGTAAACAAAGACGAATCGGGGGAGAGAAACGGAGAGAGAAGGGAAAGCATATGGAAATGGTAGGAGACCTTCAAGGATACATAAAATTATAAGAGGTTATGAGGGGCAAGGGGGAGGGAAAAAAAAAAGGGAGAGAATTGAACAACAGCAGGGGAGGTAGAGAGGGAAGATGGGAGGGGAGGGGAGGGGAGGGGGGATAGTAGGGGATAGGAAAGGTAGCAGAATACAACAGTCACTAATATGGCATTATGTAAAAATGCGAATATGTAACAGATGTGATTCTGCAATCTGTATTTGGGGTGAAAATGGGAGTTCAAAGCACAATTTGAGTCTAATGTATGAAAGATGATATATCATGAACTATGTAATGCGATAAATAATCAATAAAAAAAAATAAATAAATAAAAAAAAAAAGAAGTAGAAGACAGGAAATAATTAAAATCAGAGCTGAAATCAATGAAATTGAAACAAAAGAAACAATTGAAAAAATTGACAAAACAAAAAGTTGGTTCTTTGAAAAAATAAATAAAATTGCAAACCCTTAGCCATGCTAATGAAGAGAAGGAGAGAGAAAACTCAAATTACTCACATACTGGATGTAAAAGGAAATATCATAACAGACACTACAGAAATACAGAAGATAATTAGAAATTATTTTGAAAACTTGTATTCTAATAAAATAGAAAATATCAAAGGCATTGAAAAATTTCTAGAGTCATATGATTTGCCCAAATTGAATCAGGATGATATACACAATTTCAACAGATCAATTTCAAGTGATGTAATAGAAGACACCATCAGAAGCCTAGCAACCAAGAAAGGTCCAGGACAGACGAGTTCTACAAGACCTTTAAAGAAGAACTAATACCAATACTCTTCAATTTATTTTAAGAAATAGGAAAAGAGGCAGCACTTCCAAACTCATTCTATGAGGCCAAAATCACCCTGATTCCAAAACCAGGCAAAGACACATCGAATAAAGAAAACTTCAGGCCAATATCTCTAATGAACATAGATGCAAAAATTCTCAATAAATTCTGGCAAATTGAATGCAAAAACATATAAAAAGATTGTGCCCCATGATCAAGTGGGATTCATCCCAGGGATGCAAGGTTGGTTCAACATACGGAAATCAATAAATGTAATTCACCACATCAATAGCTTAAAGATAAGAATCATATGATCATCTCAATAGACTCAGAAAAAACATTTGACAAAATACATCACACTTTCTTGTATAAAACTCTAGAAAAATTAGGGATAACAGGAACTTATCTCAACAGTATAAAGGCTATCTATGCTAAGCCCCTTGGCAACATAATTCTAAATGGAGAAAAATTGAAGGCATTCCCTCTAAAACCTGGAACAATACAGGGATGCCCTTTTTCACCACTTCTATTTAACATAGTTCTTGAAACACTGGCAGGAGCAATTAGATGATGAAAGAAACTAAAGGGATATGGATAGGTAAAGAAGAACTTAAATTAATACTATTTGCCAATAATGTGATACATAGAAGACCCAAAATATTCCATCAGAAAATTTCTAGAACTAGTAAATGAATTCAGCAAAATAGAAGGATATAAAACTAACACTCATAAATCAAAGGCATTTCTGTATATCTGTGACAAATCCTCTGAAAGTTAAATGAGGAAAACTACCACATTTACAGTAGCCTCAAAAAAAAAAAAAACCTTGGGAATCAACCTAAGAAAGAGGTGAAAGACCTCTACAACAAAAACTACAGAACACTAAAGAAAGAAATTAAAGATCTTAGAAGATGGAAAGATCTCCCTTGGTCTTGGATAGGCAGGATTAATATTGTCAAAATGACCATACTACCAAAACCATTATATAGATTTAATGAAATTCCAATCAAAATCCTAATGACATTCCTCATAGAAATAGAAAAAGCAATCATGAAATTCATCTGGAAAAATGAGAGATGCAAATAGCTAAAGCAATCCTTAGCAAGAAGAGTGAAGCAGGTGGCATCACTATACCAGAACTTAAAGTATACTACAAATCAGTAGTAACAAACACAGAATGGTATTGGCACCAAAACAGACAGGTAGACCAATGGTACAGAATAGAGGACACAGATACTAACCCACATAATTACAGTTATCTTATATTAGAAAAAGTTGCCAAAAATATGCATTGGAGAAAAGATAGCCTCTTCAACAAATGGTGCTGGTAAAACTGGAAATCCATATACAACAAAATGAAATTAAACCTTTATCTCTCACTATGCACAAAACTCAACTCAAAATGGATCAAGGACTCAGGAATACAACCAGAGACCCTGTGTCTAGTAGAAGAAAAAGTAGGCCCAAACCTCCATCATATTGGATTAGGCCACTACTTCCTTAATACAACTCCTATAGTGCAAGAATTAAGAACAAGAATTAATAAATTGGATGAATTCAAACTGAAAAGCTTCTCCTCAGCAAAAGAAACAATAAATGAGGTGAACAGAGAGCCTACATCTTGGGAGCAAATTTTTACCACTTGCACATCAGATAGAGCACTAATCTCTAGGGCATATAAAGAATTCAAAAGCTAAACACCAAAAAAAAAAAAAAAATCCCCAAATAACCCAATCAATAAATGGGCCAAGGACCTGAACAGACTTCTCAGAAGAGGATATATAATCAATCAACAAATATATGAAACAATATTCATCATCTCTAGCAATTAGAGAAATGCAAATCAAAATTGCTCTAAGATTTCATCTCTCTCCAGTCAGACTGGCAGCTATTAAGAATACAAACAACAATAAGTGTTGGTGAGGATGTGGGGGAAAAGGCCACTCATACATTGCTGGTGGGACTGCAAAATGGAACAGCCAATATGGAAAACAGTATTGGAGATTTCTTGAAAAATTCGGAATGGAACCACCATTTGACCCAGCTATCCCACTCCTCAGTTTATACCCAACGGACTTAATAACAGCATACTACAGGGACACAGCCACATCAATGTTTATTGCAACACAATTCACAATAGCTAAACTGTGGAACAAACCTAGATGCCCTTCAATAGATTAATGGATAAACAATGTAGCATATATATATACAATGGAATATTACTCAGCAACAAGAGAGAATAAAATCATGGCATTTGCAGGTAAATGGATGGCGTTGGAGAAGATAATGCTAAGTGAAGTTAGCCAATCCCAAAAAACCAAATGCTGAATGCTTTCTCTGATATAAGGTGACTGACTCATAGTGGGGTTAGGAGGGGGAGCATGGGAGGAATAAATAAACTCTAGATAGGGCAAAGGTGTGGTAGGGGAAGGGAGGAGACATGGAGGTAGGAGAGATGGTGGAATAATGGACATCATTATTACCCTACGTACATGTATAAAGACACGAATCAGTGTGAATATACTTTGTATA
Organism: Spermophilus citellus; assembly: GCF_964194105.1. Lineage (NCBI taxonomy): Eukaryota > Metazoa > Chordata > Mammalia > Rodentia > Sciuridae > Spermophilus > Spermophilus citellus. Next base: position 64,374,570 of record NC_138185.1, read on the forward strand.
CAACCAGAGATACGAAAAATCATGCTCTATATGTTAATATGAACTGTAATGCATTCCACTGTCATATATAACAAATTAAGGGGAAAAAGGTACAAAAACCCTGTCTAATACCCCAAAAGGGTCTGAGTCTATCCGTGGCCATCCAAGTAGGGGTCCTAGTCTCTGTTTCTGCCTTGTGAGGTATGCTCTGATTTCTTGTCACCTGAGTGAGGTGGACCAGGTATCCTGAGGAAGGTTCTGGAGCTCATGTCTATTGGGATATCCTGAAATTCCTGGTCAGTTTTTGATTCAGGCATGTTGGACTGTCAAGCAGATCTTTCCTACTGCTGCTGGGGTGTTTCTTTATCAGGGTGACACAATTGGACAGTCAGGATGGTGCTGATGTACTGATATTGGATGGATCAAGTGGTTTACATAGATGGGTTCCAAACAGACCAAACCAAACACCTAACCTAACCTAACCTAACCTAACCTAATTTCCTTTATCCCTCATAGGCTGGGCTGGCCTTACATGTACCACTTTCCTAATTTCCCCTGGTGAGAGTCCTATATTTCCGTCTTTATTTACTTTATTTCAAGTCCATAATTCTCACACCTGTAACTAGATTTCCCCTAACCCTTTTCCCTCTAGAGATGAGGTGATTGTTTGCAAAGTTCACTTGCCATAGAAGTTTATCTTTGAGCCTAGCCTGGCTCAGTGAGGACTCTTTACAAAGAAATTTGTATCTTCCTATAAATCATCTTCCTTGCAATATTGTAAACACCTACAAATATGTTGGAGAGAATTTGAGAAGTTGGTGGGAGGTACAGAAATACTTACCAGGAGTCACTCTTGTGACTTTAACCCATTGCTTGGAGGGAACTGATATTTCTATTTTTTTTTGGGGGGGGGCTACTGGGGATTAAACTTGGGGACACTCAACCACTGAGCTATGTCCCCAGCCCTATTTTTATTTTGTTTAGACACAGGGTCTCACTGAGTTGCTGCAGCTGGCTTTGAACTCGCAATCTTCTGTCTTAGCCTCCCAAGCCTCTGAGATTACAGGTGTGCACCATCATGCCTGGCCAGGAACTGATATTTCCGATGGACCATGACCACATTTTTCAGGGACTGATTCTATACTCAAACACCACAGATTATAAAGCAAATGGCGGAAGTTCCTTTCCTAGGGGACTATGAGTGCATGTGGCATCTGGAGATGTGCCTATTTAGCAGGGAAAACCCAGCTCAATTAGCTGGGAATGAAAGAGCTCAAAGGAAGTCATTGTGCAGCTTCATAATCATTGAAAGCTAGCTGCTTTTAGGAATTTAGGCAGAGATTGTAGGATGAGGACAGATTGGAGGCTTTCTAAGTTCAATTATAGTGCTATTTTAATAGTAGATCTCGGTGTGATCATTAGGAGTATTCAAAAGAACTAATGAGAAAAACGTTTAGAGAACAATAGATGGCCATTTAAAAGGAGTGGATTGTTATAAATTTGGTCTGAAATTCTCTCAATGGTACATAATAGGTATATAGAAATGCCAGTTACATTAATGAATGATGTTGTCTGGGTTTCTCTTTTAACTGTTCATTTATTCACCCAATAGTATTTTGGGGCTTTATTATTAACAGAGATGGGTATGCTTTGAGATGAAATGACATAGTCATTGTCCTCAAGAAGCTTATGGATACATATATTCATCAGTGTGTAAATGAATAAGGTTAATGTTATAAAGTTGGGATATTCAAGAAGAAGGGTCTCAGTCTACTAAGGAACTGGCACAGAGGAATTCATTGGCACAGCAGCTTTTGGTTTGAAATAGGAAGGGATTTCCCAGATGGCAAGGTTGTTAAAGAAGGACCTTCCAGGCAGAGCAAATGGGAAGACTAAAAAGCATGTGTGCGTGTGCACATGCGCGCGCGCACACGCACACACACACACACAAATGGCAATTTGATGTATTGTTGGAGTATATTGAAAGGGCAGGAAGGCAGTGAGCTCATCCAAATTGATTTGGAACACTCTTATATTTTAGTAGACAACAAAATAATGAGAATATATAATTCACAAAGAGGAAATGGAAAAACTGAGAAGTTCATAAAAATATTCAGCTTTCCAATAATCAGGAGGAAGACAGTTTAGATCAAGACACCAATTTCACAAATCAGAGTAACAAACATTGTGAAAAATGATAATAATCATTGTTGGTGAGGATCCAATATGATGGGTACTTATGTGCTGCTGGGAAAGTTGCTTGATTAAATCTTCATAAAACAATGGGGTGCTGTATACCAAGATTAGAAGAAAGTTCCCATTCCTTAATTCACATGTTTTACTCCTCAAAATCTGTCCTGAAAAATCACTGTAAAAGGCAGACGAAGATCTGTGCATAAAAATATCAATCACAGTTTACTTATAATTGGATATATTATAACCAGAAAATGTTCAATAATGGGGAATGATTGGTGAAAGTGATATATTTACACATCATACCATTATGTAGCAGCACACAAAAATGTAGACTGGGAATGGTGTTTGTCATGGGAAAGCACTTGAGATAAAATACTGGCTAGAAAAAAATAAGGTTTAAAATTCATGTAAAAAATATTCACACTACTTCTTCAGGCCAAGATGGGAAAATGGGTTAGATTTATCTTTCTACTTGGGGGAAAAAAGCTATAGATAGAAACGTAAAATGATGTTTTTAAAGATATGGACATCTGGCAATAATGGATGGTGATCCCTGAAAGATGAACCCTTAAATTGCTCCAGCTTACTGTCTTAAGAGAGTTTCCAGGTTGTAGTGCAAGGAAGTTGGGGTGGGGAAGGGACCCAGGTGCAGCCCAGACTCCCCGAGTTAAGAAAACAGAGTTGAGACCATCTGAGGTCTGAGAGAGACCAAGGTGCATAGAATTTTTTAGGACAGAATACTGAAAATAGGGAGCTGCACAGAGAAAGAACATTCAGGAGATTTTCAGGGGTCTTCCTTCAAATTTTTAATTGGATATTGACTGGAGCTTATAGTTAGATATATTATAACCAGAAAGTATTCAATGTGGGGAAATTTCCCAAGGCTGGGTAAAGGAACAAACCAGGTCTGGCACACACACAGGACTGGAAATAATGCTTGGTTCTACAAGGCAGACTGGAAGACCTCATGATTCATGGGCATTGGATAGAGTACGCAAAAGGCTTGTTGACTTTATAGTAAGGAGTGTTAGCTCTAGACTGAGCACTTGTCTGGTACTGCCTAACAAATGTTGAAAGTAAGACCTGAGAAGATAAAACTATTTCCAAGTAATGGTAATTATAGGAATATCAATATATTCAACAAGGGAGAAGTTGCATTGTGTAGACCCAATTACAAAAAATCATCAGGAGCCAGGCATGGTGGCTCATGCCTATAATCCCAGTGGTTCAGGATGCTGAGGCAGGAGGATCATGAGTTCAAAGCCAGCTTCAGCAAAAGCGAGGCCTTTAGCAATTCAGTGAGACCGTCTCCAAATAAAATACAAAATATGTATGGCTCTGTGGTAAAGTGCCCCTGAGTTCAATCCCTGATATCCTCTGCCCTCAAAAATAATCATCAGGCATGCAAAGAAACAGGAAGATACTGCTATAATAAGGAGATAAATTATTCAATCAAAATCAATCCAAAACTGATGTAGATATTAGAATTATCAGATAATAACATTAAAAACGTATTCTAACTATGTTCCATAAGTTGAGAAATTTTAAAAATGACACAGAATATTTTAAAAGACTCAAGTTGGATTTCTGGAGATGAAATCTACAGTGTACAAGAAATAAGTACAATGGATTGAACTGAGGAAAATTAGACCTGGTAGAAGAAAAGACAAACTCGAGGAGATAGCAACAGAAAGTTTTTAAATGAAATGCAGAGAAGATAATGATATAGAAGATATAGAGAAGAGAGAACCAGTGAACTCAGGAGCAACTTCAAGCATCTTGATACACACACATTTAGAGTCCGCAGTGAGAGGAGAGAAACAGGTGGGTATAGAGAATATATTGGAAGAAATAATGGCTTAAATTTCTGAAATATGATGAAAATGTAAAGTTAGAGAACCAAGAGGCTTAACAAGTCAAAACACAGGAATCACGAAGAAAACGACTTCAAGGCAAATCATCATCAAATGGCTCCAAACCAATGGCAATAAAAAGTTTTTAAAGCATCAGGAAAGCAAAAAGAAAAATATTCATTATGTACATTGGAATCTGGCAGATTTCTCTTTGCAAACAATGTCGATGAAGAAAGAGTGGACCAGTATTTTTAAAGTATGGAATTCTATACTCAATGAAAATAGTTTTGGAAAATGCAGATGGAGAAAGACTTTTCAAACCTACAAAAGTTCAAAGAATTCATCAACAGAAAATTCTGTGACAAAAAAAGTAAAAAAACAAAAACAAACAAAAAAAAAAACTTCAGGCAGAAGGAAAATGAGACCAGATGGAAAGATCCCCCTGCTCAAAGATGGAGGCGCACCAGAGATCATCAGGACATGAGTGCATATGTTTGGTTTTTAGTTTATTATTTTAGCTTCTTTAAATGATAGTTGGTGTCTAAGTAAAAATAATCACAGTGTAGTCTGGAGTTTGTATTCCCCATGAAGTTGAGATATCTGACAATGAAAGCACAAAGATGGGTAGGAAAGAAATGGAAGTTTTCTATTGGGATCATTTTTTATGAGCAATGGTAGAGTAACACTGAGAGGTAGATCGTGTTGAGTCAAAAAAAAATTTGCAGTAAAGCAACTACTAAGACAGTTAAGAGTCATGACTAGTAAGTCTACCAGGTGACAAAATGGAACACAACCACACAATTCATCCAGAGGAAGTGAGGAGAAAGGGAAAGATAACCAAGGAACAAATGTTACAAATAGACAGAAAACAGAGGCTAAATGTAAAACCCCACCATATCAATAGGAGGTCAATATGTTTAAGTATTCCATTTAAAGGTTATCATACTGATAAATCAGCAAGCCTCCACTAAAATGCTACATCCAAGAAAGAGTTTAAATGTAAGGACACGATTAGGTTAACAGTTGAAGGGTGGAAAAGATCTACCAAGCTAATACTAATCAAAAGAAAGCTAGAATGCCTTTCTAATATTAGATAAAGTAGATTTCAGAGCCAAGAATATTGCCAGGGATAAAGAAAGTGATTTTGTAAAAATAAAGTGTAATTTTATCCAGAGTCTTATAAACTAAATATTTTTGCGTCTAATAACAGAGCTTCAAAATAATTGCAGTAAGAACTGATAGAACTGAAATGAGAAGTAGACATATCCATGATTATAGCTAGAGATTTCAGTGATTCTGTCTCTCAATAATTGATGGAATAATTAGAGAGAAAATCAGCAAGGACACAGAAAATTGAAATGACACTATCAAACACCAGGACTTAATAATTGTTACCGAATACCTTAACCACCAACAACACAATATACATTTTCTTCAAGTGCGCATAGAATAGTTATCAAGATATACAAGATTATGGACTGTAAAACCAGTCATTTAAACTTTGAAGAATTAGAGTGATGAAGAGTATCTTCTCTGATCCCAGTGGAATTAAATTGTAAATCAACAACAGAAAGGTTTCTGAAACGATCCCCAAATGTTGGAGATTAAATCGATTATCTTCTAAAGAAACCATGGGTCAAAGAAAACATCAAAATGGAAACTAGAAAATATTTTGAGCTGAATGAAAATGAAGTACAGCATGTTAAAAATCTCTGGGATGCTATAGCCTTGGGGGAAATGTATAGATCAATAGGCTTGTATGGGAAAAGAAGAACAATAGGGAGATCTCTAAATTGAGACTGTAACTTCTACCTTAAGCAAATAGAGAAAAGAAAAAACAAAATAAGTAAGATGAAGGAAATAAGAAACATTAGAATAGAAACCAGGCCGAAGGTAGAGGACTGTACGCCAGCCCCAGCAGTGTAATGAGGCCCTAAACAACTTAGCAAGACCCTGTCTCAAATAAAAAATAAAAAGGGCTGGGGATGTAGCTCAGTGGTTAGGAGTCCTGGGTTCAATTTCTGGTACAAAACAAACAAAAAGTCTTGATTCTTTGAGATCAATAAAATTGATAAAATTTCTATCTAGACTAGTTAGGAAATAAGAGAAGTCAGAAATTACCAGCAATGAGAGGCAAAATTTTTCCAAGTTTTAAAGACATGCAAAGTGTAATTAAGAAATACTAACAACTTTTTGCAAATAAATAGTTAACTAAGATTAAATGGAAGAATTCCTTAACAAACATAGTTATCAAAGGCCACTCAGGAAGGAGAAAACCTACGTAACCTTGCATTCATTAAGGGAGTCAAATAAACAGTTGATTATACTCACAAAGAAAAGCATATGTTTAGATGTCTTCACTGGCAAATTCTAAAAAACATTTAAAAACTAAGTATTAGCAATTTTACACAAAGAAAATTTTAAAAGATGGGCTATTTCCCACCTTATTTTATGAAGCCTTCATTACCCTGATACCAAAAGCAGGTAAAGACTTTAAAAGGAAAAAACAAACAAAAAAAACCCCAACAACCAAAACTATAAACTAATAGTTCTTAGTAGAGATGCAAATATATTTAAAGCAATTTTAGAAAATTGGTATCAACAGTATAAAAGAAGACAAAAATGGAGTGATATTTATCTTAGGAATGTAAGATCGGCTTAATATGTAAAAATAATTAAATATAATTTACCATTTAAAATATCCAACAACATATGATTATCTGACCAGACACAAAAAAGCATTTGACGAAATCCACCACTTACTGATAAAACTCACCATATACATGGGAACTTCCTCACTAAATTACACCAGTGAAAACTATCAGATTACCTTTTACTTAATGGTCAAAGATTGAATGCTTCCCCACCCAGATCAGAAGCAGGACAGGAAGGTTCACTTTAATTGCTTCAGTATTATATTGGAGGTTCTAGTCATTGACAAAGGGCAGGGGAAATAAATAAAAGACATTCAAATGGGTAAGGAAGAAGGAAAACATTATTTGCAGATGATCCTCTATGTAGAAATTCTGATGGACTTTACACACAAAAATCTACAGGATTAGTGAGTGAGTTTCTCAAAGTTCCAGCATGCAAGATTCCTATACAAAACTAAAACATAGTCTTACATAGTGCAGCAAATTATTGGAAAGTAAATTTTTAAAAAATACAGTTTATAAAAGAATTAAATATATGAATGCTAAGGATAAATCTGATAACAGATGCAAAATACCTGTACATTGCAAAGTACATAACATTGGTGAAACAAATAAGATATTAAAAGAGAGAGTTCACAGCTTAGAAGACTCAATATTTTTAAAATGCCAATTTTTCTTAACAAAAATGCCAATTTCTATAGATTCAATGCATTCCAAGTCAAAATTGTGAAGTTTTCTTTTTTGGTAGAAACTCATAAATTGGTTTAAAAATTCATTTGGAAATGCAAAGGTCATAGAATCACCAAAACAATTTTGGAAATAAAGAAAAAATCAGAGGAGTAACAATAATTTATTTCAAATTATATAAAGATATACAGTAATTAAGATGATGTGGTATTGATGTCAAAGCTGATAAATAGATTAATGGACCAAAACAGACAGTTCAGAAATTAATTCATTGATAACTATTTTTGTTATAGGTGAGCTTGATGGATAAACAATCATCTGTTTAAGAAATTGTGCTTGGAAAATTGGAAATCCATGTACAAAAAATGAATTTAATCTTATACTTCATACTGTAAACAAAGATTAACATGAAATGGACAACAGACATAAACGTGTATGTAAAAATACAAAATTTCCAGAAGGAAACATGAATACCTTTGTGATCTTTGGCTACGCAAAAATTTTATCAACAGGACATCGACATCAAAATACATACTTAAAGTAACAAATTGATAAATTGAACTTCATCAGTATTAAAAACTTCTGAACCTCAAAGGCACTGTTAAGACAATGAGGATATAGGGCATACTCTGGGGATCAATATTTGTAAATCATGTTCTCATAAAGAGTTTTATATTGTATACATAAGGAACACTAAAATTACAATCCACTTGAAAAATGAGAAAAAGATTTGAACAGATATGTCACCAGAGAAGACATGCACATGGAAAGTATGTACATCATATTTAATTAGGAAATACTGATTAAAACTGTAAGGTGCCACATTCCTGTAATCCTGGCGGCTTGGGAGGCTGAAACAGGGAGAAACTCAAGTTCAAAACCAGCCTCAGAACTCAGTGAGATCCTGTCTCTAAATAAAATACAAAACAGGGCTAAGGAAGTGGCTCAGTGGTTAAGTGCCTCTGGGTTCAATCCCCAGTACCAAAAATAAAAAAAATAAATAAAAAATAAACACAAATCTGTAATATGATGACAACTTAGAATGGTTGAACTTAAAAAGATTGACCATCACAAGTTTTGCAAAGATGGGGAGGCACTGGAACTCTCACTCTTTTGCAATGTAAAAGTGGAATGACACTTTGGAAGACAGTCTGGCAGTTTCTTACAAATTAACCCTACACTCACCATCTTATCCAGCATTCTTCTTCTAGGTATCTACACAATAGAAATGAAGCATATAGTATCACAAAGACTTGTTCACAACTTTCATTGCAGTTTTATTTGTAACAGCAAAAAACTGGAGACAATTCTAATGCTGAACAGATTCCTAACAACTGCTGAACAGATAAACTGTCATTTTGGCTGAGATATTGCTCAGCAACAAAAAGAACAAATAATTGATATATGCTATAGTATGCATAAATTTGAAAATAATTATTCCAAGTGAAAGAAGCCAGACAGAAGAGGACACACTGCATGATTCCATTTATATTAAAGTCTAGAAAAAGCCACATAAACTAAAGTAAGAGAAATCAGGTGAATGGCTATCTAGAGCCAGGGTTGGGGTGAAGTTGGGGATGGAAGAAGAATTACAAGAAGCATGAGGAAGCTTTGGGGTTTATGGATGGGTTCATTATCTTAATTGTGACCATGTTTCAAGGGTGTATACATACATAATATCCTATCAAATTGTATTCTTTAAATTTATATAATTGTATTCCAGCATACCTCAACATATCAGTTACAAAGCCAAGAATTGTTCCCTTTACATAAAGAATATACATAATAAAATATTTAAAGAAATAACTCTAGTTATTTCTGGGTGGTGGGACTATAAATTAATAACTTATTTTTTCTGTAATCATTAGCCATTACTTTTCTAATTATGAAAATTAAAACTGAATGAAAATAATTTCATTACTGTCTAGTCTAGAATATATTTGATAGTCTGGCTACAGACACATGCATTAAAATAACAACACTATCATTGATAATTAGATTATGCATTTATTCATTCAGAAAGGAATTGAAGAGAAATCTGGATGGATGAGATAGATTTAACTCATCAGTGTTAGGGATGAGAAATGGAGGGAGTGGGATAGAAGAGTGTTTTGGGGGTAGAGAAAAAAAACATTAGAATATGCATAGAAGCAAGAAACAGTCTGGTTTGTGTGGGGCAAATAAATAGTTAGATACTAATATAGAAGACAAAATTAGAGAGATGGATGATAAATCTCTGAATCTTGTCTTTTCCTATCCGTTTCTTCCCTTTCCTCCTCCTTTCCTCTCCCTTTCCCCCCTCTTTATCATCTTAGGTTCCCCCCCTTCATTTTAGGCACATTCCTTATGTTTGTTTTTAGTGTTAATAATTCAATTTTCTGCTATATCCTGTCTGCAGTTCACTGCCTCCAACAAAGTTTTAAACTCATAACTATGTAGTTCACACATGTATTCAGTTTTTAATGTTCTTAGATTTATGGTCTCATGACAGTTTTCTTCAGTGTCATAGACACAAATGTCCTCTAGAATATACCTAAGAATGCAAAGTAGGTACTTTGGAATTCATTTCCCTATTTTAAGTTACACTTAAATTCTGTTTCACGGGAGGTACCTCTTGAGTATTCTGAAAATTGATAGCCAGCTCTTTGTGAATCCAAGAACAGTTTTCTTTGCTATTTCAGCCTTGCAGAGGCAGATCTGTTCTTTTACAATATTAGTTGTAATAAAAAAAACAGTCCTGTTGGATTAAGTTGGTGTTTGTATGAGTCTCCACTTAAATGTTTCATAGCAGGATCTCCAGAGTCAGATTAGAGGAGGAAGAAAAGAAATCGTTATAATTGCTATTTTAGCAGTTTGTGCCTGGCAATCTGGACAAGTAGTGTCTACAGCCATAACAACAGTTTTGTTATTTTATCAGTATTGTGGATAAAGAATAATGAGCTCCCTATCAGGGCTAATTCTCAGGTGTGTGTGTGTTCAAGAGCAGCCCTGGAGGATGCCTCACTTGCAGGTATGAGGAAGGTCCTCAATCTCATGCTGTCCAAAAGATTCTCTTGTTGTTTTCACCTCATGTTCTCATTCCTCAGGGACAGAGGGTTTCTCCCAGTGTTTAGTGAGGCCTGTCCTATCTTTGGCTATCAGTGATTCTTCCAAATGTTTTACTATGAGATGTTCGATTCTGTTTTTCAGTGCTGCTAACATTTTTGTAGTTTGAATATTTCTACAAGACTTTTTTAAAGGGTTAAAACAATGTCAGAATCTGACATGCCAATAATTTTAAAATTCTATGGAATCCTCTGATATTTTATGCAGGTGGAAAAGTAGAAAGTGCTCAATCCCATAACCTCACTTGATAAGTAGAGACGGCAAATCCAAAGTAGGTGGTTTCCTGTCATTTGCACAAGTAGTGGGTAGAAGAGCTCAAATAAGATTCCAGGTCTCCTGACTTGCTATGCAAGTCCATCTTCACTACACTATACTGCAGCATGATGACTTTTTTTCTCAATGCAATTTAAAAATAAGAATGATTAAATGACTAGAATAAATAAATAAAACATATGCAGTGGACAGTTTTACTAGAGCCCAAGGGCTCTAAAGAGGAAAGAGGCAGCCTTGGGCCTCTCTTTCCTTGAGGTTGAAATAATTTGTCTTGGAAAATTACCCACCCTACTCAGAGTAATCATCATCACACATAATATAATCCCATTTTATGTGGCAAGTTTCAGGCCAAATGAATCCCCTCAAAATGCTTTTCAGAATTAATATCAAGGTCCCCCAATTATATGATGCTATTATGGAGTTAAATAGTACATTTGCAGAATTCAAATACAAAAAGGGAAGAGGGAAAGCAAAAAATGATCAGGTAATGGCAATGAAGAAAAGCAATATTTCTGAAACAAGATCAAGAGTCAATGAGGCAAAGAAACAGGAAATGCGGTTCCAGGTGGCAGCAACCCACTCATCCTGAGTACCTGCAACCCACCGCCATCTGTTGGTAGATCCGGGTATTACAGCTCCAGACTGCCCCTGCCATAAGCTCTTATAGTTCTTCAAGGTAAAAAGACAGTAAAGCGTTACAACATCACCTTATTTATAGATATGCTATTCCCAAGAAAATCAAAGAAAATATATTTTAAAAATTTCAATTCACTATTTTTTTCTCTTGGTTTTCTGAAGAAATCCAAATATTGACTTAAATTTAATTTTTGTTGAAGACAAATGTTCACTCTTAGAAATATCCCATCAGTATTCTCTTTTTGAGCAGAGTTGCTGGTGAAGGCTGAAGTGAGTTCCTGAACAATTTAGTCATTGGGTCAATAATGATTTTCTTTCTTTCTTTTTTATTTATTTCTTACATACATGACAATAATGGAGTGCATTACATTCATAATTATCCATTCACAGCACAATTTTTTGTAACTCTGTATATAAAGTATGTTCACACCAAATTATGCCATTATACATGAGCTCTCTTATTTTTTTCGTATACAATTCTTAATACACTTTTATACCACCATTTATCATATCTCTGTTTGTATATAAGGTATGTTGACAGCAAATTCACATCTTCATACATGAATTTTGTATAATGATGTCCCTCTCCTTCCACAACCCTAGCTATTCCCCTTCTCCCTCCCTTTCCCTTCCACCCCTATTCCCTATCTAGAGGTAATTTTCCTCCCATGCTCTCCCTCCCTACCTCACTTTGAATCACCCCCCTTATATCAGAGAAAACATTTGGCATTTTTGGGGGGGATTGGCTAACTTCACTTAGCATAATCTTCTCTAATGCCATCCATTTCCCTGCAAATGCCATGATCTTGTTGTTTTTTAGTGCTGAGTAGTATTCCATCTTGTATAAATGCCACATTTTTTAAATCCATTCATCCCTGAAGGACATCTAGATTGGCTCCACAGTTTAGCTATTATGAATTATGCTGCATTAAACATTGATTTGGCTGTGTCCCTGCAGTATGCTGTTTTTAGGTCTTTGGGGTATAGTCTGAGAAGAGGAATAGCTGGGTCAAATGGAATTTCCATTCCCAGATTTCCAAGGAATCTCCATACTGCTTTCCAAATTGGCTGCACCAATTTGCAGTCCCACCAGCAGTGTATGAGTGAACCTTTTTCCCCCGCATCCTCGCCAACACTTGTTGTTGTTTGTCTTCATAATGGCTGCCATTCTTACTGGGGTGAGGTGACAATGATTTTGTTTTTAAAAGCAAAACCAGAAGAGTATATTTTGAAAGGCAAATGTTAAGAGGCTTTTGATTTTCCATGGAATCTTATACACATCTCCTCTTGTATTTTTTTTTGTTTGTTTGTTTGTTTCAAAGGACACATGGCTTAAAAACAGAATTTTAAACTAATTTTTTAAAAGAAGGATCTAAAATAAAAACGTATTTTCTGACCTTGAAAATTACCCTTTAAGGAATTGCTGGTATTTTATGGCAAGAACTGGTTTATGAATGTCCTAGCCTTGGAAAATTGAATTTACTCTGATATTTGGAAGATGGTACATTTTTCCATGTCTCAAGATGGGTTTGACAATATCATGTATTCCCATATAAACCATGGTAAATTATGTTTTTTTTATCAGTAGAAGGGGAAAATGGGGAAATGAATGACACTATAAAGATAGATCTTTTTGCTAGGGGTACCTACGTCACCATTTCAAGTGTAGGGTCAAGGGTGAGGGCAGACCTGCTGCCAGTCAGAGTTTTTGCTATGGGAATGATATTTTATTTTCAAGAGCCAATCTGATATAAAATCATGTGGTCATTACAAAGGCCTCTTGTCAGTCTCACAAGGGGTACATTGCCACAGACTTATGAATCACTGTATTCACTGTATTCATAAGTATACAACATCAGTCGAGCACCCAAGATATGCTAGAGTTTTCATGTACGTTATCTTATTTAATTTTTATCATATCACTGGGAAGTTGGCATTCATGCCATCAGTTACAAAAGCAGAAACAGATCCTAAGGGATATTCAGCAACATATCCAACAACACACTGGAATGAAGCTTTAAAGTAGAGCATCTGGGCTCAAACTCCTCCACTCTTTTAAGTGCATGCTGGCTTGTTCATTGATGCAGCTCTAGCCTGTGCCTGTGTCCATGTATAATTTGAGAGTCACTAATCTACTATTGATACTAATGTTGTATAAAATAAAACTAAAATATTTATGTCAGCATCTTCCTTTGTGCTTCTAAGCAAAAATATTCAAACTGTCCTGCAAACACATACATCCCTAGGAAAACCTACATATCCACATTCATAAATCTGGCAACTGAATCTTACACTGCATCAATAATAAGAAAGGGTATGTGGAAAAGAAAGACATTGTTTTCCATGTTCAAATTCTGATTTCTTTACAAGGTTTTTTATGTTGTTATTATTATTAACTATTGTGTGTGTGTGTGTGTGTGTGTGTGTGTGTGTGAGATTGGGGACTGAACTTGAACTCCAGAGCACTCTTCCACTGAGCTAAATCTCTGGCCTTTTTTATTTTTTATTTTGAGACAGGGTCTTGTTAAGTTGCCCAGGTTCGTTTTGAAGTTGAGATCCTCCTTCCTGGTCTCCCAATCACCAATCAGCTGGGATTATAGGTGTGTGCCACTGTGCCTGAATATAAGACTCTCATTTTTCTTTAAGTGGAAGATTTTTTTTTTTGTTCTGGGTATAAAACCCAGGGCCTTATGCATGCCAGGTAAATGCTCTATCCCTAAGCCACAATATATTTTTTAATGAATCTTTATATGGAATTCCAAAAAGTAATACAAATACGAGCTACTTTTTTGGAAGTAATGGCTGAAAATCCATAGTTTTGCCTTCTCCTTGTTCCTGAATTGTCTCTACCCCATCATATTCAAAAGAACATGTATTTAAAGTCTCTATCTATTGAAAATAACATTAGGTCAGAAGTCACGGATCAGGTCTCTCTCTTTCATTGAACTTAAGGAAGTTTTTAATGTTGCTGAGCCTCAATTTCCCAACTTTTTTTTTTTTGATGTGGTACTGGGGATTGAACTCAGGGGCACTCTATGATTAAGCTACATTCCAAGTCCTTTTTATTTTTCTTTCGGATGGCATCTCGCTAAACTGCTGAGGCTGGCCTTGAACTTGCCATTGAGCCTCCTGCCTTAGCCGCCCAAGTCGCTTGGATTACAGGCGTGTGGCACCACACCCATCTTTCAATTTCCCCACTTTTAACATGAGCATAATAGTACTTGTCCTATGGGAATGTCGTGAAGCTTAAATGAGATGAGACATATAAAAACCTAGAACAACTGATTGAATTTAACAAGCCTTAATAAAGAATATTACCCTTTATCCCTCATCCTCAATCCCTCAAAAGTCCTCTTTACAACTGTCAGGATTATATTCAGATCACATGTGACTAAAACGTCCACTGAATAACCAGCGCACTACCCCAAGGCTCAGTCGACCCTGTCTTCTGATTTGCAGATGCAGCTATGTATATCACCATTTAGACTCACCATTTTGAGCATTTGCTCAAAAACTACTGTAGAGGCTGGGGTTGTGGCTCAGTGGTAGGGTATTTGCCTGGCATGTGTGAGGTCCTGGGTTTGATCCTCAGCATCAAATACAAACAAATAATAATAATAATAATAATATCCATTGACAACTAAAAAAATATTTTAAAAAACTACTGTATTTTAGATAGCATCATCTCCCTTTTACCTCAGGGATCCAGAGTTAGAAATTGAGGGTCATCTATACGTTAGAAGCATCAAGGCATTTTTAAAATTGTCTTTTATTTTATTTTTTGGTTGGCAGTAATGGAGATTGAACCCAGAAGTGCTCTACCACTTAGCTACATCCCCAGTTCTTTTTATTTATTTTTTTATTTTAAGACAGGGTCTTGTCTTGCAAAGTAGCTGAGTCTGGCCTCAAACTTGTGACGCTCCTGTCTCAGCCTCCCTAGTTGCTGGGATTACAGACTTGAGCTACCACACCCTTCTAATAGATACGCACTGCAGGGTCCAGACTGGGGAAGGATGCAAGTCCACCTCACCATCCTTATACTCAACACAACTATGCTCATTCACTAATGTGGGAGGAGAGTTGTTAAAGTGAAGGAGGGTAAAGGACAGATGGAGATGAAATAGCTTTTAAAAAATTGTTAGTGGTGAAATTTAAAAATCACATGCCAACAAAAAAATAGAGAAATGAGAGATCGGTAAGTTGAAAATTGGTGACAATTTACTCATCTTATATGTGGGAGGAATCAATAATTACTTCTTAAAAGTCTGTTACAAGTTTTATATTTTCACTTTAAAAAAAGTAATACATATATAATGAATATCTTCTGAATTGTACTCTCCAGAGATAACTTCTTTGAATAGTTCCTTGTAATGCTTTCAAATTATTTTTTGCATACACCAATGTGCATATATTTGTAATACATGTTATTACTTTTATCATTTTACAAAAACAAAACTGTTCTAAAACTATTGCTGATCCATTGCATTTTTTTAAATTTAATGATACATTATGAATGCTTTCTGAGTTAGGTCATAAACACTTGCTGCTTTTTTAAAAAATAATTTGAGGCAAAATTCACATAATATAAAATTAACCATTTTAAAATGTACAGATCAGTAGCACTTAGCACATTCACAAAGTTATATAACCACTATCTCATCACAAAATGTTTTCATCACCCCCAAAAAGAAAACATACATTAGATAGATACTCCCCAATCCTGCCCTCTCCTTTACCTCTCTGGCCCATTGAAAACACAATTTGATTCCCAGATATATATATATTCACCTATGATGGATATTTTATGTAGATGCAATAATTTAATATGTGGTGTTTTGCTTTTTCCACTTAATGTGCTGTTTTTGATGTTGTTCTATATTGTAGTATCTATCAGTGTTTCATTTCTTTTTATGGCTGGATAATATTCCTTGTATGGATGTAATACATTTTGTGTATCCATTCATCAGTTGGTGAATATTTGGGTTATTTTTACCTTTTGGCTATTGTGAATAGTGCTGCTATGAACATTCATATACATGTCTTTGTTTGACTACCTGAGTGTAACACTTTCAGGCACTCCCTCTTCCTGCAAGTGGAATTGCTGAGCTTAGGCAATTCCATTATTAACATTTTGAGGGTCCTCCAAAATCTTTTCCACAGTAGCTGATCCATTTTATATTCCCACCAGTAATGCAGGAGGTATTCCAACAGTTTCTCCATGTTCTTGCTAACTCTTGTTATGTTTGCTCTTTTTAATTTAGTCATCCTAGTCTCTGTGAAATGTTATCTCCTATGTTCTGCATCCTGTCCTGTCTCATGATGTTGAACACTTTTCATATGTTTACTGAACATTTGTTTATCTTCTTTGGAGAAAGGTTCAATTTCTTGACCCATTTTAAGTTGGTTCTCTTTTTGTCATTGATCTTACCAACCTTTTAAAACATGTGCACCTTATTCAGTGGTGGGCTCTACCAATATTCCAATGTAAAAATCAAACCCTGTTTCCATGAAAAAGAGGAATACATGTAGCTATATTAGCAGATGTTCCTATTATTAGGAACATGCAAAAGGCAAGATATTTTGAGGAGCCCACGACCTTGCAGAATAATAACTGTACCTCAAGCCTATAAATTTCATCTAATATTTTTCTTTTTCTAGATGGGAATTCATACGTAGATGCTAGGGAGAGGTGGGTGGAGTGGGGAAAATGAACTCCTGGAGTTGATGAATTCAGTCTGGTTCCATCCTCTATAAAAGACATGATCAAAAGCTCAGCATTTTCCCCTTATCACGAATATATTCTCTTACCTATGTGAAATGAACTTGTCAGTAGATTTTAAAAATAAATTCCAAAAGAAAATGTGAACAGCCATCCCAGTTTGAGTGCGACATCCCCAGGGTTTGCCCTGAAAATCTCATGTCCTAGGAAACCCCACCTTGAGATGGGCATAGCCCTGGTTTCTAATGGTGGGTGTGGGAAGTTTGGGGAAGAGTACTAAACTCGTATGGCAAACCTCCCAAATAGGGGCTGAAAGCAATATTGTTTTTAGTGTCCAACGGATATGACATAGATGGATTCATGGATAAATGGATTCTGTCTGCAGTTGCATTTGTGTCCTCTGACTGCTGATGTTGGCAGCATGATTTGTGGTCCCCAGTAATGAACTAAGCCTCGCTGCACCTCTCAGAGTGATGTGATTTAAGTGTGCGACCTAACTGCATAGCGATTGTGAACACTGACAGTCCATCTTTATGAGTTTAATTGTAAACGTTGTGGATATTATGACCAGTTTTCAGATCATGAAAATGAGAATGAGCAGGATGCCATACCAGCATGACTCAGATACCACTGAAAAAGAAGACTAAGAGGATGATAATTTTAATGACAGATGAAAGTACACCTACAACTGGGTTAAGGAGGGAAATCCATCCTGCACAATATGCAGACAAGAGTCTAGGACTGGAAAAGCTAGAGGAGGAATGTGAAACGCATGAGGAGGCAACTTGCCAAGTCTGGCCTGAGATAAGCAAGTACTTCCAAGACAACTCAGTTTTCTTCTTCTCCCAAAAGACACCAATGTTTGGTCAAAGCTAGCGATTTCCCAATGAGATTGGGCACAGCATGTGAACGAGTATACATTTGTCCTGTGGTTTCTTTGAATGTTCTGTGAAACTGTCTAAAGTTACTTTTCCTGACTCAGAAGTTGCAATGAAAGTATCCAGGGGGTGAACAGAAAGAAAGAAAGGAAGGAAGGAAGGGAGAGAGGGAGGGAGGGAGGGAGGGAGGGAGGGAGACAGAGAAAAAAGAAATTTTGGTAACTGATCTGTTGGTCCCTCACACTATAGAGCTGATTCTTTTCATTCTCATTCATGATTATGCTTCCTACAGTACTGAGTAATGTGTCAGGAGCTCTTAGATTTGAAAAAAAAATAAGAGTTTTAAAACCAGAAAAAACGATTCATGACTTAAATGCGAAGGCTTATAATGATAACCCTGAATACAGAAAAAAAAGTTAAAAAAATGCAGTTATATGACAATTATTGATAAGAAGATCAAAGACTATTTTTAGAAGTTAATAATTGGTCCTTCTAAAGTAGAAAGTGAGAGAAATACAACCATTTTGGATGGCAGAAGATCCTACTACAGAGGCCTCAGGAATCCTGGGTCAGCAATTGTGGGACTGGTAGAATGGTGAACTATGTTGGCAGGGATGAGGGTGTCTTCTCCTTCTCCTGAACCATCCTGGTGCCATCAGGTGCTGCCTCTAAATTCCAGATAGGCAGATGGATGAAGGGCATGGAATGAACTGCTTCCTAACAGTGTGAGTTTGTTTTTTTGTTTAGGAAGCAATAAGCTCCCTAGAGATTGCTGCCTATGTTTTATTGGTCACAGATGAGTCCTGTGTCCACACCTAGATTTGAGGGGGTGTAGAAAGACGTTCTCCACCCTTCATAGTTTTTCATCCTTCACAGCTAAGGAAGGCAAGAAAAAAAGTTATCTATAGATTTTGGAAAGCCAATCCAGAATCATCCACCAAAACAAGAAGCCTACAGTCAATTGTACATCTGTTAAGTAAAAAAACAGCAATATCAGAGTACTGTTTATAACATGGAGATAAATACTAGAATAAATAACAAATATATTTGAAGAGTTTGATTTTGGGGAGCAAGACTGGAATATAAAGAGAAGGATGTTTTCCAAATTCAGATAAAATGTGAAACAGACTGTTTTTCAAAATGTGAATTTTGTCTGAATTTGTAACCACATTGTGTTTCTGTCATTCAAAAATGCAAATATTTTTGGAGAAATAGAGAAAAAGAGAGAACATAAATTATTAGTGAACTTCTGTGGTCAACTCTCTGTCCTTTATCTCAATGGAGAAAGCCAATGCACAAATAAAAACTGAAAAGAAAAAATGTTTCTGAAAGTAAAATTCTAACTGAACACATTGTTAGGATTTCATTATGTGTACTTCAAATTCAAAATGACCACTAGAAAATAGGGGAAAAAAGACTTACTTTTAAATCAGCATAGTGAATAAATGACAAGAAAGATAATAAATACTTAAAAAGAATGCACTGGAAATGAAAAACACAAAATAAGATGCTAGATTTCCAAACATACCATTGTAAAAATAAATTGGTTAAATTCAATAATTCCAACAGACACTATTTTTTTTTCAAAATCCAGCTACATGATATTTAATGGAAGATATTCTGAAATCAAAATGATATCAGAAACCTGACAGTGAAGACATGTAAACAGGTAGACAAGGAAATTCTAATGACGATTGCAGTAACAGTAATTGCAATAGCAGCCTCCCACCCACACACAAAGGAGATGTGGTGACAGTAATATTATAGTAATAAAATAGAAATCAAGGCAAGAAATTAAAGTGGGCAAGATATAATTTATATTGAAAATAAGAACACACTAAGAATTATAATAACTTAAAATTTCATCATTCTATAACATACCTGCAAAATAAGTAAAGCTCAGCTAATGTTTATTTCTTTTTTTTATTATTGGTTGTTCAAAACATTACAATAGACCTCTCTTAAGATGCATTGGATCTAATAGACATAAAATAAATAGAGAGGATCTAAATAATATAATTGATATAGTTAAAATAAAAATCATGTGCAGATTTCTGTCCAAAAAGCAGAAATTACACATCTTTTTCATACATACATGCATCACTCATGGAAATTTACTTTGTACACGAGTTCCCGGGCCAACTCTGATATTGAACACTGAATATGAAATTCTACCCTATTTAAGTGAGGGAGCTAAAATTATTAGTAATAAGGGAAAAAGACAACCACTTATTGGTAATATTATTAGCCACCTGGAAAATCCAGAATATGCATATTTTTTCTGGATAAGCTATTATTAATTAGTGTTCTGTCACTATAACAAAATACCCGGCATTATTAATGTATAAAGAAAAATACATTTTAGCTCACAGTTTTGAAGTTCCAGTACATGATCTGTTGACCCTTTTTTTGGGCCTGTGGTAAGATGGCACATCAAGATGGGGAGTGCACTAGTCAGAATGTCAATTATCAAGAATACAAGCAACAGTAGGTGTTGGTGAGGATGTGGGGGAAAAGGTACACTCATACATACTTGGTGGCACTGTAAATTGGTGCAACTGCTCTGGAAAGAAGTTTGGAGATTATTTTAAAAACTTAGAGTGAAACCACCATTTGACCCAGCTATCCCCCTCTGGGACCTATATACAAAGGACTTAAAATCAGCATATTATAGTAACACAACCATGTCAATATTTACAGTAGCTCAATTCACAGTAGCTAAATTGTGGAAGCAACCTAGATGCCTTTCAATAGATGAATGGATTAAGAAACTGTGGTATATATACATAATGGAATATTACTCAGTCTTAAAAGAGAATCAAATTATGGCATTTGCAGGTAAATGGATGGAGTTGGAGAATATCATGCTAAGCGAAGTAAGCCAATCCCCAAAAACCAAAGGCTGAATGTTCTCCCTGATAAGTGGATGCTGATCCATAATGGGGGGGCATGGGAAGAATGGAGGAACTTTGGGCAATGGGGAGGGTTAGGAGGGGAGGGAACATGAGGGTAGGAAAGATGATGGAAGGAGATGGACACCATTACCCTAGGTGCATTTATGACTGACATATAGTACAACTCTACATCATATACTACCAGAGAAATGAAAAGCTGTGCTCCATTTGTGTACAATGAACTGAAATGCATTCTGCTTTCATGTATAACTAATTAGAACAAGTTAAAAAAAAAAGATGGGTAGTGCATGGTGGAGCCAAACTGCTCACCTCCATCTCCAAGGAGCAAAATGACAGGAGAGTGAAGGTGCCATGATTCCCCATAGGAACACACCTTAATGATCTAAAGACCTCCAACTGGGTCCCACCTCTCATATATTCCACCGTCTCCAAGAGCACCATATAGAGGAATAAATAATCAACACACAGACTCTTGAGGGACATTCAAGATTCAAACTATAGCAGCAGTTGAGATTTAGTTTACTGATGTTGTGAGTCATTAGATGAATATATGGATATGCACTGCATTCCCATTTAGCAAAAATAATCAATTAGAAAAGAATATTGGAGAAAAGGGATGTCACTTCAAATTATAATAAATTAATGAACACCTGACCTGGTAGCCATTTCTACAATGGAGAGATATCCATTCCGTGAACAATGGGCCTCATCCTTGATTTGGTATTGTCCTACCTTTGCATACGGCTTCTAGGGAAATTTTTCAGTGTTTTCTCCTACAATTCTGTGATTCCAATGTGTCCAATCTATTTCTATGTTTATTAATATATTCAATCAATTCATATTCAACTTTGTTAAGTCAGAGCCCATTCTTTTTTGTAAAGATCACTTTACATCTGCTATACATTTTTATTACCTTTAAAGTCTACAAATGTCAAGGACTTTTACTGCTATTATGACCTAATATTTTTGAAGTAATTTATTTTATTTATAATAAAATATAGATATTATGATTTATTATTTATAAATATGTAATGAAATTCTCTCAAATAATGATATATAATGAAGTTTTTAAAATTCCTCTCCTTTTTTTCTGACACTTTAAAAAAAGTATACATTTATTTATTTATTTATTTTTATGTGGTGCTGAGGATTGAGTAAGTGCGTCACATATGCTAGGCAAGTGCTATGAGCCACAACCCTGGCCCTATAATGAAGCATTTTATAATTTAATATATTTAGTTTAATTTAAAAATCAAAACAATAATGCAATAGGCACATATGTGTGTGTGCGCTCTCATAGCCTTTATTATCACATAGGCCACTCTAACAAAACAATGACCTGAGTTTTGGTGAGGGTTTGGTTACATAGATCTGTTCATATATCAGATTGGTCAATATGAATTAAAAGCCACAGAAGTATTTATTTCCTTGTCCTGGAGTTGCTCTTTTAAAGAAATGATCAGAAGTTTATGTGCACAGATATCTGTAAAAACATTGTTTGTAATAGCAGAAGATTATAAATAAATTAGAAATTGAACTTCAGAGTTTTGATAAAGTAAATAATGGTAGATGCACTGTGCCAAACACAATGTGGTCATTACAAATTAGATTTTTAGAAAAGTATTTTCAATGCATAGGATAATGCTAAAACCATATGATTAAGTGAAAAATGTAGATACAGGTTATAAAAGTGCATGTATAGTATGATCAATTATATATACACACAGGTGTATATATATAAAATCTTGGCTAAACAAGATTTTATATATATACACCTGTGTGTATATATAATTGTATTTTATGATAGAGTTATTCAATTCATCTCTCTATTGGAAGATGGCATGATAAGCACCAAAACTATATTTTAACTTTGCACTTAATTTTTTTCATATTTTCTTTAGTTAAAATATTTTTAATCCTAAATCTAATATTTGAGACAAATAATTGTGAATGGAAAAATAATGTTGTCTTGGTTTATTAGTAAGTGGGATCATTCCAGCTGGTGTGATGGATGTTGAAGGAATCTTCAGGACCTCCTTTTATTGCAGACAGGACTACTTTTTCTGACTACTTAGAGATGTCACTGAGAGGAAGTTGGCTTTGTCCCTTATTAGTGTTCAGCTTCCCCAAAGTGTCCCTTTTCCAAGAAAGGAAATGACCAGATGAAAAACTAATGGACTTGATAGAGTGCAAGCACAAAAATGGAAGCCAAAGAATATGATTATAGAAATCGGTGAATGTGGACATTTAGGCACGAATTTTTCATTTCACTGGAGATCAGAATGATGCACTAGAGCCCATTTAGCTACTTTTTCAAATTAGAAGGTGGCAAACAGAATGTGTCATTTTGGGCTACTTATCTCTTTTTCTGATCTTGATACTGCAGCCCATTTGAGATGACACTTCCTCTCCATTCTGAGTAGTTTTTTGCTTAATGACAAACTTGGGGTACTTGAGGCTCACACACAGGCACAGAGTGGGAGACTGGATTCATGGGTCTCTCCTGACAATGTGCAGAGATAGTTTTCTGAATAAGCAACACTTGTTTCACTGTTTCTTAACACAGTGGGGAGGACCGCTGGGTAAGGAGTGTCAGAAGCACTCTCAGTTTTCCCATGGTGTAAGTCAACTTTAGCCAGATTTCACAGTCTGTTCAAAAGCTTTTAATTTTGGAATATTTTGTATGTTTATCCTGACCGCCCTTCTTCTCTCATAAACACAAAATCTGTTTACATTAAGCAGTTACACTAATTAGAAATGATGGAGCCTTTTTGGCCAGCCCATGAGGCCAACAGGGAGACCTAGCAGAGTGTAACTGGGGTCAGCTTCCAAGATCTCTATCCTTGAAGGAGACTGCCAGGCATGGCGTAGGATCTTTTGGACTTACACATTCTCTCCTGTGAGGAAGTCTGTCCTGATACTGGCTCTTGACTTTCCCATTTTTTATTTCTTCCTTTCACTCCTACTCACATCCTGTTGGAAGGACGTATTTTGTTCTTATCCTGCTCTGGAGTTTGCTTATGAGTGCAGATCAGAAGTACATCTGCACTTTCTCAGCAAACTCATCGTTTGGCTGGGTCTCTTCATCATTAGATTTTTCTAAAACCTCTCTCCTCATATATCAATTATTCCATTCTCTTAATCATCTTCCTCAGCGTTCTCCACGATCCTTCTCATTTGTCAAGCTGTCCAGGTTTACGCTTCAGCATTTGCCAAGTAGGGAAATGGAGTTCAGTGTCTACTTGACTGTAGTCTTGGGATCTTTTCTCCCATGATTTTCCTTTTGTTCCCTGTGTTCCCTGACAGATCATCAAATTGCCTTCAGTATCTGATTCAGAATATTATTCAATTGGATGTGCTTTTGGATTTCTGTGATGATGGCTTTAGAAGCAGAATATTCTGGAAATTGATGCTCTATGTGTCGGTGTCCCTATGGATTGGAAAACTTGACTTCCCGATTTGCAGACCAGTTTTACAACTAATTAACCTATGATAACCTTGATGATACCCAACATACAAGAAAAATCATGGAATAAATTCCAGATTCCAGGTTGAATAGTTAGTGTAGGGGAAGATATGAGAGTATTCAGGCACACAACGGGCAGCTCTCTGTTCCAATGGGAGGGGCAGAGTCTGAAAATTTACACTCTGGTGATTGAATCATGGTCCTCACCCCATCACACAAGGCACAAAAGGAACAAGCTAGCAAGGTCCTAGGTAAAAGACATATACAAGAAAGGATATATATTTCTAGTTTGTCGACTAGGTCTTTCTGCAGTACCTGATACAAATATACTGTCTTTGACATGTTCTCTTCCATTTGTAGACATTATTTTATGATGAGCATAAGTTTATTCTTTTATTATAGTCATTAAGTGTGACAGATTCACTTCTTCAATTGATCTATGAGGGTTTTTCAATGCCTCCTTTACTCGTGTATTTATTTTTTTTCCATGATATGTTTATTGACAGCTTGCTATCAGCTGGGTACTGTACGGGCACTGGCAATGGAATGTGTATGTAGAAATAGATAAGGTCTTTGTCCTCATGAATTCTATAGATTAATAGGAAAGATATGTGTTAATCGTAACTCCACAAATACTTGTAGAATCACAGGGATGAGAACTGCTGATTGAAAGGTACCATGGTAAGAGTCATGTTGGGAGGATGTTTTGGAGTTCTGACTGATTGAATTTTCTTGTGGGCATTTGGGACTAAAGTAGACTCATAGGTACTTATGTGCCCTGTGGACTCTTGAAGGTGATGCCATGCAGGAGTGTTTATTTTGTTAATGATATTTTTATATTTTTAAAGTAGTTCTTTAGTTTTTATTTTCACTTAAAACATATTTAACATTGTTTAGTTCATCAGAATTAGGATATGAAAAGCCCCTTTATCAGTCAGCTTTGTGTTACTACAGAGAAATACCCAAGGAATTAACTTAAAAGAAAAAAAAAAAGTTTTGTTTACCTCACAGTTTGGAGGTTCCAGTTCTAAGGCAGGCATCCGCATTGGTTGGGTCTGTGGGGAGGGCAACATATCCCAGTGGGAGGGTATATTAGCGTGATTGTTCACATCATAAGCCAGGAAGCAAAGTGAGAAGAGGGGCAGGGTCTCACACCCCCTGTGAGGGCATGCCCCCAACTACCTAAGGACCTCCTATAAGGCCCCACCTCTTAAAGGTCCACAGCACCTCCTGATACTGCCACCCTGGGAACCAAGCTTTTACATACAAACCTTTGGGGAACATTCAATTCAAACTCTAGCAACCCTAGCTATATCATCCTTTTATTAAAATGATGTCTAGAAAGTTTTAAAAAGTTTTAAGTAGGATCTTGAAAGTCTGCAGATCTTCTGACTTTTGGATTCAGTGTCTTCAGTTTGAAGTGAAATTAAACTCCCAATCTGATGGGAAATGTGGCACTCCTTCGTTCCCAATGTTCACCTGTGCACGGTCCCAGAGCAGGTTTTAGGAAAGACTTGGGGCAAAAGGCTTTTGAGCTTATAATTAAACCATAAGAGAGTATTGCAAAAGAAAAAAAATATATTGGATATTTGAGACTTTAACAGTTCCTCCAACAATACCCACTCTAGGGAATGTTTTGGCCTTTTTTTTTTTTTCCTTCAGCTCAGACATTGTCATTTGTCCATATTGCTAAGTTTATTTCAGCTCTGCCTGGAGGGGGGTGTCTTTCAACAACTGTCCTCTGTTGTGGAAAATAGGACTAATTAAAGGGAAAATAAAAGTATTCTATGATCAAGTAAATTTGGGGAGCTCTAATTTTTTTAAACTGTAGGATGCCTCATATTCTTTAATATAATTAATGTAGGTTGCAAATTTCTAAGACAGTGGTTTTTAAAAAGTCTCAAAATGTTTATAAGAGATTACATTATGTATGGCAGCTTTGGCTGCACACAGCATTCACTCTAACTTAAATCATTTGACCATATATATATGTTTGCAACACTGGAAATCAAACTCAAGACCAGGCAAGTGCTCTACCACTGAGATGACACTTAGCTCAAGAAATCTTATTTCATGCTGCAAGGCATATTAGGATGACTCTGAGATTGGTTGATTTGTGGGTTGGTGGTAGCATCAAGGGTCCACATCTTTTCCAGCTATTCCTTTACCGTGATCAATGTTGATTTAATACTCAGACTGGTAGGAGAATGGCTGGGGCTGGTTCAGGCCTCAATATAGAATGGCAGTATCCTTATGAAGAGAAGTGGTAGTCTCCTCCTAGAGTTCCTTCCTAGGTAAGGAGCTGTTCCAAAATCTCCCAATAGACTATCTCTCACATATCTCAGGACAGAACTTGGTATTAACCTTGTTCCTAAGTTAATTGACAGCAAGGAGAATGAATGAACTCCCCACTAAGCACTGGAGGTAAGCATGGGATGAATAGACACCTGAACAAAATTGAAGTTCTGTTTGGAAGGAGTTATATGAAAATAACTAAGCAGGCTCCTAAAACTATTTCTAAGGAAACATGTGGCTATAGACATAATTGTGTTCCTCCAAAATACATAGGTTGAAACCCTAACCCATAATGTTAGCATATTTGGAGAGAGGATTTTTAAGAGGTAATTAAAGTTAAATGAGGTTATGGAGGGCATCTATAGGACTGGTGGTCTTATAAGAAGAGGAGATTACCCAGACACTGCTGCTACCACCTGAAACACACACTGAAGAAAACCTAAATGAGTATATAGCAAGAAGACAGGAAGAGAGATTTCACCAGAAACAAAAACTGTCAGACCTAGCCTCCAGATCTGTGAGAAAATAAATATCTGCTGTTGAAGCCACCTATTCTCTGGTATTTTATTTTGGTTGTTGAGAAGACTAAAACAGATTTTGGTACTGAGAAGTGGGGTGCCACTGAAACAAATTACCAAAAATGTGGAATCAACTTTGGAACTGGGTAATGGAAGGAGACTGGAGGGGTTTTGAAGTAAATGTTAAAAAAAAGCCTACTTTGCTATGAAGGGACTGTTGGTAGAAATGTGATCATTACAGGTGATTCTGGAAAGGGCTCAGAAACAAAAGAGGATAGCTGTGGAGTTGAACTCCATCTTTTTACAGAATGGTAGATCATCATGGCCAGAATGTTTGTAGAAAGAGGGATTAGAGGCCATTCCTGTGGGATCTCAGATGGAAATGAGGAACAAGTTACAGGAAACTGGAGGGAGGCTGATCTTTGCTATAGAGTGGCAAAGAATTTGACTGAACTGGGGGAGGTAGAACTTGCAAGTGATGAAACTGGATAACTGGTTGAGATTTCCAAGAAAAACATTGAAGTTATGGATTGGTGCTTCCTGAATGGCTTACAGTAACATGTGAGAGGTTGGAGAGAAAGCAACAAAGGAATGGTTCAGCAAAAGGAATCAGAGCTTGAAGATTTGGTAAATTCATATGCTATTCATATTGCAAAACATGAAGAAGTCTGTTCTAAAGAAAACACCAAGGGTATGGGTAGACTGTCACTTGATACAGAGATTTTGGGATTATATGAGTAGAAACCCTTCAAGTTTGAACTGAAGGGGATAGAGGAAAAAGGGCTAATTGAAGGAAAGCTGATGAAGTTCTTGGATTATACAGAACAGGAAAAAAAAAGGAGAGCTATTTGGTTGAAAATGTAAGATAGTTTTCAAGTAAAGGAAAGAATGATGCAACAGTGATTCAGAGTTAATTACTCCACCACAGGCCCAGAGTGCAGAGGCTCCAGGGGAGCCTATCTTTACCTTGGACATCACCTTAGTTTCAAATGATGGGTCACCTCCACTCTCAGCGGTGTTTCATTACAGTTACCCAAGCAGACACATACTCCAATGTGATAAAAAATTAAAGTAATACAAAAGTTCCCCCCAAAAAAGATGAAATGTTCCTCCTTTATGCCAATTCCAGCCCTGGAAATGCTGCTAAAGCAACTTACAGTGTATATTTCTGGTCTTTTTAATACCAAATGTATGCATATGCTTCTCTATGTGTGCATATAATTGTACACATATACTTTGAACAGTTTAAAATTTTTAACATTGGCATTTTTTTTCTTTACTCAACAAAATGTGTGGCCCCACCTTATTCCTTTTGCATTAATTCACTGTGCAGAAGCATGATCATTTCTTCAACCAGTTTGGTAGGAGAGAATGTAGTGTGAAATGTTCTCAGACTTGCTGAATGGAACATCTCCTGGGATTGTATTAAACAGAAAACACTTTTGGATGAACTAAACTTGACCAGTAGGTTCTCTATGTCTGTTGTCTTAAATGAAGACTCAACTTTCTGAGATTCTTATGACAATTGGTATTTGGCCAGGGCAGTATCTCTCTTACCGGTTGTTCTCTTAGTAACATTGAGCACTAGTTAATAACCACATGCTAGAGAGTCATTATTGGCCCAGTGCATCAAAACTGCTAACATTCTTTAGGGGACCACATCCTTTGTTCTTCGGTTTCTGACAGGGTACTGTTATGGTAATTTGACATTACTTAACAGCTGACTTATTCTATTTTGGATGAACTCTCCTTCCAGCCACAGGCATGGCCTGAATACAACAAATCTAACTAATGAATTTACAGGCAGTATTTTGGCAACATAAATGATTCTGACCCCTGCCCAGAAAAGTTTACAAAAATTTACCTAGTGTTTACAAGGAAAATTACTTCCCCAAATTTATGTTATTTGAATTTAATTTTGTTAATCGACAAACACTCTACAGATGTACAAAACTCACCCTGGTAAAGCTATTTACTCCTTAAACCCATTTAACCCTACCAATAGGGTTGTTAAAATAAACATGGATGATTTTAACATGCCTGAGAGTTTACATAACTGTCCTATTTGCAAGAGCCAAGATATTGTTGTGTTTATTATAGACAAGGGATGGCCTTCACTAGAGGATTGGATTGATTTCCAACAGAAAGATTATTCTGTAAATCCAGATCCCATACAAATGCTGTTAGTTATCATATATATATATATATATATATATATATATCTGTTGACTCAGTTGTTCAGAGGCCCAGGTGCAGTATTTGGGAAGATCTGTTAATTCATTTTTTTTAGTTAAAGCAGTTTAACTTTTTATTCTTTGTTTAAAAAACTCATTCTTGCTTGGATTTATATTAGGTGACAGTACATATACATAGAGGAAAAGAAAACGAATTAGCATCATTAAATTGGTAGCTCAGTGACTTAAACATTTTAATGAACTTCCTCTCCCATTTTTTTTAAAAAAAATAAGAAAAAAGATGTTTCCCAAGTCTACTTAAACTTTAATACCTCATCTATGTCATCTGTGGTATCTTTCTAAATAAAGGGCACTTATAAATTATAACAGATATTAGACTCCATGCTTCATGGTTCAAGGCTGTTTATTTTATAGCATTTTATTTTGCATTATATGTTTTCTTTTCTAGAGTAATAGCTGCCATTTTTTTTCATGTGCTTGCATCATGATTTTATTTCAAAGAATCAGGTATTCTTCAAAGTGAAAAACAAAAAAACAATTCATTCAAGCTTTGATCCAAACATTTTCATATATTAAAAGTGCAAGCCACATGAGAATGGTATAATAATGCTAATAACCCTAAGTTTATTAAATATGTATTCAGTGATAAAATATGCACCATACTTGTAGTTATGAAATGGAGTTCATATTTTTTATTACCATCATACTCTGCTTGGTGAATGTAATCTTAATAATGCATAGGAATAGTTCAGGCTACCCATGTCCTAGATCTACTGTAGATTTGTCCAGGGATCAGTCAAGATCCAGGAAAAGTACTGAGGATGTTCATGTAGAAGATCATGTCATATGTCCAAACCTTCTCTCTGTACACTTAAATAGAGGAAGAAGTTCTTGTGCTCTCATGCCTATGAAGGCAACCTCAGGTAAGACATTGATGCAAGGATGCTATTTTACTATCATCGTTCTGTTCATGTAATCTACATATATCAAGTCCCTGTCATGTCCTGCAGTCATATCTGACATTTGACTGCAGAGTAGGAGCTGTCTTAAATGGAAAATGCCTGCTAGACATATTGCAACTCCCAGAGTGATGTCCTCCCATAGTTCTGTGACTCAGGAGGTCGATTATTCCTTTTCCTCTCAACACAGTTCACTGAGAAAGCTTGGTCAATGGACTGGTGATGGCAGCTAATGTTCATCTCCCCCCTCCTCAGGTACTACCAAAGAGACCTAGTGACTGGAGGAAGGAGAGGAAGGGAAGAGAAGTGCAGAGGCACAACATGAGATAGTATCCAGATTCCTATGTGAAAATACAGACTGGTCAATTCCTGGGCCATCTTGGGAATCTAGGGCATCCTTTAAATTAACAAATATTAGTTAAATGAAGCTTCTGTAATTTTGGTCTGTCATATCAGCTACTTCAGAAAGCCAAATGGGGTCAGACAGGTGAGAAGCTTCCTCTTTTCTAAGGACCTTTAAGGGGAGTTCACATAGGCACAGCTAGTTACAGGCACATGTAGGGAAAAGAGCTGGCAGACAGAGAGGCCAATCTGAGTTCATTAGTTTAATCCAAGTGAGATAATTCTACCTTCTAAACTTGTGTTAGGCACACTGGGAAGGGCTTTGTCATATGACTCTATTTCTTGACCTCTTCCATTTCCTTATTTTTTCTTTCTTAATCCATTTCTTGTAAGAAAATCATTGTGCTACAGAAGTTGCACTGTCCAGGAACTAGACTGTATTTAGGATCAGAAAAACTGTATTAAAAAAGTTAGTTCATCTTCCCAAGGCTTAATTTCTTTCTGGCAAAATAGAAATTATCTCAGATTAATTGTAAAAAAAATTGAAATGAGTAAATGTGGACTTTTTATGTCACCTGTCACACTGGGACTACTCTGGATTACACCAACTGCCAATCCACTGTCAAAACTGGGCAGAACCTTGCATTATGTTGGGGGTAACACTTCAGAATTTTTAAAATAGCAAAGGTTCAGTGATCTTATTTGCTATCATGTTTCTGAGAATCCAAGTAAAGAGGCTGGCCCACCATATTTGAAATCTTCCTCTTCATCCTGCACACCTGAAAGTTGTAAAAAAAAAAAAAATTATTTAGATAAGATCCCTGGAGACCATAGGAGAAGCCTGAGTATTGCAAGGGTTATCAGAGTAATCCGCCCTGGAGAAGTTAATGATTGCATGAAGTGGCTGAGGCAAGTGCACAAATTATTATTTAAAAGTCACCAAGATGCTGAGAGGGATCTAAAAGTGGGGAACTAACACTCGTATGTGAACTTTAAACAAAGTCATAGTGTGCCATCTTACTGAATATTTGAATATATATATATATATATATATATATATATATATATATATATATATATATACACACACACATACACATAGCTTTGTGTAACTGATAAATATTTTAACTGATAAATTACATCTCAGAATATTTTCATGAAACTAGCTGCTTCTCAGGTCATTGTTTCTGAAACTGGTAAACTAAATATTATTTTTATTTATGAGATGCTCATATATTTCTCAAGTCTTAGAAACTGGTGTTTCAGATGAGTGAAGGTGGTTGGATAGAATTTTGTCCCAAGGCTTTATGTGTTTCTGATTGACATAGATTGACTCCTACCTGGACTTCAGCATCTTTTGTTACTCCAATACAGCTGTTTATGGACTGACACTTCCTCATCCCTGTTACATCTGTCAGTAGGTTTACTATGATTCTTTTCTTCCAAAAATTTGTTGAAATGTTTGGTTGACTGATGACCTCTCCCTCCCATTGCCTCCACTGTTACGGAGTTATTTGTTTGTGTATGTCCACTCTGAAATTAATGGAGCTTCTCAAGAGGGAAAATGAATTTGTGTTCTTAGTTTACTTTGAATGAAGCCCATATCTCTCATGTCTGCCTGCCTTTCTTTCTTGGATTTCTTTACCTTCCTCCCTCCCGCCCTTCTCTTCTATTTATTCTTTGTTTATGCAAAGACTTGCTATTTCTCACACCTTTTTAACTAACCTCTGGTATTCATTTATTTATTTATTTATTTTTTTTAAAGAGAGAGTGAGAGAGGAGAGAGAGAGAGAGAGAGAATTTTTTTTAATATTTATTTTTTAGTTCTCGGCGGACACAACATCTTTGTTGGTATGTGGTGCTGAGGATCGAACCCGGGCCGCACGCATGCCAGGCGAGCGCGCTACCGCTTGAGCCACATCCCCAGCCCTATTTATTTTCATTTTTATTATTTTTAATAATTTTTTAAAAGGAAAAATCTTATGCTCATAACAAAATTGAGCA
The DNA here is from genome assembly GCF_964194105.1 of Spermophilus citellus. Taxonomy (NCBI): domain Eukaryota; kingdom Metazoa; phylum Chordata; class Mammalia; order Rodentia; family Sciuridae; genus Spermophilus; species Spermophilus citellus. The sequence continues at coordinate 64,407,244 of NC_138185.1, forward strand.
GAAGGTACAAAAATTTTCCACATAGCTTTTATCCTTATCAATACCCTCCACCAGAATGGTACATTTTTACAATCAGTGAAACTAGTTTGACGCATGATTGTTACCCCAATTCTAATAGTTAAAAAACAGGAGTCACTTCTTGTGTTGTAAATTCTAGGGGTTTGGGCAAACTTATAATGACATATTTCAACTATAATAATATCATACAGAGTTTTGCTGCCATAAAATTCCTTTATACCCCATCTATTCATTCCTCTATTCCTAACCTCTGTAAACCACAGTTCTTTCTCCTATCTCCTTAATTTGCCTTTTCCAGTGAATGCTATATAGTTGGGAAAATACAGAATGTAGCCTTTTCAGATTGACTTTTTTTTTTGCTCAGAAATGTGCATTTAAGTTTGCTTTATGTCTTATCATGGCTTGATAACTCATTTCGTTTTAGTGTTGAATAATATCCTATTGTCTGGATGTACTACAGTTTATTTATATATTCACCTTCTAAAGGACACCTTTGTTGCTTCAAAATATTGGCAAATATGAACAAAGTCTATAAATATGTGTATGCTGTTTTTTTGAGTGGACATGCTTTTGACTTATGTGGGTGAATGCCAAGGAGTACAATTGCTGAATCATATGGTATGAGTTTGTTTAGATTTGTAAAGAGAACTTTTTTCCTTTAAAAAAAATCTTATTTGCAACATCACTTACTTTCTGTAATTTCCAGAGGGTGTGTGGTTAATATTGAGGCATATTTAAGTTGAGCCTGACCCTGGTGCAACTTATTCAATTATTTACTTAATTAAAAAATTACTTTGTAGCAGGTGCCATGATAACTGTTCAAGCTGTAGAGATTGTATGTGTTGTTCTCAAAGAGCTTCTAGCCTAATGTGGAGTTTGATATATAAATGAATTTTTTCATGTTGATGGAAAATGTTATAATAAAGGAAATTAGAAAGTGGGATGAGAACTCAGAGGAAGAACTTCAAAGAGCCTGGAACTCAGCTCATGTGGGGGCTGGAGTTTGAGCTAGGTGTAAGGTAGGTAGGTGGGTGAGGAGGAGTGTGCTAGATGGAGAAGACAAAGATGAGGCTTCCCAGAGAACAGGAGGACTTGCTGTTCCCACTGGTGGAGCAAAACAATGGTGTGTGGAGTGGAATTTTAGTAGCACAGTGTCTGCAGTTTTCTGAGGGATTAGTCATTGATGGGCTTTATTAGTAGTAAATTCCATCCTTTAAGACATGGGGGGTTGCCATTTTCTTGTCTTCCCTATCTTTGAATTTTTCCCTTTATTTTAAATTTTCCTTCATTTTTTATTGATTTATGTTATATATATTTTATTGATTTATGTGTATATATATATATATGACTTTAGGATTTATTTTGACATAATTATAAATGCTCGGCATATAATTTGCTCCAATTCAGTCCTCAGTACTTCCTTTTACCTTCCCCCTCCTCCTTCCCCCTGCTCTGGTACCTCTACTCTGCTGATCTTTCTGCTATTTATTTACATTTTAAAACAGAATTAGTCTCATGGATGTACATAATAGTGAGGTTGACTGGAGTCTATTCATATATATGAATGAAAGTTAGGTCAGATTCATTCTGCTGTTTTTCCCTTATCCTGTCCCTCTTCCCCCCTAAGTCCCCTTCTTCTTCTCCCCTGATTTTTCCTTTATTTTGATAGAATCCACTGCCCCCTACCTTTTTCCTTTTCTCTCCCCTTATTTTAGAATAGTTTCCACATAACTTTCTGGGTCTGGCTTATTTCACTTGACATTATGGTCTTCAGTTTCATCTATTCTCCAGCAAATGACATAATTTCATTCTTATTTATGGCTGAGTAATATGCTATTTGTGTTAGTGTATGGGATATATACAGATATATGTTTATATATGTATATAAATAAAAATGTGGGATATATATTCCATTTTCTTTATTCATTCGTTGAGGGCTGCCTAGTTTGACTCCATAGCTTGGCTATTGTGAATTGTGCTGCTATAAACACTGATGTTGCTGTGTCCCTGTAGTATGCTGATTTTAGATCTTTTGAATATATGCTAAGGAGTGAGATAGCTGGGTATATGGTGGTTTCATTCCTAGTTTTTGAGGAATCTCCATACTGCCTTCCACCATGTTTGTACTAATTTGTAGTCCCACCAACAATGTATGAGTTATATTTATTTTTGAAAATTGCCATTCTAACTGGAGGGAGATGAAGTTTCAAGGTGGTTTTGATTTGTATTTCCCTAATTGCTAGAGATATTGGACATTTTTTTCATAAATTTGTTGGTTATTTGTACTTCTTGTTATGAGAAGTATCTGTTTAGTTGTTTTGCTCACTTATTAATTGGATTATTTGGGGTTTTTTTGGTGTTAAGTTTTTTTGTGTTGTTTTTATATTCTGAATATTAATGCTCTATTTGAGGTGCAGGCAGTAAAGGTCTTCTCCCATTCTGTAGGCTTTCACTTCATACACTTAATTGTTTCCTTTACTGTGCAGAAGCTTTTAAATTTGATGGTGTCCTACTTATTGATTTTAGTTTTATTTCTTATGCCTTAGGAGTCTTGTTAAGGGAGTTTGTTCCTGTAGCAATATGTTGAAGTGTTGGGCCTATATTTTCTTCTAGAAGTTGCAGTTTCTAGTCAAATTATTCCCAGGTCTTTGATCGACTTTGATTGAGTTTTCTGCAGGGTGAGAGTCTAATCATCTGAGGTATCAGGAATTGAACCCAGGGGCGCTTAACCACTGAGCTACATCCCCAGCCCTTTAAAAAAATATTTTATTTAGAAACAGGGTCTCACCGAATTGCTTAGGGTTTAGCTAAGTTGCTGAGGCAGGCTTTGAACTCTCAATCATCCTGCCTAAGCCTCCTGAGCTGCTGGGATTACAGGCATGTGCCACTGTACCTGGACTATCATCTTGGTTTTATTGAAGATCTTGATTTTTGAAATTGATAAACAGTGCAAGGATGCCCACAATCATGCTCACCAATCCTGTTAATTGAGGAATGAGCACCAAATCATAGTGAATAGAAATGAATAGAAATGAATAACTGCCCTTGCTGTTCAGAACCTCAGACTTTAGACAGGAGTCCCCCCTTTTTAGTTTTCCTTTGTTTCTCTGTGACCAAAATACCTGACAAGACCAACTTAGAAGAGGAAAAGTTTATTTGGAGCTTGCAGTGTTAGAAGTCTCAGTCCAGAGCCTGCCAACTCCACTGCTTTGGGCCCACAGTGGGGCAGCACATCATGGGGGAAGGGCACAGCAGAAGAAAGCTCATGGCAACAAGGAAGGAGAGAGGAGGGGGAGTGGGGAGAGAGAAAGGGGCTACAGAAAGAACAGCCTTTCCAGAGCACATCCCCCATGGCCCACCTCCTATAGCCATGCCTACAACCCAGTCATTTTATCTTGAATATTTTTTGCATTGACAGGAGCTGTTGGGGGACACCTCATTTTTCAAACTCTACCCACCTCCAAACTCAAGCATCTCTTCTTAATTTTAGTTAAGAAAGAGAGAACTTTATAAAATCTTTCCTTGGAGTTCCAGCAACCAGAGCACTATGGGGAAGCATTCTTGAGGGTCTTGAGCATCTTTTCTGGAAGAAAAATGGCTCCAGAGTCCCTCTCTTATTTCTTACTGACAATGTCCCTTGGAGAAATATAGGGAGCACTTGTAGCCTGGGTCAGTGTTTCATAAGTGTGTTTCAAAGAAGTTGTTAGAAGTACATTTTCTCAGGCCCACCCCAGACCTCCTGAGTCAGAAACTGAGGACAGGGAGCCCCCACCACTCTGTTTTTAAAAAGTCCTCCAAGGATTCTGATGCACACTCAGGTTTGAGAATCACTGGTCCCAGTGTGTAGTGGTGAACTTTCTTGGTGTTTTTCCATGTCCTGCCAAATGAAAGAGCACTTTGTAGATCTGCCACACCTTTATCCTTCTTTCACAGAGACTATGCATTTTTTTTTTTTTTGAAGAGGGATGACTCATCATCAGATCCAACAACAACTTTTATTAATCATTTATTGTGGTAAAATATATAAAACACATTACTGGCCATTTTAATCACTTTAAGTGTGCATTTTAGTGATATTAATTACCTCTACACTATTGTAGAACCATCACTGCTATTTGTTTCCAAAACTTTCTTATTACCCCAAACAAAGCTCTGTAGCCATTAAAGCAGCAACATCCCAGTTACCTCTCTGTTGGCCCTAGGTAGTCTCTAGTTTACTTTCTGTGTCTACACATTTGCCTACTGTAGGAAGCTCCCATAAATGGAATGAGTCACATGATATTGGTCTTTGTGTGAATGACAACCCTTTGAAGTGCTAGTTGTACTAGTGCTAGGAAGTGTTAAGCCTGGTACCATATATGGGGCCCTGTTGTCTCAATCAAATAGGCCAAATAACAGTGAAGTTCATCTTTGCTCTGCCCTTTAGATAGAGCAAAACCAGATACATTTTTATTTATTCATCAAGTTGAAAAATGTGTATTGGGTGCTTACTTTGAGTTATGCATTGACGTTGAATATGGTATCTTTCCTTCTATGCTTCCAATATTTCAAGAGTAGATGGCATCATATGTATATTTAACTTATAAGAATTCAACTAGATGGTGTTGTAGCAATTATTCTATTACAGTCACATAGCAAACATTCTGTAAATTTTATTTTGCATGTATATGCTTAATTATATACTTTATTCATTTTGCATTTATATATACTTTTTATAGTATAGGATTATGGTCACTCATCCTTGCATATTGAGTTTATGAATAATTTAAGGAAGTTCAAAGGTAACATATACCTCAAGTGCTGATTTGATCCTCTTGCCTCAGCCTCTTCAGTCACTGGGAATACATACCATGCCTGGTTTAGTGCTAATTTGAGAGTCATACCCCTATGTAGAAAGACTCTTCTGTTTGTGAGAGCTTATTGCAATTCCAATCTGTTGCTTTCTTCCTGAACATTAGTTTTTCCCTCCTTGCTGCTGGGGATTCTCAAAACCTTTTGGCCAAGTTCTTGTTCTGATGGTGTTGCCCATGAATTTGGGAGCAATTCAAAACCATTTCCCCTTTGCACAGTTGCTGCATATGCCAAGCCAGGCAGGGTGGGGTCTCCACAGCCTTTATGGCAGGCTTGTATAATTAAAGAAGTAGCCATCCTCTGTCTCTGTCCCTGCTGAGTGTTATTAACCAAACCAGCCTGAGGTCTGGATTTCAGTCTCTCTTACAACAATTTCCCATGATTAATGATGGCTCTCATGAGCTGTCTTTGACAGCATCTGGATAGAGTCAAGTGTGTGTGTGTTTCTTTTTCTTTTTCTTTCCAGAGAGAAATGGACAAGTTCCATGCTGGGCACAGGATTCAGTTCAACCTTTGTACCATATGTTCATGGTTTTTCTTTCCTTTCACTATCCTGGAGCCATCTCACTTTTCATTTCTGTTTGCTCCTCCCTGAAAATGGTGCTCAGCAAGTACCACGTGTGATTCCTTTTCCTGGATCACCCATCCATGTGAGTGTGTGTGAGTGGGTATGTGCACACGTGCCCTCCCATGCATGTAATTTTATCCATCCTGCTAGTCCCTCTCAAGCCATGCAGGAGGCCGGAGCTGTAGCAGATGGTATCCTGGGTGTCTTTGCTCATTGGTGATAGGTTCAATCCGTGGAAAGGGCCTCCTGCTTTATCCACCTGTTACTTATTTAGCTAATTCCTCTTTATCACTTTCGGTTGTAACACCTCTGCCTCCCACTGCCAACTGTAACATGGCTGTAGAGTTTAATTCCAGAGCCACCTCCTTCTTTCTTCCTGAAAACTCCCCGAGGAAGCTCACTGGACAGTGGGGGGCCAAAGAGATATGAGACCAAGCTCCAGCTTTGCTCCTGTCTCAAGTGGCTATTTCTGGCAGGTTAACTTGCCTTTGTTAGTCTCTTCATCAGCAAAATGACTGTTGTCATGAGAAGTGACCAAGCTAGTGTTACTTCTCACAGAAATCTATCATGAAATCCTATTAGCTGTAAGTTCAAGATGTATCCATGTTTTTGAGAAGATCATTTTAGTTGTACCCTGAAGAATAGTTTGAAAGGGGCATAGTGTGGACATGGGTGCATCAATGATGGGGCTATTGCAGTAGTCAGGTGACACATTACCTTTCTGTGATTTCTATTTATTTAAATCTTTACTTTCCCCCCCAATAATATTCTGTAGTTTTCAGTGTATAAGTTTGAATCTCTGTCATTACCAAAAATTGCATATTTATTTTCCTGCTATGAAAAATGGGAGTTTTAAAAAATGCATTTTGAACTATTCATTGCTACTATATTGAATTTTTGTATATTGATCTTTTGTCTTTTCTATATTGCAAATAATTTGTTCTAATAGTTTTTAATGGGTTAAGATTTTCAATATCTAAGAACATGGTATATAGAGATAGTTTTACTTCTTTTCTGATCTGCATGTCATTTATTTATTTGTTTATTTATTTTTAAGTGTGCTGGGTAGAATTGCCAATATTGAACAGAGGTGGTGGAATGGATATCTTTATCTTGATTCTGATCTTAGGGGGAAAGCCTTTGGTCATTCTTATTAAGTATTATGTTAGCTGTGAATTTTTAATAGCTCCTTTTATCAGGTTAAGGAAGATTTATTTTGTTCCAATTTGTCAAATGATTTTTTAATGAAAGCATGATAAATTTTATCAAATGCTTTTTTCTGTATCTGTTGGTATGATTATATTTTTGTATTTAATTATTATGGAGGATTATTGCATTGGATTATTTTTGGACATTAAACCAACCCTTCATTCCTGGACTAAACTCTAGTTGATCACTGTGTATAACTTTTTGTATATGCCCCATGTTGAGTCTGCTACGTTTCTCCACATAACTTCGTGCCCGTATCTGGCTTCTAGTCTTATCTTCCTAGATTCTCTTTTTATTTAAGTACTACAGCCAGAAAAATCTTCTTCAAACATGTAGTGAGTCTTTTGCTGAGAGTGAAGGCTTACGGTGCTTACCAGACTCTACATGAATGACACCTGTTGCTCCTCTCCTCAGTTTCCACTCCTGTGCTCCCAGGTTCTGTAATCCTGTTCAGATCTTGACACTTTGGATAGGTCAGGCTTGTCATCACCACAGTCTGGCTGTCTGTCCTCTCAGCTCAACATGCACTTTATCCTGATACTTGCATGACAACTCCCTCCTCTTCAGATACTCCTTCTCAATGAAGCCTACTCCAACAAACCCTTCAGAACTTACAACTCATCCTTGCACAGCTGATCTCTTTACCATGTTTGGTTTTTTTTTTCTTTTTTTGTAGCATATATCACATTTTAGAATGCTAATTTCATGTACTTTTCAAAAATACTACTGTCTTTTAACTATTCTTTCATCTTAATACGAAGGACTATAAACTCTGAGTGCAGGAATATTTTTTTTCTGTTGATTAGTTCTGGCATATAGTTGGTGCTCAATAAACATTTCTCAAATGAATGAATAACATACATAAAGCTCTTAGACAAGCTTCTAGCCTTTGGAAAAAAAGTTCAGCAAATATTTGGTGATGTTCTATACTAAACACTATTTAGTGGTGGGGATAAAATAATGAGAAACAAAGTGTTTCCTATTCTTCAGAGCTTGGGGACTGGAAGGGGATTATTCATAAAATAATCACACAAAAGGAGTGAATAATTATGAACTGAATTGTGTAATAAGGAAAGGGGGGAAAAGACATATACTTACAAAGGACTAGGGATCAAGGAAATCTTTCCTGAGGAAACCACATACTAGATAGAATGTAAAGGGTGAAGTATGAGCTATAGGTAAAGGAGGAGGAGAAGATGCAGAGCCTTCAAGGCGATAGCGTTAGCAAGGACCAAGAATGAGTTAAAGGAGCATGTTCTGAGGCTTGGCAAAAGGCCAGAGGGGCAGAAGTACAGAAAGAAGAGAGAGTGGTGTGAGATGAGCCCGGAGAGGGTGGCAGAGCAGGCGCCAGTTGTTAGAACATTTTGTCCATGTTTCCCACTTGAATTTTTATCCAAGAGCAAGATAACAGTGTGAGGGTGCCCTAGTCATGTTCCTCTTGAGACAATCATGCTATTGCAGCCAGAAGTACAGTTTGAAGGGGGACCTAGAGTGGATATGGATGGATTAGTTCTGAGGCTATACCGACAGTTAGATGAGAGATATTTGGGTGATTTTAATGTATTCTATTTCTCATTGCTTAACTGAATTTTATAATATACCTAAAATGGTTCGGTAGCTAATATGCATTTATTATACTGGAAATTAAAATGCAAATTTCAACCAAGGACCAATAACTCTAGAAACCACATTTTTCAGTGATATATCAGATCCCTACATGCTTGGACTAGGGGGGTGACAGCAGGAATCACACAGAATGGACAACCTAAGAACTCTCTGGAAGTTAATTGGGGGTGTTTGTGTGAGCAGTGATAGAGAGGGGAAGGGGGCAAGGAAGGTTGAAGGACACATGCTCAGCCTCTGAGAAAATAGTTGTTCCACTCTGGGGAGAGTCATGTTTTGGTGAGAAGAATGTTAGGATCCTGCTATCTGAATGTGCTGAAGATTGCAAGAAGTTTTGGGTATTGGACTGACTCTAGGTGGCCTACATGATCTCTACCTCCTTGTGTTTATGACTTGTCCTTTGAGTTTTCTAAACACTAGAAAATAGCAAAGGTGAGGGCATGTCACCTTGTGTGTATGTTCTGTTCTGTGATGTTTGTCTTATGTAAATATTGCATAGAGACACTCCCTGTTGATGAAGTAAGCAGTCATGTTGGGAAGCCCATATAAGCAAGAAATAGCAGGTGGCTTCTAGGAACTGCAGTTGACCTCTACAGTCTGAGAGTGGTCTTTACTCATGGGCGCCTAGAAGCCAGGGTCCTCAGCCCTCCTGCTGTGAGGAAATTCATTTGGCTGAGAGCCTGTTTGAGTCAAGAAGCAGATCCTGAAAGTTGAGCCTCCTGATGAAGACTGGCCTTGTGAGACCCTTGAGAAGAAGACCTACCCAAGCCATACATACCTATCCTGCCCCACATAGCTGTGAGATAATAAATGGGTGTCATTTTAAGTCCAAAGTTATGGTAACTTATTATACAGGAGTAGATAATTAATCAGTAGATAACTAATGTCCTGAGTTATAGGACATCTGACTTTTAAAAGACAGTCTAGACACTTTGTTTCTTCTATGGATACAGGGACAGAAACCCATTTCCCTCCAAGGTCATCTCCTGACTCGCAGATGACAACTCTGAAGGTTACTTGTTTCCTCACTCTGTCTTGTTCCACCCTCCATGATCCAGTGATGCTGTTGGAGTCGATGTTGCATTTGAAGGAGTATGGTAGGCGTTCAGTATAATTTAATTTTGACTCTATCTCACTCTTTGCACCATTCAACCAGTTGAATCTTAGCATGTCTACTTTCCAAACAATGGAATTATCAGATTTGGAGATATCAAGTAAAGTTGGAATCCAGAAGCAGAAAAGAGACTGCCCCAAGCTTCAAACTCAAACCCTCTTCTTCCTAATTCTGCAACTCAGCCCTGACATTTAAGTACTTGTGTAACTTGGTTCTAATAGGGTCCTCCATCCTTATCTCCATGACCACCACGAAATGTCTAAATCCCCAGAAGTTATGGTCAAACTGCCATGTGAAACTCAGAGTTAGACAGTGCATTCAAGGGGGACAAGTTTGCTTCACTGGTCCTGTGAGGTCACAATCCTATGACCTTTTATCAGCCACCCAACCTTGAACTGTACCCACCCTTATATGAAGAATAAAGAAATTGCCCTGAAGACATTTTAATTGTCTTCTAGCCTTATGTTTAAAGTAGAGAGAAGGTAAGAGCACTAGAATTAGAGTTAGGCAGAAGTGGGCTTGAGTCTCAATATGCCTCTTGATAACATACTGGATTTGGGTGCGTTATTTTTCCTTTGTGAAGTTTTTTTGCAGCCATTTGTAAAACAGAACTTTCATCCTCTGTCATTCCTATGAAGATGAAATGTTGGTATATATCTGATATATATATATATATATATATATATATGTATATATATATGTGTGTGTGTGTGTGTGTGTTTGTGTGTGTGCATATATATGTATACATCTGCATATATAAATATAAATTTACATATATACATATATATGTGTGTGTGTGTGTATATATATATATATATATATATATATATATATATATGAAATGATGTATATATGACACAGCACAGTACTTGGCATTATAGGGCCTCCCAAAATGATGGTGATAATTATTAAAGACTCTGTTATAAAGGCTTTTGAAATGTGTTGCAAACTGAATAAGTAAATCCAATTGTTGTAACTCTTCGACTTTTTTTTTTGTAAATTCTTGACAAGAGAATATTTATGAATTTGCTAATGGTCTAAACTTAGATTTTTCTGAGGAGGAGGGTGGAAGTCCTCTTTGACATCTAGAATCTTGACTGGGCCATCCTGAGTTGTGAAAATGGGTAGAATGGAGGCTGTTCCACTTTGCTTTTGACTGTTGTAATAGTTCTTTGGGGCAAGGTGTTTTGTAGCCATTTCTCAAATGGTCCATTCATCAATGGAAACTGGAAAATTGGATGGAGAACAACATTTTGCTACTTCTGCCTTATAGCCCACTAGGAAGCACAAACAATGTGGGATGATGGTATTGGCTTAAACTTCAAGAATATAGTGCCCTCCCTGTACTCTTCTCTAAAATCAGTGGACCTTAGGAACTAGGAGTGCCAGGTGTCCATCCAGCAAGAGACAGTGCAGCACCCCAAAGGCACTAGGGACTTGAGTTCATTTGCTCAATACAGTGGACTTGGTCTCTTGGGGTGGAAGTTACTGAATATTTTCTTATTCATTTAAACTTTATCATCTTAAATTTTGCCTCTTGTAGATGTGGCCATTTGTTGATAAAGCAGTTGCCTAAATTCTGATGGCTTTATTCTTTCTTGGTGCTAAACTGAAGGAGAAGGATAGCAGCAGACACAATGCTCAGACAGTGGACCAGCTCTACTGAGTTCACCAAAATCAAAGAGCCACTTGGACAAATTCACATGGTGGTCTGGTGCCGATTCCCAGGCACTATCAGGGATCACAGGGAACAGGGTCTTCAGCTGGCTCACTACTTGATTTCAGACACTTCATATTCAGATCTTATATGGATACTAAAAAACGTGTTTACAAGATTTTTTTAAGGAAAGCATTTATATTACATTCTCAAGTAAGCACACATATGCATATATGTGTATTGATGTTAAAGTTTCCCAGATTACCACTAACCTTTGCTACATGATTCTAATATATTCGATTCCATTCCAACTTATTTCATTTTATTACAGGAGCTAGTGCTTGCCTATGAAATTGATTGTGCAACTCATGATTGGGTCACAATTTGCAGTTTGAAAAACACTGAGCCTATTGACTGTCATTTTCAAAACTGAACTCTGCCAGGCTCCTCCTCTTTCCTGAACTGTGGGTTTCCTGCCCCCTGGTGCTGATGCTTTCCTGGGTCAGCCCTCTCTTCTGCTCTTGGTTGAATTTTCTCATAGGCATCACCTGCTCCCCTGGCTACAACTATTGTTGCCACTGTAGGAATTCACAAGTATCTATTCCCAAATCTGGTTACCCTCTGAAACTCTATAGGAGTCCAACAGCATTTTGTAGTTTCATGTGGCTTTCATATGGTTGGTGATCATCACCTTGAATTTGGCATGTCCCAAGCCAAAGTAACTTTCTCTAAATGAAACAGTTTCCTTCCTTGGTCTGTTAGTGGTTTTCTTATTCTCCCACTAAGATAAGTCTAAATGTTTCAGACCATCACTGACTCTTCCTCTTTCTTTGCCCTTCATAACTGACCTTTCATCAAATCTTGTTAATTCTTTGCTAGTAACCTTCCTCTCACTTTTCCATCTTTGATACCACATCACTTTGATTTTTTAAAAAATGATGTCTTATTATCTACAGAATTGAATCTGAACTCTTTAGAATACTAGATTTTGACCCCAAATCTTATCTCCATCATTATTATAAAATGTGCCTTTTATTGCATTAAACATGGATCCCCCAATTATGAGCTGTAAAGAAACAAATCTTTCTGACCTTTCAGGAATCGGCTTCAATTATTTGAGTAATGTGATATTGACCATATCATATGAAGTCACTGTTGTATTAGCATGTTATTTGGTACTTTCTCTGGAGTGTTAAAATCTGGGTGTTACCTTGAATATCCTCTTCAATAATAAAAGAGTAACCAAGCCGAATTTACACAATCCTCTAAACCAATTGTTCCCAATCTTCAATGTACAAATGTATAGGGTTGATCTGTTAGAGTGTTGTGGTTTACACGAGGTGTCCCCAAAAGCTCCTGTGTGAGACAGCACAAGAAAGTTTAGGGGTGAAGTAATCAGAATATGAGAGCCTTGACCTAATCAGGGCATTAATCCACTGGTCTGGATTAACTAGGTGGTAACTGTAGGCAGGTAGGGTGTGGCTGGAGGAGGTGGGTCACTGGGGGCATGCCTTTGGGGTTTGTAGTTTGTCCCTGGAGAGGGGAGCTCTCTTGCTTCCTGTTGCCATGTCCTGAGCCTCTTAACTCTGCCATGCCCTTTGATGTTCTGCCTCATGTTGGGCCCAGAGCTATGGAGTCAGCTGTCTATGGACTAAGACCTCTGAAACTGTGGGCCTCAAAGAATTTTTTCCTCCTCTAATTGTTCTTGTCAGGTCTTTTGGTTACAGCGATGAAGGAGCTGACCGAATCAGTAAGGATTCTGATTCAGGAGGTCAGGAAGTGGGGTTGAGATTTTTCATTTCTCTCTGGGTTCAGAAAAAGTGAGGCTGTTGGTCAGAGACCCACGCCTTGAGCATGGAGCTGTGGACATCCCTTGAACCCATCCCTTCTCCTCCCTGCCTCTCTCTGGGTTGGAACCCTTATCACCTCCCATCCTCCTAACTGTCTGCCTGCTGCCTACCCCGCCCCTCCACTCTGTCCCTCATGAGCCTAGTGTCTTGTGGATCATCACCTCGTCTGTGAACTCTCCAAAATGCAAGTGTCATGCAAACCAGAAGTGTCAGGTCACTAACCTTATAGACCCAGCCAGTGATTGGAGTTTGGGTTAGGTGTCTTGCTTGGAACATCCTCATTCTTTTACTGTTTTCATACTGTCATTCTTCTCTGCCAACCCCTTTGGGTGAAATTAATTTTGCTGATCTATTTTTCCCAAGATACTGATTTTCTAGCTCAAGCTAGGCCCTATGCACTGCAGCACCTGGGTGTTTTACACTTAGGTTTCTAGCAATACCCTCAATGGAGCAATCTATTATTGCTAGATCCCTATGGGGTTGTAGGAATGGGGCTGCAGGAGTGAATGTTGATTAGAGGAAAACTTGGTTATGAACAATAAATGGAGCAGTCCCTCCATGGAAGCCAGTTTTACCTTTTTTTGTGGTTGCCCTGTGTTGGACTCACTCAGCTGAGGTGTCATCCGCTGTGGGTCTACTCTGGGACCTGTGTGTTAGAGGTCTTTGTTGTTACAGGGCTCTTTTGTAGGTTATAGGAAGCAGTGGTATCTCATGTACTGCATTTCTATTTTTTATTTTATTTATTCATTTTCTTTTTACTGCTGATTCTAATACTAGATAACATATTGCAAAGAGAACTGTCTTTCTTCAGCTAGGCAGAGGTGAGAACAGGGCCATGGAGAGATTCTGGAGACGGGAGGAAGCAGAGTTGGGTATGGGATTCCTGGATTTGGGGTTCCAGCTCTGCTTACATGTCTGTGTAAACTTGGAAGGACAATGTAGTTTCCTTGGCTTCTTTTCCCAATACTTGGAGATGGTGGGAATACAGCATTACCTAATAGTCTTTGAAGATAAGTTGCCAGGGCCATACAGAATATATAAATTAAAGCAAACAGAATTCTGCCTCCTAGAACTACACTATATTGCCCTCAAAGCAAGTGAAGTTTTCCTCTGCCCTTTGGGTAGGTGTTTTAAGTCTGTTTTCTGTTGTTACAACAAAATAACTGAGACTGAGTAAGTTATAAAGCATAGAACTTTAGTTGGCTCATGATTCTGTGGGCTAGGAAGTCTAAGAGCATGGCCCCCACTTCTCCCCAGAATCAGGTAAAGGCCTTCTCACTGCATCATAACATGGTGGAGGGTATCACAGGCGGAGCCAGTGAAGGTGTGCTACCAAGATCTTTCTTCCTTTTCTTGTAAGGACACTAATACCATCATAGGGGCCCCACCCCTCATGACCTAATCTAATCTGAATTACCTCCCAAAGAACCACTTCAAAATACCATTAATCTATGAATTTGAGAATCAGGTTTCCAAAACTTGAACTTTTGAGAGACAATTTCAAACTATAGGAGTAGGTCTTTGTGTATCCTTCCCAGACTTAGGGAACAAATCGAAGGATCACCAGGGTGTGGACCAAAAGGCATTTTTGCTCCCATTTGTCTCTTTTCACTACAAAGACTGTGAAATTCCTCCATGGAAGGAAGCAATGCATTTGGAGGAAAATCTCCCATAATAACCATTTTCCATTGTAAGGAAACAGCCTCTCTTTCCAATGTGTAGATGTTTTCTAGTGTGTCCCCAAGGACATGAGCGTTTTGAGAAGTGTGCACTGCACTGCTGCATTCGCTAAGCCTCCTAGCCTCCCCTCTCCCAGAGTCCCCAATGTTTCCAGGTACAAATCAGGAAACTGACAGGAACTCTGGCTGGTACGAGCATCAAAAATACCCCCCCCCCAAAAAAAAAGAGGCATGCTGTGCAGGGAAGTTAGAGGAAGGTGGCAGACAAGGGGGGAAGATGAAGAGATTTTCAGCAGAGGAAGGGACCTCTGAGACCCAATTGCAAGATGGACACTTCACTCCGTGCAATTTCTGCATTTATGCCTCTTTAATGGTCAATGGTGTGATCAATAGAACACCTGCTCCCTAGTTAATAATGGGCCTGTTAGGTGGCAGCAATGAACACGGTGGCTATGGGATCCATGGGCTGACAGAAAAAGACCACTGAACATTGACTTCTCACTTTTCTTTTTCTTTTTTTCCCCCAGGGCAGCCACTGAAGTTTTGGCAGTTCTGCTGAAATCCAGTAAGCATCTTTTTTGAAGAGTGGTTATTTCTCTCCCTTCTGATGTTAGTGAAAGAACTCTTTTGTCCTGATGGCTCCTTTCTGACCTGTAAAGGAATAGAGCCATGTCTTTGGCACGAGGTAGGCTATTCCAGGTTCATGACTTCAGAGGAAAGCAAATACCTCTCCATGTGGACATGCCCACACATAATGTACCAAGACAATTGTCCCTAAAGCAGGTATGTTGTCTTTTGTGGCCCTGGGAACTCCCCAGATCCTCGTAGAGGGTTTGCAAACCTTAAAGATTGTTGGAATAGTTTCCAGCTTCCTGTGGGATTGTTCAATGGAAGAAGAGGTGAGGGCTAGGTGTGTAGCAGATTCTTTTGTTTGGTTCTCAACTCAGCTTGTGACTCTGTTTTGGGGCAGGTAGGATGGTGGGAATTGCTTGGACAATGTCGAAGTTGATAACAGATTTATATTAAGAAGTTGGCTCTTTTCTCAATTACTTGAATGATTGCAAAAGGAGAGCTCTGGGGGTCTGAATAATGTGAGGATTTTTTTTTATGCCTAGGTCCCTGGGATAATTACACTGGGAATCAATTTCATGTGTGAAGTGTAATAGAAGGCATGAAGCACTTGGGAGTGAAGAAGTCTTACTTAGCTCAATGTTTTGATTTTTTCCCCACCTCATTTCTTCATCTGTTTTAATTTGGCATCTTGGAAACTGGCTGCATCAATTGTGATTTTTTTTTCCTGTAGGGAGCCTGAGGCCTCTGAGTGAGAGGTGAACTTTAATAAAACTTATCAATAAATAAATAGAAATGAAAACACCCTCTCTCAACCATACAGCTCTATCAACTCTAAACACCAGAGAAGGAACCAAATCACATAATGCTTCCTATGTTAGTCTGGTTTGCGTCCCTGTGACCAAAATGCCTCACAGAACAACTTAGAGAAGGAAAAGTTTATTTGGGATTCACAATTTCAGAGGTTCAGTCCAGGGCTGGCTAACTCTGTTACTCTGGGCTTAAGATGAGGAACATCATGGTGGAAGTGCCTCCCAGAGAAAAACTGCTAAGCTCAGGGCAGCTAGGAAGGAGACAGGGGCAGGTAAGGGGAAACAGGGACAGGATATAATCCTCAAGGGCACAGCCCCAGAGACCAACTGCCTTCAGTCACTGCCACCAGCCTACAGGTGGTTGTCTGTAGTGGTTTCCAGTAGTCCATTGAAATTGCTAACCCATCAAATGGATGATGAGCTTATTATAGCTCTCATAATTCAATCTTTTCACCTCTGAACATTGCTACATTGCCTAACACATGAGCTCTTTGGGGGACACTTTCGGATCCAAACCATAATACTTCCATTTACAGACTGAAGAAAAAACAATTGAAGCTTGAATTGATTTAGTTTATTGGAACTTGATATGATCCTTGAGTATATCCACAGCTTTATGACCTTCAGGAAGAGTGGAGGTAGGCAGAATAGGTGGAGGTGTGCAGAGTGGGAGGTCATGATGCTTTTGAGATAGGAGGGGATGGAAAAGTGGTACCTGTGAGATCGGAGGAGGAGACTGTTCATCTTTGGGAGGATCATATTTCAGGTTTGACTTTTTTAATTGGTTCTTTTTAGTTATACATGACAGAATCCATTCTGATATAATTATGCAAGCATGGACTATTTCTTATTTTAGATAGGATCCCATTCTTATGGATGTACTTGATTCTCATTGTGTACCTGTTTGCTGTCACTCTCAATGTTAATGCCTGGTATTTGATGCAGAAAGGTGAGGGAGAGTTTAACAGCAGGAGGGAAAGAAAATGAGTACGGCTAGGTTGGCCAGCCTGGGAGTACCACACCCGAGAAAGCATCTTTCTGCTCAGCCCTCCCTGCACAGCCTTGGCAGTGGAAGACGTGATGTCTCACGAGAAGGGAGGAGTGAGAGATGAATGAAGCCAGTTTACCTTTTACAGACACCTTCCTCACCTCTTAAGTTTAGAGTTGGATGTCCTGAAATAAAATGTGCCTACGGTATGTAAAAATATGAAAATAGTACATGCCACTTGATATATTGATATGAAACATGATGTATTGGCTCAGGAGAAAACAATAGCCAATGCAAATATGGATTGACTCAGACTGAGATGATTTAGCCAGGTTTCTAACATGCAGGGTCATGCTTAGCGAGCCTTTAAAGCCTCCAACTTCTCTTTCTCCAGAGCAAGACCCAGATATCACTTCCTTTGAAAAAGCCTTCTCTGATTACCAGGACTGGGCTTGATTCCTCTCCCCTGCACTCACACAGTTGCTCCCATCTCAGCATTGATTATTCTGTACTGAAGTTGCGGTTGTCTGTTTCTCCAGCAGCTACGAACTTCTGAGAGAAAGAGTCATCTCTATTGATCATGGTATTATTTGTACCAGCACAATAAAGAGCTCAAAGCCAATATTCGCTGATGACGATTTTAAATGAATAAACAATTCATGATATTTACACACATAAACACGGCAATATTGCCCTGTTCTTCCTGAACCCAACCATGTATGCCTACCACCAATGATCCTAACATTTGTAGTTTTGATTTAGCTACACTAATGGATGGATCAGGAACTGATAGCCTGCTTTCCTTCACATACAATGATGCATAGAGTTGTTTGCTAATTCTGCTGAGCTGTTCATACAGACCCTGGTCTGGGTCTTAGGTTATTTATGACATGAGAGAGTTGGATCAGAGTCTGGCTAACATTTGTTCTCCCACTAAATAACCAGCCTAAATTCATATCAGAGTTTCTCAGTTTGGCACCATTGGTGTTTTGGGCTGGATAATTCTTTGCTGTTAGGTCTGATCTGTGCATTGTAGGATATTTAGCCACATCCCTGACCTTTGCCTACCAGGAGCCGGTATCACTTCCAGATGTAACAAATAAAATTGTCTTTAGACACTACCAACCATCTCCTAACCCTGCTGGGGGTCAGAATTGCTTCCTTTTGAGAAGTATATTTGGGCATACACATGTACATTTGAGCTGAAGTCTAGTAAAATTGTCAAAGGACGCCTCCTCAGATATTTTCTTGATATTTCATGAAATATCCTTCTTGCCTAATTGGTCTTAAATTCCTCAGCATTGGAATAATTCAAATAGATTCATAAGAGATAAGAGCACAAAAAGCAGAAAATCATTACAAATCTTCACAAATTACTTGGGAGCACAACAGGCTCTTGAGGATCTCAAGGGTCTTAGGACAAGGAGGGCAGATAGGTTTTATTCCAAGTGGCAACTCCAGTGTACGGGGAGAAGGATTCTGAGATTATATTTGAGCTCAGCAGGAAAGAAGGCTGCATTTGGACTTCTTTCTGTCATGGATTTCCAGAGGAGCAATAACAGCATATTGGGGAGTTACCCTCTTGGTTCTATTGGCCTATCCAAAACAGTGGGTGGCATGGAGGATCTGAGCATATATAGTACCGCTCCAGTAGACTGGGTTTGCTGCAGGGCACAAGTCTCGTGGGTTTTCCAGTTGGATTTTCCTGTCTACGTGTCATGTATAGTTAAGACCTGACATGGAATGTCTTTCCATTTGGATCCCAGAGTGAGTTCATGTCAGTTGAACTTAAATGCAGGAGGTCAGCTTCTGTCTAAAATTCCAAACCTCGCCATCTGGCACTGATATCTGGGAATGTTTAAGTGAACCTTTAGTTCCTAAAGGCACACTTCTTTTAACTGATGATTATTTTTGACCTTGATATTTCCTTGTCAGTTAGTATAAAAGTCAGCTATTATAGTAGATCTCTGTAACTGACTCACAAAAATAGAACATTCGCCAGTCTAAATAAAGCTAGCACAAAGTATTTACTACCTGGGAGCAGTCAGCATTGTAAACACTAAGATAGGATTGGGAATCTGAGGTCACCAAGATCCTATCAAGTCATGTCTGGCTAGAGTCAATTTCCTACACCTAATAGAAAAAGCAGAACTGGGAAATATGGGAGATTTGGAGTCTTCTGTCCGCAGAAAAACAAAAAGAAAGCTTTTTGTTTTTTAAAGGTCATAAAAAAATAAAAATAAAAAACCCTCTGCTTACATTAGGAAGATCTTACTATTTTGCTTTGGCTCTCTTTCCTATCGAGTAATGAAAAAAAAAAAAAAACAACAGTGTAGGATATGTGAATGGTAAGAAGAGAGAAATAAACCCAAAGATGTCTCTCATCTCTTTTCTTTTTCTGGGCATTAGTAGGCAAAAATAGCTTGGATGTCCTAAACCCCTTTTTCAATTGTCTTGGAAATTCTGGGCTCTACAAATTAAAAAGTTATTGCTCATCCAAGAGTCCATTTTGTTATCTCTGTTTTGGATTAGAATGGTCTAATCCAAATCCCGTGCCTTTCCTCAGATCAGTTCCTCTTCACTCTCATATGCACAAATTTTACATTAAATTTTCCTGTATTTAGAGCTTTGCCTTTTTGTGCTCTATTCTGTCCAAAACCACTTAGTACTTTATTTTTAAAAAATTAACAAAGCCTTGATTAAGAAATAGTGCTACTTCTATGGTGGGGAATTTCTTTAGTAAACTAAACCAACATGTTGATTTTGTTTCTTTCTCTCTTCCTATCTTCCTTCGTTCCACCTTTTTATCACCTGACTCTCTATTGTGACCTCTTTCCCTCTAATCCTCTTTTCCTTTTCCTATGGCCCCCTCCACCTCTCCCTCTTTCTTTTTGTTTCCTAACTTCCCTTCCACAAGCATTAATCATAAAATGCATTTTTTTGAAAAATTGCAGCCCTGGAAGTGGCACTTGAATAAGATGTGCCAATGGAATCATGCCTGATTTATACAGAGTCCAGGGATGAATCTTCAAATAATGTCTTGGCTTTGACCTTGCTGCCCAGATTTAAAGGTCATTATCTTGTAACAAGAAAACACTTTCTGGTTCAGAGCTTAAATCTTAATAAGGAAATGATGAGTCTACTTCAGACCCCTCTCCAACTAAAGAATTAGCATTTAGAGGAATCTGGAAGTTTGCAGAAGTTAGAGCATGAGGAGGGAGTTGGAAAAAGGAAGGCAAGTTAGCAAAGCAAGAGAGGTGGAGAAGAAAGGAAGGAGGGAAGGATGCAAGACAGCTAATGGGAAGTTTGGCAGGAAGATGAGACTTCTCACAGATCTTCGTTAATGCTGCTCCTGGCTGGCTCTCAGGAGCGGTGGGCAGTGATGCTGCTGTGGAGTATAGGGAACAAGGGCCCTCTGAGCATGGAAAGCTCTGATCACAAGCACACAGACTCATGTTCTTCATGGTCATCCGCTGTGGTCTGGCAGTCATCATTGTAGAGACTAGAGGACGTGATGGTCAGATGGTTGCTGTACTTCAAAATGTCAAAGAAAGGTCCAGTTTTGAAATGCATCAAAGTCAGGTCTTTATAGGCATTTTGGGTGCTTCTGAGTCCTTAGAATGGCCATATGCTTAAAAATGGCTGGCACTATGACTATTTTGCCCTTGTGATCACATACAAGCACCAATGGATCAATGCCACCTTCTTTGCACCTGCTTGTATATTCTGCATTTCCATATAGCCTCAAACCTGCCCACCCATCTTCAGAGGCTTTGACCTATTTTGGTAAGCATGGTGCCCCCAAGATTCTGCCCATTTGGTACGTTTCCTTCTTTAGTTTCTGGATGAGGGACAGGAGCCAGTCCATCAAAGCTGCAAAATACTTTGAGGTTTCCTATTGTAGTGGTATTCAAACATGTTTTGTTGTTTTTCTTATATATTGTTTAATTGGAAAATAAAAGTGAACACATCTTTGGTATACAACATGATATTTTGAAATATGTCCACATTATGGAATTAACTTGTGCATTTTCTGGGTAGAGAGCTTGGAGCCATGTACGTCTAGTTTCCATCAATTCCTCTCAGAGGCCTGTGAGATACATTCACAGAAACACAGGATTCCTGAGAACCTTGGAAGCTATTAACCTTTTCTGCCCATCCTCATTTTCATACCAGGAAACTGAGAAGCATAGAGAGGAAGTGACCCACTCAGAGTTCTGAGACTTTGCCAACACAGGCTGTTAGGTCTTACCACAAATACCTCTGGTCGGAGATTTCTCTGAGTACCACCTAAGCCCAGCTCTGCCCAGTGCTGGTTTCCTGTTAAATCTTTCCACAGAACCTGACATTTGTATTTCAAAGAAGTAATCATATTATAATCAATGATCATGTTTTTGCATAAATGTATGTATGCATAGTTTTCTTACTGGCTATAGTTCCATAGAGGCTGAGATACCTACTGTATCCCAAGCCCTTACATTGGGCGGTGCCCAGAGGAGTGACTAATACATTAATGTTAACTAAGGAAGGATTTCAGTTTCCTGACTTAAACCACCTACATTTACTTTCACTGAGCCTTAGTGAAGAGGCCATTCCCATGGCCATCCCCAGAAAGATCAAACTGTGGTGTGATTATAGACCTTGTGTCTCTTCTTCCCGCTGTAACTTCTGGAGAAGCATGCAATAAATTTCAGTGATGAGCCAAAAATTTGTTTCAAATAATATTGATAGATTTTTGCATTTGTCATACTGGGGTGGACTGCTGTGATCGACTTTGTATGAATGCAGCATAGCAAGCTACATTCATCACGCTGTTGGTTTGAAATGACAACACAAATATCTGCCATTTATCGAGTTCTTAGTATGTTAGGCACTCTATATACATTTAGCCCATCAAGGAGGCATTTTAATCCCCATTTTGCAGGTGGGGGAGACTGAAGTTTGGAAAGCTTAAATAATTCACACCGCCAGAAGGCTGCAGAGCTTACCTGCCTGTCTCCAGATCCTCGGGAGCTGAGCCCTGTGCTGTACGAAGAAGAGATAAATGTGGCTAGGTTTATTTAGCCCAAAGAAGATATGACCAAACATTGAAAGGAAGCTAAATAAATACTCCCTAAGCATTAGCAGGATTATTTTGGGAGGGATCATCTGTCTTTTAGGATAGAAAAGAGCATTATACTGACCTCTCCATATAGCATTTGAATGGAACCCAGAGATAGATGCCCAAACACCAGCATGGCTGTCTGAAGGGCCAATGTCTGCTGTGAGGTTGAGCATGAGACAAGGCTGATGAATAATGGGGTGAGAGAGAGGAGGGAGCAGGAACGGGAAGGATTACAGACTCCTATTATGTCATGCCACATTCAACTTGGAACATTCCTTTTTTATTTTTTTTTTCACTTGGCCCAAAGTTCAGTTCTCTCTGCCAAATATTTATGTCTCTTGCATAAGTGTATGAGAGATTTTTAAAAAAAGTTTAAGCTAGAAAGATGCAACCTATCCTGGATTGCCCCCTTCCCTTCCCACCTCTGAACCATTAGGTGGGGTGGGCTAATCCAGGCTGAGCTGTGGACAGCAATACATGTAGTTCCTATTCCTGCCATATGGTGGTGCTGTTCTTTTAGTTATCTTGGTCAGGCTAGTCCAATATTTATTTTCGGTGAGTAATTTGTTTATCAGGAGGTTATTTTAATCTAATTTTGGCCATATTTGCTATTCCATACTATCTGTGCTTCCCAGAGTTAGAAGCTTGCATGTCTTGAAGGAAATTAGCTGAAGATGGTCTCAGAGGCATTTGCTCAGCCATCATTTAAGGGAGTTGGGAGGAGGCAGGGTGAGTTGGAGCCCAGGGTTAGAACAGCTGATAGAATTTGCTGCATTCCCAGTGATATTAGCATGATTAAGCAGGATTCCCCGGAGTGTTGGGACCATTCACAGCAGCTTTGTGAGGGCCACCTCTGGTTAACAGCAGCAAATCTTTTTATTTATTTATTTATTTTTTATTGGTTGTTCACAACATTACAAAGCTCTTGACATATCATATTTCATACATTAGAATCAAGTGGGTTATGAACTCCCATTTTTACCCCAAATACAGATTGCAGAATCACATCGGTTACACATCACATTTTTACATACTGCCATATTAGTGACTGTTGTATTCTGCTACCTTTCCTATCCTCTACTATCCCCCCTCCCCTCCCCTCCCATCTTCTCTCTCTACCCCATTGCTAGGAGCCACAAGCAAATAATATGATGCATGGCACTTTCGGTTGTAAGGTGACTCCAGCTAGCCATTGAGATGATATGATTATGTTAAGATTTACATTCATATGGAAATTGGACTCCTGCTGTTCACCTTGGCCTGCTACTCATGTTATGGGACTCCTGGAGAGTTCCCATTGGTTGGGGAAGGATAGTAGGAGGGGACCAGTTTTTGGCTTGCCGGTGCGTACGGAGTATTGGTAGCTTTTTCAAAAATAAAGTTTTGTTCCTGCTTGAGTGGCTCGTGATTCTGTGCCCAGCCAGACTGAGGCACCCCATCTACTGTAATTCATTTCCCTCCATGTTTGTTATCCCATTCCCCTCATAACCTCTTATATGTAATTTTGTATAACAATGAGGGTCTCCCTCCATTTCCATGTGATTTCCCTTTTTTTCTCCCTTTCCCTCCCACCTCATGTCTCTGTTTAATGTTAATCTTTTCTTCCTGCTCTTCCTCCCTGTTCTGTTCTTGGTTGCTCTCATTATATCAAATAAGACATTTGGTATTTGGTTTTTAGGGATTGACTAGCTTCACTAAGCATAATCTGCTCTAGTGCCATCCATTTCCCTGCAAATTCCGTGATTTTGTCATTTTTTAGTGCTGCGTAATACTCCATGGTGTATAAATGCCACATTTTTTTTTTATCCATTCATCTATTGAAGGGCATCTGGGTTGATTCCACAGTCTAGCAATTGTGAATTGTGCTGCTATGAACATAAAGGAGGAAATCAAAAAATTCTTAGAGATAAATGAAAACACAGACACAACATATCGGAATCTATGGGACACAATGAAAGCAGTTTTAAGAGGGAAATCCATCGCCTGGAGGTCATTCCTCAAAAAAAGGAAAAACCAACAAATAAATGAGCTCACACTTCATCTCAAAGCTCTAGAAAAGGAAGAGCAAAACAACAGCAAATGTAGCAGAAGGCAAGAATTAATTAAAATCAGAGCAGAAAACAGCAGCAAATCTTGTAGTTAAGTTTCTCAGTCTTCTTCTCGCCCTGTGACAGCCTGTTTCCTTCCTTGCTTGGTCTTCTAACTTAAGGACAATGCCCTTCTGCCTATCCACCCTCTGGGTACCCCTCATCTCATTCGATGGTATTTTTGTGAACTGTTACTGCTTGCCTCCAGTGAGATGGGAAGGAGGGTGGGGAGCAGGAAGAGAATTACTGTTTACTAGGGTACCTGCAATGGATAATGATCATAACTATTAATTATGAAGCATCAGCACTTGCCAGGTACTTTTCACACAATATTTCATTGACTTTTCATTATCCCCATTTATGTGATAATTGTGTTATTCTCCCAGGAAGATGTCGTTAGGGGAGGCTAATGACTTGCTGAGATCCCACCAATAGTAAGCAGAGGCTGAAGTTTGAATTCATTTGCGATCATCTCTAAAGCAGGAAATCTTCCTGTTTCACTGATTATTCCCACCTTCCACGTGGAATTAGTAAACCTGGGCTCTGGGTTCAGCAAGTGGTCCACTGTATGACTTTAGAACTTTGCCATTGCACTTGACATCACTTTGGCCTGCCATAAATGGGGGGATCACATTAGGTGAGGAACTTGAGAATTCTTTGATGGCAGAACTTTCTTTTTTTCCAAAGATGGAATCCTGTGTGGAAATGACACACATCGGTAGTAAATACAGTAGGAACAGAGCAGGAGACCCCAATTAATGACAGCTTTGCCTTTCCCCAGCCTCCTTCCCCTTTCTCTAGCTCTGGATAGACACTGAGAA
This sequence comes from Spermophilus citellus, assembly GCF_964194105.1. Classification (NCBI taxonomy): domain Eukaryota; kingdom Metazoa; phylum Chordata; class Mammalia; order Rodentia; family Sciuridae; genus Spermophilus; species Spermophilus citellus. The sequence continues at coordinate 64,432,195 of NC_138185.1, forward strand.
CCTTCCAGGGAAGTTCCTAAGGGACTGGAAGAAATCAAGTTTGAAAATTTCTGAAATGAATACTCTCAAGGGATCCTTTAGAACTTGGTCTGCTGTTTAGGATTACAATTTAAAAATAGGTTGACACTTTCTTTGGGGAGTTTGAAAAGTATGCTGTGTTTTACTATAAAGTGCTCCTAAGAAGGAGCAAGTGAAGTTTGTCCCAGAGAAATATCCAGAATATTGTGTTCATGCTTAAGCATGAATTGAGCAATTTTGGGGTCTCTTGGGACTAATGGACCCAATTAAATAGTTGAACTTGTAACAGTGGTCCCTTCACCTTCTGAATGTATTCCTCATTGCTCTTAGACTTATTTAAAAATTTTTTTTCTCTCTCTTCTCCCCTCTCCCCCTCCCTAACAAGATTAGGGAAAAAGTATTATTGTTTCTTCCCCCAAGTTAATTGCCCTTGAACACACCCACTACAGGAAGGAGATGCCTGTTGAGGATCTGGGAAGCTAATATCTCCCAAATTAACAAGTGAATCCTAACATGCCATGGGGTGCTCAGGGGCCCCCTACCAAAGCACACCTGCAATGTAACCCTTGAAGTTCCTTTAAAAGCCCCATCCCTCCTGATCTGGAGAGTCACGGCCTTTGGGACAAGAGTAACCTGGTTTCTCCTTTGCTAGCAAAGCAATAAAACTTCTTTTACCTTTTTCTCAAAACCGTGTCCTCATTATTAAATTGGCATTGATTGGCATTGGGGACAGGGACCGAGAGCTTTGGATTACAAACTGAACTTAATCGAACAAGGAGGGTCAGATTCCAGTTGGGAACACACAGGCTGTTCCGCAGCAAGAGCAGGATGGTGAACACCTTCAGAAAAGTGGTCAAGGTGTCCAGAGGTACCTACACTGGGGCTAATAGAGCTGTGGGTGGTGGTGTTGAGACTTTCTTGCTTGACACAAAGCATATCGTTGTCATGCAGTTATAATTAGTGCTGGTTCTTATACCCATGCGGGACGCTTTCTTTCAAGCAAGTGATCCTGTTAGGATTTATCTGTGTCTCCCTCAAAGGCTTTTGCTCTGGCCTGGTTGTGTGCCAATAGGTTTTCTGTTCCTTTTAGAACAGGTCAAAATTGTCTAAGGAGGTTCAAGGTCATGTATGAAGGTTTGCTAGCAGTTTAAACCCCTTATAGTCCACAGGGCACCACATGGTGGAGAACATTAACAGCACATCAGTCACCTTGCAGGCCCTCATGAGACTGTGTGGGGTCAAGTTGTGGTCACAGGACAAAGCAGTCCCCTCCAGAGATAATCAGTAGCATCTCAACTAGCTGACGTGGGCAGAGTGGGAGTGCTGTTGATCTTCCTAGATCAACACTTGCTTGATTATTGCCGCCCCTCGGAGAATCCTGGAAAATTTAGGAGCTGATGATATAAGGATGTAAAGCCTGCTGAAGTTTAAATTAGTCTCTCAGAGCCTCCCCTGTGTGGTGAATGACATCTGGCTATTCTCAGTATCTGTCTTCCCTCTCAGAGTGTTTTCTGTGAAAAGGCCAAAACGCTTGAGGGTGTGTGGGCCATACAATTTCTGTTACTGTTCCACTCTGCCCTCAGAGGGCAGAAGCACCAAGGACCATGCATAAAGGAGTGGCTGTGGCCATGTTTCCATAAAACTTCATAAACACAGGCTGTGGGCGGTTTGGTGACCCTATTTTAGACTGTGTGAGCCTCAGCCCTGGTATTCTGTCCCATTAATCCCTATTTCTTAAGCCATTAACTCTAATGTGTTTTATATAGTGGGCACTCAGAGCAAGTTATCAGAACGAACAAAGGAATAAATAAATAAGTGAATGCATACAGATGCAGTCCTGTTCCGTTGATCCACGTGTACTCATTTTGTTTTTATTCTAGGAAACAAAGGGTTAACATCCAGTCTGCTGAGTTGTAAATATTTGGATTTTAGAACTTGTATCAACCTGGCATAATTGATGACTGACTATGGATTGACAGAGATAAAGTATCACAAAGATTTAAAGAGATAGACACAAAGATAAACATCTCAGGGCCCTGAAGGTACACAGTGGCTTCCTATTACATTCGGGATTGACTGGCCAATTATTTATTTATGTCAAGATGTACATCAGGTGCTTCCTATGGACTTCTAAAAATAGCAGGTTATGAAGCACCTTTTCGTGTATTATCTTATTTAATCCCCATCATAATCTTGTAAGACAGGTAAATATTTAACTGTTCTATAATAATGGTTCTCAACATGAGTGATTTTACCCCCAAGGGCATACTTAGCAAAGTTTGGGGATATTTTTGGCTATCACACATATGGTAGGGTTGCTCTGGGCATCTACTGGGTAAAGTCCAGTTTGCTGCCGAATATACTACAAGACTCAGGACAGCCCACCACCAAAAACAGCATCCAGCCCCAAAGCTAATGGAGGGAGGTTGAGAAAACTGTTTTATAGAGGGGACATTGAGTCTCAGAGGTTGGCTGCTTGGCTCAGGACCATGGGATATGCGCTTGGTATACAGGTACAAAAAATCCACCCCTTCATTTCACCCCAGAGGGTCTCAAGCCTTTTCTTTTTAAATAAATAAAACTGTTGATTTTTTATTTAGAATGAAATCCTTTGCAGAACAACTGCATATAGGTAATGGCAAAGCTACTCTGGTGGCAGTAGTGGGGACCAAAGAACCCACTCAGCCTCTTCCTTAGTCCCTCCCGCTAACCAAGGGACACACAGTATAGCAAACCCTTTTCATATATGATGAGACAGAGAACATCAGACCCCTCTTGGCACCCCAACCGATTTCCCTGGGGTCATTATGCTATTTTCAGCCTGGTCAGAGGTTTCTGGGTTGTGCTTTGGTGAGATGCACTGTGCAGGGAAGGAGAGGATGGAGATGGGCCCAGGAGGCAACCATTGCTGGTGCAGCCTAGGTGATGGGGAGGAGGGAAACATCAAGGCGTCCAGCTGGGTGCTGTGCTACCCTCTGTAATCCCAGCTACATGGGATGCTGAAGCAGATGTATCACAAGTTCAAGGCCAGCCTGAGCAATTTAGCAAGACCCTGTATCAAATAAAAAAATAAAATAAAAAGGGATGGGGATATAGCTCAGTGGTAGAGCACCCCTGGGTTCAATGTCCAGTCCTGCAAAAACAAAAATCAGAATGCAAAATAATGATAGGAGTCAAGTTAAAAGGAGCTGGGGTGAGGCTCATAGTCTGGGATTTCACTGTGACATGCTCTCAGATGACATAAGGCCAAGGGCATCGAGTTTGAGGTCAGAGGCTTTTGCTCTTTGCCTCCTCCTCACACCCTGAGAACCTGGAGAGAGAGTTAGTTAATGAGCTAACTCAGATGCGCTGTTTGCAACCATGCAGATTTGTTTTCCTGTTGTCCCTACTGCTTGTCTTGCATTCTTGCCCAAGCAGGCAGCGCCATGGCCTACATAGCAATTGGTAGAGAAAGGCAGGTGGGAAAGGTTGTTTTTCTCCTTCCTGGTATAAATCCTGGCTTTCTTATTTGTGGATCATCCTCTGATGAGTTGTTGCTGGAAGCAACAGAGTGAAACCAGGCCGATCTTTTACAGGAACCCAGAAAGAATAGTGGCTTTTTTGGGGGGCGGGCAGTGAGTGCATTTGAGAGTCTACCCTCAAAATAAAACTCTGGATGAATAGAAAAACTCTTATACAAATTTCCATGCAAAAATCGATCATTCCTAAGGTCTTTCTTGCAGAGACACCAGTTAGAAAATCTGACCTGATGTATTTTCCATATTGGCACAAACCCCTGTGGTGAATCTCAGTATGGTGCAGGCACATGTTGTGACTTTGTCCACCTTTCCAGTAATCTTCTGCTGCTCTCCCCTTACTTTCATCACCTGGCTTTAGCTAACCAACATTTTGTTGTTGTTGTTGTTGTTGTTATTTGCACTGGCCAAATTCTGGCATTTCCACTTGCTGTGCCCTGGAGATGGTAAGAAAGTCCTATCTCCAGATCTCTGCATTCTGAATCCTTCCTATCATTCAGATCTCAGTTCAAATGCTGTACCCTTGAAGGGCCTCGACTGACCACCCAGTCTAGAGTAGCTACCTCCCTTAGTCACTCGAGCTGTCACTTTTATTCTCACTTGTCACTATCTGAAATTACCTTATTTATTTTTCTTTTCTTGTGTATCTATTTGGTATCTGCACCGCCCACCCCTCACCCCAACAGCTTCACAGGCATGTGAGCCCCATAAGAGCTGAGACTTTGTCTCTTTTGTTCCACTGCCTACAGCAGAGCCTGTCACACAATGGCATACCATAGATGCTAAATAAATTTGTGTTGAATGGATTCATGGTGGTACCTTGGGTTTGATTGTGTGAGCACAGTTTTAGTTTGTAACTCACTGTCTGCTAGCAGCAGCAGGGTCTGGTTTTCAGAACAAAGCCCTATCTGTTCATTTGCATATGCAGAGCAACCCTTCCAATTGACACCTGTTGCCTGGAATCAACTCATTTTAGAGAATTTTCAATGTAGCAATGCAGTATTGTAAAAATCAATCATATCTTCTTGAACCTTGACCAATCCTATTTCCTTGACTGTAAGGTACACCAATTATTTTATGCCACTAAGAGTGGTGATTAGTAATCACCTTGAATTTTGAAGAAAATGTGGAAAGAGGTGCCTTAGAATTGATAAAGCATGATATGAGATTGACTCAGTATACAGGCTGTGGAATGTGAATTGGAGGAGGTTTGAGTCTTGTGGTTTTTACCTTCATAAGTGAAACACTCCTTTACTAGACAGTATGCTCACTCAGAAGAGCAGAGGTATATGGAGGAAAAGGAAGATGTGGATTTCGACACTTTCCTGAGCTTGGAGAAATTTCTCTGGTTGAGGAATATATCTGCGGGGAGTTATTAGATGGAGCTGGTTTTCTTTATTAGAAGTAGATGAGTCTAGGTTTCAAATCATGCTATATTGTTTAGTTTCTTATCCATCTGAGCCACTATTTCTGCAGCTTAGGAAAACCATCTTTAATCTTATAAAGGCAGTCAGTGGGAAAACAAGATTTGCTTGAAACCAACATTTGCTTTATAACCAAGTTTACTGAAATGCATCTACTTTAGAAAGGGAAAGGGATACCTGTAAAGTAATTCAATATTATTATTCTTATTTGAGCTAACGATAATCGAGTGTAATTTCCAATACTGAAGGCATTAGGATGAGTTATGTTTTAGCACATCTCTTGCTGCTCTTCCTTTGTGTGCAGCACTAAACCTGCTTTTGCAACTGGGGAGGCAGTGGGTGAGGGCTGATTTCATCTCTCCTTCTCAGGTACTGAATTCATATTCTGGGCTGTCCTTATAGAAGTCACTAGCTAGATGTTAGGAGTTAAATTGTGTCTGCATCTGGATACCAAAAATTGTGAGCTCTGTTAACCTGAATCAAGGGCTTTGGGGAAAAGTTAGGGTGTCAGTTTCAGAGTCAGGTGGGGGATTCTATTTGGATCCTAGAGATGCCATGTATAAGCTCTGTGGACTTAAGCTATTTACCTTCTCTTGCCTCTTCATTTGTAAAAGGAAAAAAAAAATAATGCTTATCTCAAAGCCCTTCTACGAGACAAATGAGATGATCCATGTAAAATGACATAGCCTAGTGCTGAGCTCATAAGAGACATTCACTCAATAAACACTCGTGCTTGTAATTGGCATTGCAATGGCAAAGTCATCAGCGGCTTGTTCTAGTAATATGATTTCAAAGCCTTGGTAAAAGGCTACTTTGTACAGAAAGAGCTTCTAAACTGGCTCCTTGAGACGATTACCAGAATCATCTATTGCAAAGTTGAGTGATTGACCCTTGTCTTGAGTCTTAAAAACAGGGAGTTCTAGGGTGCTAGTCACAGGGTTTGGGTGCTGTGGTTCGAAGTGACTCCATCAATGTGAAATCCTGATTGAGATCAGGCAATTTTTGTGATAGAACTGCTGAGGTTGTTGAACACAGCGAGCAGAGGGATTGGAAGCAAACCTTGTAGAGTAAATAGGAGTTTGGTGAGCCTGGCTGAGTGGTCTTCTGTTCTGAAAAGGGAGCTTCTATTCCAAAAGAGATAAGCCGAATTGTCAGTTGTTCAGACAAATGGATTTTTAGGGAGTTCCTGAACGAATGATAAAGCTGTTTAATTTCCTTTGGTGAAAATTTCCTAGGATAGTATATGTCACAGTACGCTATGTAATTGAAGATGATTTCTGTCCTCAGGAATGACAGAGGACTTCAAATCCTCAAATTTATTCTTAAGCAAATATGTCTTATTCCAAAGCAAGGGTGGTTAAATTTAAACAACTGTTATCAATCAACTGTATCCTAGAGGATTAACCAGGCTCTTAAGAAGGCTTCAGGGTAATCGGACCCAAATGCATGCAAATTTTGCCAAGAGGGGAAGTACAGAGGTCCACAATGTGAGTGTGGCCTGTGAGGACGCCTTGGATGAAGTGGTGCCATCCTCAACGCATGTGCATGGGGGCATCTCAGGATAGCTAGGCAGCAGTGGGTGACAGGGGGTTATTTGGGGGTGAGAAGTCAACTATTTCAATGCAAATTCAAACATCATGATTGTAATGTTTACTTACTTTAAAACTTATCCTTGGGTTATTCCCACTGGTGAAAAGTCTGTGGGGTTTGGATGTCATCATTTCAGGAAAGGGAATTATCATTTATTGTGCACATAGCTTATGCCAGGTGCTGTGCTATGTACTGGATCCTTATAATGGACTCATAAGGCAAATGCTTTAGTTATCTTTATTTTTTTTTTTACATTGCTCTAATATTTATAGATGATGGAAGTACAGTTAAGAATGGTTAGGCCATTTAGTCCATTCTATGATGTAACAGAATACCTGAGACCAGGTAATTTATAAAGAACAGAAATTTATTTTCTCACGGCTCTGGAGGCTTGGAAGTCTAAGAATCAAGGTGTCTGGTGAGGTCTTCTCACTGTGTCCTCACGGGGCAGAAGACAAAAGGACAAGTGAGCAGAATGCTGTGGGCAGCCTCTTTTATAAACACCTTGATCCCATTCACTAGGAGGAGCCTTTCTGGCCTCAACTCTTGGAGGCCGCACCTGTTAATACTGTCGCTTTGGCAGCACCTGAGCTTTGGAGGGCACCTATTCAAACTATAGCACTAAGTCATTTAATTGAGTCACACAACTAGTAAGTGTTAGACCCCAAGTTCAAATCAACAGCTATAGGACCCCAAAGGTCCCATTCTTGCATGTGGCTGTCAAAGGAACATGTCCATATCTGGAGCAGTTGGCACTTTGGTGGAGGGGAGGTTGGAATCATAAATAGATGGTGCTGATCCTGACGATGGTAAGTACAACAGGCAACAGTATGGAGGGTGCTTATTGTGTGTTAAGCATTGGGCTAATTTATATGTATCTACACACTTTTTTTCATTTAATTCTCTCAACAACCCCCTAAGAAGGGAATATAATTAGTTCTGTTTTCAAATGAAGACAGTGATAGAAGGTGAAGCAACATGTTCAAGGGTGATGAGATATCGTGGAACCCCTGGACACGTAGGAGGATTTAAGAAAGACAGATTGCTGGAGGCTGAGGGGTCGCCCATGGATCAGGACCAGTGAGGCAGGGGAGATGGGATTAGAGGTCTACACTAATTTATGAGTCTCATTCCTGGAGTGTGGCTCTTGGTCTCCAGTCCATTCCTCTGCTGCAGGGGCCCATGTGTCCTCCACTGAAGGTTGTCACTTCAGATGCAATTCCTAGATGGGGGTCGGGGAAAGATCACACCAATGACAACTTCCTTTACTTTTGCCAAATAAGAGGGGCAGAGTAGTGGGCTTCTTGCAGGTGTAGTAATCTGGGACACCAAGCCAAGTTATTTCTCCCCACCAGTTGTCAGCGCGCCCCAAATTTCCGAGGAGAAATTTAATCCTTTGAGTCTGGAAGGTTTTTAGGCTTTCCTGTTTAGAAGACAAATATCTTCATAAAGATGGTTTTGCTTTCCAGTGCCTTTAGGGGCTCTAGGCAGGTAATTCACTTTTGAAGGAGATGGGGTAAGACTGAAAGGTGAGTTGGTTGCTATGGCAACCCAGAAGCCTGTTCACCACGCATAAGCATGGACAGCATGGCCTGGCCAAAAGAGGACAGGCCACTAATTTGTAACTACAGTCAAAGGGTTATGCATTTTGCTTCTGGCTATCAAAGTGTATTATAGAATATGTGGGGAATAAAAACTATTTAAAAACCTTGAAATTAGTCACTAAAATCATAATACCCACCTCTTTTTCATGAAATGGCATTGATATCTTGGCATCTGCCCTTCTATGTTTTGTTTGGTTTTGTTTGATTTTTCTTTTGGTCTGAGTGTAAAAATCTCTATCTGTCGGGTGTGCATGAAAGAATGACATCTGAATTTCAGTTAAGAAATACTTGGGTTAAAAAATTACTAGACCATATTTCAGACTGAGAATTGGCTCTAAAGAGGCTCTGGGAGGACCTAACCTGGAGGGATAAGTTGAATATAAAGGGTGAACTGGAAGGAAGGAGAAAGATAATTTCTCTATTATTCATGGATTAGCAAAATAAAAATTGGCCAAAGAAGATCCCTGGCAGGAGGCTGACAGAGAGTGACCAGTGGAACAACAGGGTGCCCAGGAAGCAGGGAAGGTACATTTGAGGTGGGGTAGGTGTTAAAATTAAAGGCTCTCAGAACTTCTTTCGGTCCATCCATCATCTTCCAACTAGATTAAGAGATAACAGTCTACTTAAGAAATTAAAAATATATCTACATACCTAAGCTACAGAAGTTAATTTTTTCCAATTAAAAAAAATCTTAGGAGGAAGCAATTTATGCACCTGGGCTTCAGGGTCTGAAGAAGGTTGGGGACCTGGAGCCCCCTTCTCCTCCTAAACTCTGAGCTCCCCCAGAACAGTATTTGAAAACGCACCATTTCTCCTCGATATTTCCCCTTGTTTTGAGAAGCAGTGTTTTCCTCTCAGATCTTGGAGAACTCCTCAAGTTGCTGATCCCGGTGACCCTCATTTCACTCTTTGGCTCTTCTCCACATTTGCTCTTCCTCAGTTTGATGAATCTCCTCTTGTCGGGTGTTAGATACATATTGACTTTTGCAAAACTTCCCAAGCCATTCTCAGACAAAGATTGACTGATGTAGGGTCAGGTAGGAAGGGGGTTTAGCTAGTTCAGACGTTAGTAAACATGACAGCTTTTGGGGGATTAACAGGAAAATCGTGAATAATATCATTGGGATTTGACAGAGGTGTTTTCTCTCAGACAATTAAAGATTTTTTAAAAAAATTTTTTCATTACCCTCTTCCCCTGGCCAAAAAAAGAGAGTAATGGATGAAGGTCATTAGGATAATACATTATCATTCTCATACCCTTAAAATAGATAAAAGACAAAAGTCCTTAACCTTGAATTGCCCACAGGGCCCCTGTGTGCTATGTTTGCCATTCTGGAATCTTTTCAAGCAGATGATACTTTCCTTTAATACCTCCTACTTAATCCTCAATTTTCTTTTAAACATCAAATATTGGAGAGGCTGGAACCTCATTTAGGCAGTAGAGAACTGTAGTGCTTTGTGGCCAGGACCAGCCAAGGAGAGAAATAGTTCTGATACTAAAGAGTAATTCATTAAAGAAGGTAATGAAGGTGATGTAAACCTTCCACAAACACATCTCTGGGTGTATAAAGCTCATCACTCTAAGTTCAAGGTCATGGCTGAATGGGATGTAAAAAGAAGAAAATAATAATAAAATTAACTACAAAAATGTGTCAAAAATCTCAGTGGGGCTCCGTGAAACCTGACAATGTAGAATTTGATAAACAAGCAAAAAAAAAAATTCCATTAATATTATGAGAAAATCTCTTTGGAATAAAGCATTGAATTACCATGTTATTTTTCATACTCATTGCTCACTTCCAAGGTCTTAGAGAAAGACTTTGAGGTAAATTTTGCTTATCTGGTTACAGTTCATGGGTTCTGCCACATACACACTTTGGCCAGATACACATGTGGTCTCATGAACAAATTTGAGTGGTTTGGATGATTGAGAGATGTGCAGTGAGAGAGCAGAGCTACAAGACTGGGGTATTTGTGTCTGAGATTGGGTCTCTTTGAGGGCTGTAGTGCACTTTGTTTTGGGGAGCTCAGGTGCACAGGCATCTGCCTATAGGTCTGCCATGGTACATACTCATCTACCAACCCTGAGGCTCACAGATGCTACTCTGAAAAGTAGCATAGGTTGACTGTAGAGAGAAGAATCTTGGGCTGTTTTTGTGCCTCTGTTTCTTCAAAGAGAATTTCAACCATATTTTTAAAAATTACACCCATAAGACAGAGTCTCATGGAGGTCTCAGCCAGGCATATTGAGCTGACAGAGAAATCCCCGTGTTGGAGAGGTGAAGGAAACCCTGAAAGCTCTGCTACAGCTCCCCATCAGATGTCAGACGGCCCATAGGACAGCCCTGCTGGGTGGATTGACATCCTGTGCCTGGACTTGAATTCTCTGCCTGAACATTTTCTGTGCCAGGTCTCTCACTGCTACACAGGGTCCATCCTCTTGTTGGATAGACTATGAGCAATTCCTTTCCCAGTCAAGCCAAATTCTACTGTTCCTATGTCTTTCTTTCTTTTTAATTTTGTTAGAGCATTATATTTATACATAATATCTGGGTTCCTTTTGACATAATTATACATACAAGAAATTTCATTTCTAATTTGGTCTTGAAGTCTCTCTGTTGAGAGCAGCCATAAACCAACCCAGCCCCTCTGTAGGACAGCCCTGACACAGGACAGGCGAGATTCAGTGTGAAGATCAGGTAGAAGTGTAGCAGGCTAAAATAATGAAGGATTTTATTGGTTAAAGACCCCAGAGAGGAGGACGTGCCCACAAGAGTTGCTGAGAAGTCTGGAGGCAGCAGGGAATTCTACCAGCACTGTGTCGGAGGAGCTAGGACTGAGGACCAAGTCTCTGTTAGGTCCTTGGTGTGTCTTGGCTACTTTAAAGGAAACAAGCATGGGCCTGGCACAGTGACACACACCTGCAATCCCAGCAGCTCAGGAGGCTGAGGCAGGAGGATCCCATGTTCAAAGCCAACCTCAACAATTTAGTGAGGCCCTGCACAGCTTAGCAAGACCCTATCTCAAAATAAAGAATAAAAACAGGCTGCAGATATGGCTCTGTGATTAAGCACCTCTAGGTTCAATCCCTAGTAGGAAATTAAAAAAAAAAAAAAGCATGCATGGAGGGAAGACTCATATACAGGACTCTGATGTTGGCTGTTAGATTTCAACCTGTCTGGCAGCTCTGCTGTCTCACAGCTGGGTTGGGTTTGGGTTCAATGGTTGAGGATCAAGTAGATCTCAACCATACCTGTGGAAGGGATTTTTCTCTGGGGAGCGGGCCACGGTTCTGTAAGCCACAGGTGATGAGGTACAGGTGATGGAGTTTCAATCAGCTTAATTCAGGCCTAAAATCAGATGCAGAGGCGGCAATATACCAAATTTATGACCCCGTGGTTATCCATCAGCTGGCTTCCATTCTCTAGAACAACACTTTTTGACACATCTCCTATGCCGACAGCCTTTCAGATATCTCACTTGGTCTTTTTCTTCCCCACCTAACCTTGTAGTTTACTTAACCTAAAGAACCATATCCTAGGTCCACAAAGATTCAGTGGAGACCTGGAATCTGGGAATGCAATGAAAAGTGCTCTCCCTCTTTCTTTCCTTCCTCGCCCCTCCCCCAGCACCATTTTATTTTCCTGAGAATGATTTACATTCACATATACCAATTGTGAATTTCCTAAAAACAAAAATATTCTCTTTCATAACCACAGCTCATCAATATCTGAAAAGCAACCCTGATATAACACTAGCATCTAATCTATAGATCTTAGTCAAATTTTGCCTATTGCTCCACTGATGCCTTTTATAGTGAAAAGAAAAATTGTTTCACGGTCCAGGATCTAAGTGTTCTATTATACTTGGATGTCATGTCTTTTTAGCCTACTTTAGCCCCAATTCCTCAATCTTTTTCCCCCCTTTTATGATCTTGACATTTGTAATGAATATAGGTCAGATATTTTATAGCACATCCCTTACTCAGAGTTTGCTGATTTTTCTCATGACTTTGTTCAGGTCATGCGTTTGGGGCAGGAATACCACGGAAATGATTTTGTGTCTTTCTCAGTCCATCATTATATCAGGAGACACATCACAACTCTGTTCCATTACTGGTGTGTTGATTTGATCAGTCAAGTAAGAGGACATCTGCCGATTTTATGTGCAGTGGTAAGGGCAGAAGCTGGGCTCTGAACCCAGGTATTTTAACTCTAGAGTCTACATGACACCTTTATGTATCTCTGGAAGTGTGAACTTGATAGATATATATGGAATTAATGAAGGATCTTGGGAGGACTCACTGGGCTATTCTGAGGCAGGTGTGGCCCTGGAGAGCCTGTGATTGACATTGCCTTTTCCCTGTGTTGTCAGAGTCTAACAGCCGCAGGGCGGTGAACAGAGGCTATGTCACCAGCTTGCTCAGACTGCATCAGGACTGGCACAATCACGACACCGTCAACACCTGCGTGATGATCCGTCGGGGGCTTCTACTCTGTCTCCAGCACATCGCCACCTTCCGGTCGGGCAGGGAGGCCTTCCTGGCGGCCCAGGGCATGGAGACCCTGTTCAGCATTACACAGGTAATGCTTGTGTTGGGATTCACTCTACAGTCAGATGACATCTGGATGATTCCTAAGGGCTGAGACACAACTAAACAGAACCGGGAACACTTGACAATGTTCTTGGTGCTCACTGTGACAGGTGTTCTAGATTCAAATCCTCAGTCATTGATTCATTCATTTATTCCATATATCATCGATTGAGTTCACACTACTAGAGGCCCAGAATGGTGTCGTGTGAACTCTAGGGTCAGGGCACATGACTCTAGAAGTTGAAGTCTCTCTGTTGAGAGCAGCCATAAACCAACACAGCCCCTCTGTAGGACAGCCCTGACGCAGGACAGGCAAGATTCAGTATGAAGATCAGGTAGAAGTGTAGCAGGCTAAAATAATGAAGGATTTTATTGGTTAAAGACTCTAGAGAGTGTGTGTGTGTGTGTGGGGGGGGGGGATGATTCCAGCCTCTGCCCTGACTGCTGTGCAACCTCAGAAAAATTGCTTATTTTTTCTTGAAATAAAAATAAGATGGAAATAAAAACATCTAGGTTGTTGTGTGAACTAAATAAGTTAATGTGCTCAGAAGAGTGCTTAGCATATTTTAACTGCTTCTTGATTGTGAACAGTTATTGGAAGAATAGTACTGGAAATCTGGTGGTGAAAATAGCAGATAGACTCTTGGTCTTGTGGGGCAAATATCCTAGCAGGAGACAGACATTAAGCAAGCAAAGAATTCTATGAGGAGGATAATTTCCTATTGCTCTGTTTGATCAGGAGTGTAAGGGTGACTCCCATAGGAGGAGGGATGAGGTGTTCTTTAGAAGGACCTGGACATGCTAATTGTAAGGGGACAAGAGTCCCAAGCAAAGGGAGATCAACTGCAAGGCCTGTGGAGTAAATGTGTGGTCTAGGGTTACCTGGATGCCAACCCAAATAACTAAGTCTGATGATGATTCAGACATCATCATTCAAGGCTATATTTATCCTCTTTATTGGTGACACAAGAATCCCAAATCTCCATTATCTGCACTTTCTCATATGTTAGGTCCCCGGTGTCTTTCTATTTACCAGGTTCTGCACTTATTGATCCTCTCTGGACCCCCCTCCATTTTTTCTCTACCTGAGTATACCCAGAGGCAGCCAACAATTGGGCTGTTTTCTGACCGTGGTGTCTGTAGACTTTTGCCATTTGAAAAATGGCTTTTCCCCCTAAACCATAACATAATACTGTGCTGCAAACCAATATCTAATTTTCTATGTGCTATCACCTCTGGGTTTCTCTCCATCATCATAGATTTCAGAGCTTCTCCGTAATGAAATAGCTGCATTTTACTTTTTTTTTCCCCTGGATGAAGCAAAGCTTTGAATTTTTCCAAGTTTTCACATGCTTTTTGGAAGCTTGTAGTCAAGCTTGTAGTCACCCAAATCTCTAATCTCTCTCAGTTTTTGTGAAATGTCCCTTTGTATTGCTGATGCTAAAAACCTCCATTCTGTCTTGTATGCTTTACCTAGTTCCTCTACCCTCTGCAGTATTGGCTGTTTCTCTGTTCTGTGCTACAAAAACAATTAAAAGAGCAGTAAAAGAACATGGCCACCCCAGATATACACATCTATGATAGGACTACAGTGGAGAATACACCAAGTGAAGCCCAGGAATTGGGGGGTTGCAAGTGTGTATGCAAGGTTTTAGTAGCAATTCCTCAGTAGGTTAGTGAAGACCTCAACTGTTCAATTAATCACATTTATAACAAGCTCCCAACCTCCAATTACTGCTGCAAATGGAAACTGGATGTGAATGGAGGTAGAATCTTAGAGCAAAGTTTCTCCATCCCATGTATTATATGAAAAACTTGTTCAGGAAGGGTCTGTGGAACAATGCTGCATAAATTGGCTGTGATACATTAAGAATATGGAGGAGTGTGAGAAATGTGTGGATGACAACTTCAAGGGGTTGAATTCTCCACCTTCACCCCTTCCCTGTTTTGCTTTTAGTGTTTTAAGTAATATGTTCTTCCACAGAAGATGTTCTCAAGTTCATGTGCAAAGTCTGACATTTGACGTTCTCCTGTTTTTGGGAAATGATCCTTTCAGGTGCAAGATATGTTTTCTTGGCTTAGAAACCAAATGGCCCATTACTCCCCTGGTAGAATCATAGCAAGTGTTGAGTAGCCTCCCAGTCCTGGGCTGAGTGCTCTGAGCACAGATGCCCTTTGCAGCTGTGCTGAGTTTGAGCTGCCCATCACCCCTGCTGCCTCTTCTGCTGGAGAAAGCTGGCTGGATGGCCAACTCAGGGACCTTGGATCTGGTGATGGGTGTTTCAATCTCTATTTAAAAATTAGAATGATCGTGATGGTAATGCTGCTGCTGCTGCTGCTGCTACAGCTGCTAACGATGATGACAGTGATGGTGGTGAAATAATAATGAAGCAGCAACAGTGGAAGAGGAAGACGAGGAGGAGGAGGACAAGGAGAAGGGAGGGACAGTTTCTTTGTATGGAGCTCTTACTATGGCCCAAGTCTAACTTAGTGATTTATGCGAACCTTCCAATTTTGACATTTTAAAAAAGCTTTTGAGGTAGACTGTATTATCATCCTCATGGTACAGATGAAGAATCTGAGAAAAAATATTAGGTAATTTGCCCAAGTTCAGGAAGGTAGTTAGTGTTGGAGCTTGGCTTTGAATCTGCTGGCTTCACCCGAGAGCTTGTGCTTTTCCTCCCTGTACTAGCATTGCCCCAAGTTGAGTATGCACTTGGGTGGGCTGGAGGGCTCCTTACCAGAGGGCTCTCTGGGCTTCATCCTCGAAATTCCTGACCTAGAAGGTCTGAGGAGGGGCCTGATAATTTTCACGTTAGTTTCTAAGTGATATCGATGCTGCTGGCCTGGGGATCACAGTTTGAAAAGCACAGTCCTGTACTATTTCTGTTGATGTTTATGATATAATTATAAGCCTACTGGGCATAAAGTTGACTGAGAAAAAGCTATTTTTTGAGTCTTTCCCATAGCTTTTGCCCAACGTATTGTCCTTTGCCTTTCTGTTGAGGCTACTGCTTGTCATGTCTCTCTCTTCATGAGCCCACCTCTTTGTTTCCTGGGTCACCATCCTGTGCATACCTCTAAGCATCCCCTAAACATTCAAAGGCTGAGATTATCTATAGTGCAGGGAGGGAGCTGTATACTGCAAGGCAGTCTTGTTGGAGATTTGCATGAAGAAGGCAGAAGGATAACTTGATGTAAGATTAAAAGAAAAAACCCATACAGGGATGCTCTGAAACTGTACGAGATAATTATCCATTTGGACAAATAGGTAATCACAGAAGAATAAACCTATGTGAAATAATCAGATGAAGGGACCACGCTTTAGAGCTATAACAATTTAAGAGGGCTAAAAAGCTGCAAAAATTCGGTGGTTCTCAAAGTTGACATGTATTAGAATCACCCAGAGATTTATACAGACTGTTAGACCCCATCCCCAGAGTTTCTAATTTGGTTGGTCTGAGGTCTGCACAAGCTTGTGCATTCTCACAAGTACTCAGGTGAGGCTGATGATACTTGTATTGGTATCGCACTTTGAGAAAATCACTGGGAAAAGGAAGACACAGCAGCTCACAAAAGACACAGCAGCTGCTATTTTTACCAGAAAGAATGGAAGGCCAAACCTTGATTCATCAGGATCCTCATTGCTAAACAGGCCCAGCTACTACTATCATGGATCTCTGAAAGGAAGGACTGAATCCTAATGAGAATGTTACCAACTTGGCATCAGGAGCTAGATACCCTGGAGGTCAGATTGGCCCAAGAACATTTATTTTTTACTCAGTTTCCTGAGTCCTAATTTATGAAGGGTGATGGGGCTGATTAATCCTTCTCAGGGAACTTACATTCTAGAGTGGGGACAGACTAGATGATGGCTGTACAGGAAGTGAATGGACCCAAAACCATGCAGAAGAAGGAAAGCCCCATTTATCTTGGCTGAATAGAGGGGGCTTCATAAGGAATCCTATTTGAGTCAGGCCAGGAGAACAGCTATTGGTTTAGGTACTGTTTAGAAGAACAGAGGAGATAGTCTTTGGACACAGACACGGAGAGGAACTAGTATAGAACTAGTGGGAAAACGGGACATTTTGGGGAGTCAGGCAGAAGGAAAGACCTAGATGAGAGCAAACCAGGGGGTCCCAGACCAAGAGTATTTCCATGGAAGACATTCCTAACTCAGAGCTACAGTACGTCTGCTCTGAGTCTTAGAGTTTACCCTCCTATGTTCAAAAAGACTGGAAAGAAAGGGGGAGAGGTGCTACACCAGGCTGGGGTCAGAGCATAACTCTTGGGCTCTGAGACCTGAATGACAAGAAAGAAGCAGGGCCTCGATGGTCTGAGGAGCTGAGAGTTTCAAGGAAGGAAGAAATAAGCAAATACAAAGGCCCATGTTCAGGTAGGGTGATGGTTTTGGGTGTGGAGTGAGCTTACAGAGAAGTTGGCAGAAGCCCGGTGAATGAGGGGTAAGGATTGAGGAGAAGTTGGAGACACAGGCAGGGGCAGCGTTCAGTGCTTCCTGAACCATGGGAACAAATTTGGGGTTTTATTTCCATCACACAGAAAGAAGGCGGCATAAGGTGGAAAGAAAGGGCAGATCAGACTACATAGTTTTCTACCTCATGAGCAGGAATTTGGATTTTATTTTATCAGGTTTAAACATGGAGAAACATGGTTTTAAATTTAAGAAATAAAAATTTTAGGGACAACAGATGTAACTCAGGGGTAGAGCTTTTGCCCAGCATGAGGCCCTACCTTCAATTCCCAGAACTGCCTGAAAGTGTTTTTTAGTTGTAGCAGGATACCTAGCATATGAAATTCACCCTGTTACCTCTTTTTAAGTATATGGTTTTGTAGTGTTCAGTATACTGTTGTACAGCTGCACTCATGCATCTCCACAACACTTTTCATCTTGAAAACTGAAACTCTGTTCCCATTAAACTGATTTATGCTTTTAAAGGAGAGGAGATTATCAGAGGGCATGAGGGGAAAGAGGGAGAGTTAAGAAGGCGAGGGGGAACGTTGCTCTGCCTGCAGGAGCTCAGTGGGAGGTACTAATGGCATTGGCTCCTGTAGAAGCAGAACTGGGACCATGACTTCTCTCTCTTAACCAGAATCCTGTTCCACTAAAATGTCTCACTTTGTTATTATAAGGATTATTACTAGGACTCTTCCCTGAGTACTGTGACCTTCTAGGATCTACTTTTCTTTATGTGATTTTCTGAAACTAATGATGCCTTCTGACATCTTAGGCCTCCTGAGCACCTATCTGTTTGTTCTAGACAAGTGGACCTAGGAATTTCTATTACCTTGGAACCAAGGATCACCTGTGAATTTCTAAGAATTTCCTCTACAGTGTAGTAGACATCAAATATAACATTATTCCTAATGCCTTGGTTTCTGAAGATTTTAATACCATCTCCACCTTCCCCAATTCAGCTCACACTGTGGACTGACCTTTCAGAACACTGTTTGTGTTTGCTTCCATTCTTCCACTGAATTTTTACCATTTCACACAAGGTCAAAAGCCTGATCATATCTATCAGCATTGATTATAATCCTAGATCGACCTGGTTTTAAAATGTTGGCTTTTCTGGCTGAACTCTGCCTTGACCCTGGCTCTGTTTCTCCTGAGGTTGAGGTTTGGAACATGATCTCTGATCAGCCATCTATCTCAGCTTCCCTGTTCCTCTTCTACATTCTTTTTTTTTTTTCTTTTATCAACTCTAATTTTTCACTAAACACTTGGGGCCATTTGACCAGGCCAAGGGGTGGAACAACCTCAACTAATTCATTTCCCATGGGGAGTGTTTCCTGTTGTGCACTCTGACACAGCTGACTGGTACCATTTCAGCACACTGAAGGGAAAATGGCATTCTTGATTGTATTAAGACATTTCTTTTTGGAGAAATGTAGCTATTGAAGTTATTTGGGTAGCTTGAATTCATAGGTATATTTTTATCAAGATATTTTTCCTCCATGTTTTTGCCTATGGAGAGCTATGTGCAGTGTGGGCCTAGGGGTACACAGTGTGGTAGTATCACAGAACTTCACATGCCCTGTGGTGGCATCCCACATCCACCACAGCTACTGCTATGACTTATTGTCCTCAGGGGTTGCTGCTCCTGTTAGCAGTATCAGACTGGAAGTCCACACTAGTCAAATTTCTATACCAAGTCAGCACAAAAAATCATTTACTACTGAAAAAAAAAAAAAAGATTGTGTTTTTGCCAAGGAGATACAGAACAATACTGAATTCTTTCTCTCTCTCTCTCAATTTAGTAAACTTGTTCTTACATTTTTCAGAGTGTCTGAAAAGAAGGATCTTGTCATGTTCCATCAGAATCAAAATGTTACATCTGCAAACCCAATTTTTCTTTGCTTTGGGCAGGTACCAAGAGGGATCAACACTGGGCTTTGAGATGAGGCATGCTGTTTAATTTAGGTACATGGGATTTTCTGAGTCTTTCCTTCTGATTTCATTATTTTATCTTTTTCCTTTATTTTTTTCTCTTTACCTGAGAGAGCAAAGCAAGACTTCCATCAACTCAGCTTCTCATTCCCTATCTCAGTCTATAATTTACAATGACTCATGGATGGCCAGAGGAAGGTGTCCCCCTTCTCTTTCCACAGCCATCCTCGGCAGTGTCTTGCCTTAAGGCCAGCATCCCTTGAAGTAATTATAAGTCTATTTTCATAGTACCAGATGAGCAGTGTGGGAAAAATGCTACATTAGACAAAATTCTATGTGAGAATGTTCAAACTAGACATTCGACACTAAGGCCGTTTTCTGTCCATTTAGCCTGTGTGTGATTCACCTGCTGAAAAATGTTGGAGTGAGGGGTCTGTACATAGATGTCAGTGTCTGAGATCATTTTCCCTTTGGTCAGAATTGCCTGGACAACAAGGGCATGGAGCCTGTCATCTCTGTCATGCTGCAGATCCTGAGGCAATGCTACCCAGTGAGTCCACTTCCTTTGGTCACACCCAGCAGTGCCTACGCCTTCTCAGTCCCTGGGAGCTTCACCCCTGAGCCTCCATGTGCTCTATCTGAAGGTAAAATGCCCAGATAGCTATGAGCTTATAGACAAGCTTTGCATTATAGACAACTTTGCATTAATATGGCAGGGGAATGTGGATGGGAGTAGAATTAGCTGTTTTGCAGGTCAACCATGATTGTTCAGTAAACTAATTATAGGTATACACAGAAAAAGCAGTTTTTTTTTTTCATATACAGGGTAGACAAACACCCAGATCTGTTATTTTGCTCTTAATTATTAACTGTTGCCACTTTGCTTGGTAGCTATTGAGAGCCTCTACTATCTCCTTAAATAATTAAAAATAATCTATTCACAATTCTGTGATGGAGTTCTTTCTAATGTACTGACTGTTAGTGGAATTAATTTTCCTGAAGGATTAAACTGAAAGAAATGTCTTGCTATTAACAACCCCATGCTACTCATAATGGAATATTTACCAGTGTGGTTTTTTTAATCGCCAGAAAGATCTTAACTGTCCAAAGAATTTAGTGCTTTTCAACCCCGGTCTTCCTAGTATGGAACAGATTTTGCTCAGGTGTAATTTTGCCACAATGACATTAAATGTTTTTTTAAATAAGTTCCTGCATTTAAAAATTAGAGACTGAAAACTATATTCGTGTTGTAACAAATTTTGTATGCATTGATTACTAAACTTTGGCATTGACAGTTACACAAATATCCATAATCGAGTGGGAGAAAAACCAGAGTAGTATAGGTGTGTCATTTTATTCTGTTTGTATCTGGCATTTGATGTGGGACCACAGTTTAGACTTAATGATCTCGTGTTCACACACCTGCATGCACACTCTGCATGCACACCCTTTATACGTACAGATAAGATTTACAGTGCACTGGGATACTGTGCACTTTAAACAGTGGGTCCCTTATTGGTATGAAGATGCACCAACCACTGTGATGAGTCTGAGAAAACAGAAATGCCTCATTCATTTCACTTTTCTTTTCCCCATGCAGAAGATTTTGAAGATGATGGTGATGAAGAGGTGGACAAAGACTCGGATTCTGAGGATGTGAAAGAGGAAGTAGGTAGACAAACTCTGGCTTGTAATGATCTCCACAGTCACATCACGCAAAGAAAAATATCATGTCCCATGTTTGCCAAATCCAGTGTAAATTTTAAGGACTTACTTTAGTGCTACCACTATGGTGATTGATGCTCAAAAAAGGACAACTACTGTTATTGATTTCCCAGTTATCATTTTCATCTTGATGAGTCTAGTATACTGTTTCATTGTGAAGTTGGAGCTATTGATTGTTAAAATTCTATTATTCTATTAGCATGATCCTTGCATAGACACTTAATGCTTATGGTTGGTTTATTTAACAAGTGCCCATGAGACCATGCAAAGATTTTGTAGGACTTTCTACTCGTTCACACCTATCTTCATAAAGCACTCTTCTTATCTGTCTATTCTTCACAGAGCTAGTGCATTGTCCAAACCCACTTATATTTGTGGGAATTGCTCTCCTTTGAGTTGCAAAGTGTACAACCTGGCCCACAAGAGAGTCATGCTCCTGGGCCCCTATCTGACAGTGGCCTCTGTTACAGAACAGAAGTTAGCAAACTTTCTATAAAAAGTCATATAGTAGTTATTTTAGGAATACTATACCGTACAGCTTTTGTCACAACTGCTCCAATTGCCATCATAGCATAAAAGTAGGCCCTAAGAATACATGAATGAGTGGATATGGCTGTGTTCCAATAAAACAGACAGTAGGACGTACCTTGCTGACTGCTTTTCTACAACAGGCATTCTAAACCTTGGCCCTTTGGCATTTTGAGTGAATAGTTTCTGTTTGTGGGGGCTATCCAGTATATTGCAGGGTGTTTAGCTGCATCCCTGACCTCTGAACAATGCTAGCGTCTATCCCTTGGCTCCTCATTCGTGAACTGAAGATGTCTCCAGGAATTGCCAAAATTTCCCTTAGTTGAGAACCTTTGCCTTTGAGCAATTACTTATCTGTGCATTATATTTCTCTCTTCATTCTTGATGGTGCACATGGATTTGAACAAGTTTCTTCAAGTTCCTTAGTTTCATCATTTGCAGAATAAAACATAGGAGTAAAACTCCAAATTAAAAATCTATTTCTGTCTATCTTCCTTCCCTCCTTCCTTCATTTATTTCTTCATCCATTGGTCGGTTTGCTCATTGTTCCTTCTTTCCTCCCTCTGTTTCTCCTTCCCTTTCCTCCTATCTAGAAAGAATCTTTCGAGTTCTCTATCATGATAATCACTCACCTTGCTGAAGGTAGTGGCAGACATTTAGTGACTATCTCTTAGCCACATCTCTGGGCTTAGACTGCTATTGACAGTCTGGTGTTCTCAGGGTTTTGTTGATAAATAGAATCATTTCTGAAGTCATCAGTGGCAAATTGGTTCTTTGCTGTGGGTTGGCGGCGCAGGCCTGTGGAGTACGTGCTGAATTATTTGAATAATACTGCACCACGGCAGTCATTCATCAATGCCACTTTCCCCTCCCCTCTTGCTTGCTCTTTGATAACTGGATGTCTGATGCAGTGTCAGTCGCCTCTTGTATCTGATGCAGAGCGACAGGGTGCATGACTTCACCCAGCACGGGAAGGAGGACTTTCAAATACTCTCCCCAGTCTGCACAGGGTGTTGGAGTAGGGTCGAGAGGAACCTAAACAAATGTACAAACCTGGCTGGGAAAAGTGTACAAGACAAATGGGTGAGGGACTAAAAACTATTCATCAAAACCCCTCAAGCCAAGGAGGGGATCAGAAGTCAGTATGAGCATGAATTGTAGAGAAATGGGGTGGTATCAGAACCAGGGCTCCACTGGGGGCCGGCAGGAACAGGGGAACTGGTACTCCAGCAAGCTGGTACTTCCTTGGTGAACTTGACAGATTTGCTGCCAGAGATGTGGATAAAAAGCCAGGTATATATAGATTTTGGTTCTCAGAACTGATCCAGGCCTTTAACCTGTGGCTTTTCCATTTGAAAATTGCAGTTCATAATCTGTACCACACTTTCAGCAGGCATGATTAAAAGGAACATTTATCTGCAAAGTTTTATTGAGAGTTGAATATTGGGTTCTGTGATTTGATTGAAAACTGTCAAGGTCAACATGAGACAAGAGAAACTCACAACAAACAGAGAAGAGATGTTGGTTATATGTTGTTCTCCCCCCGACCTACCCAAACATCAGATTTGAGCAAACTAAGGATGAGGGCATATTCAAAGTGAATTCAGGCATTTGTTTCCTTCCACTCTTCCTTTCCTCCCTCTTTTCCTTCTTCTTAAGTTTTCTTCTCTCTTTCAGGTATTTTTTTGGGCACATCCCCTATAGAGCATGTGAGGTTCTTGGGGATGTAATGTGATACAAAAACAAATGAAACATAGTTTTTATCTTCCAAGATTTCTTAGTCTAGTGAACTTGGGGATTTTTGGTATTAAAGTTTAAGTCAGGAACGTCAAACTTGAATTCAAGTGTGTGGCAGACAATAAATATCCAAAACAATATCCAAGAGTTCCAGTGTAAGAGGCAAGGGCCAGAAAGCATTATCTGGATTGCGGGGTGTCAGAATCCTAGATGATGAAGGGCATCTGGGTTGACTTGAGGACTTAGAAACAGGTCCATCTCGAGGTAAGTATTAATGGTACTTAGAAGGCACATAGGAGGAGGTGATAACTCGGCTGAGTGACAGGAGAAAATAAGATCCAGACCTTTATAGACCAGAAACCGTCTCTGTCTCCATGCTCCACTCTGCTATTATGCCAAGAAAGCACCCATTGACTATACATGAATGAATAGTTGTGACTATATTTCAATATATATTTTTTTTTAACAAAACAACCTGTAGGCCACATTTCAGTAATTCCTATGCAAAGACTCAGTGGGTCCCCTGACCACATGTGGGATGAACTGACTGCAGCATGGGTTACATGACACTGTTCCCTCCAGACATACCATGGGAGCCTAACTCACTGATGGGGACACTCTTCCCAGTGTCTGGCTGGGTGGGGTTTTCAGTAGGACCACCCCAGGCCAAGGCTGGGGTGGAGGAAAAAAGGAAGTGAAAAATGAAGCTGAACAGGTCAAGAGTGGTGGCTATGGAGTTTGGACCAGGTGTATGCACACTGAACCTGAAATATGAAGCTGAATGGATGAGCATGAAATTTAGCATCAAATAAACTATAGTCATGTATAGTTTATTTGAAACTTGGAGGAAAATTACATAAGATGGGTTGAATATTGAGTTTTACTTTTTTCCCCCTGGATTAGGAATATAAGCATATATTTCCCACATTTATATGATTTAGGTCTTTTTAGTCAGGACTGCCAGTTTTTTCCTTAACTAACTAAGTACTCATCGAAAACACGTGGTAGATTTCCCCCCCTTGTTTTATTAAGGGAACTTGATCTAAGATATGGAAAGATAGAGGGCCTGGACTGTTTGATTCTGGGTGTCTTTTCTCTGTAAGACTACAACCCTTAAAAAACACACAAGTGTTCAGAAAAGAATCACCTTCATCATAAAACTAACCAAAATGATAATGTAAAAGAAAGACTAAACTGACTCAGAGTATTCTACCCAATGAAGAAAATACTGGTGGTATTTTGTACACTTTCAAATGTACAGAGAGCTAAAGCTGTAGTAGGAGAATGAAACTGTTCCCCAGGACCTGCAAGGATTGATAAAATTTCTATGTTGCCTCTTTTTCCATCTTATCCTCTACAGTCTTCCTCTTATGTTCTCTGCTTCAACTATCTTTCTTTTGTGAGCAAATTCAGACTCTTCCTTCTTCTAGTTATTCCTTTTTTTGCATAGTTGACGTTTTGTCATTTAGGCCATGGATATATTCATATGATAGTTTTTGTGAGACCTCAGATAACTCAGTTCAAATAGTTTTCCATAACCCAGACTCAGTCACAATTACATCATTCTCTTTCATCATTTCCAGGACATTTTCTGTTGTTGGTAATGATCTCATTCATTTGCTTACTTTATTATGTACTGTCTTCTCTCTCTTACTATAAGGCAAATTCCACAGGAGCATGGGTCTTTGTTTCTTCTCTCATTGACTCTTTCACTCCAGAAAGCCATTGACTCTCATTGACTCTTCAGAACCTAGAAGAGTCCTTGCTCATAGCAGGTGCTCATTAATGTTTGGGATAGAGTGAAGGGCCCACCTAAACAGAGGTAGAGAGGCCAATAGAGATGATAATCACAAACATGTGGATCACAGTGGTAAATGAGATGAATATTTTCTTGCTTTATTGTTTACATAGTCTACCTCATTTTATAGAAATTATTACTTATGAAGAGGACTCAAATACTGACACAAATTCTGAGAAAAGTTGTCTATCTTCTTCTTTTCTAGTGTAAAAATACAACAGTTGTATGTTTAACCATCCACTGGATAAGCTAATGTTACAACCTGAGGCCAAGAAACCATGTCCTAAGACTTGGAAGAAGAACATTGCATCTTGTCCTGTTGCCTTTCATGGTGGATGTCATGACTGTAACCTGTTCTTTAAATATCCCTCTGTAGTATGACGACTTGCAAGCTGGTGTGGACAAGCTGAGTTCCAAACCTGGGCTTGACCGACCTGAAGAGGAACTCATGCAATATGAGGCAATGTGTCTGGAGCTCTCCTATAGCTTTGAGGTAGGACACAGACTGTGGTTTCTGCTCCTTGGTGATGCACGGAGAGTTCTTTACAGAACCTGGGAGGCCAAGCCAAACAGAGTGTCCAGATGTAAAACATTGCTTATCATGAGCCATTTGCTTCTGGGCTCCTTCTGAGAAAACAGCAGAAGGTTAAGCCAAAATTTGAAAATGGTGGCCAAGGTGGGATGCATGGCCAGTTTCTCCAGTCTGACATCCTACACCTGGGATGGCAGTAGAGTGAAAGTACACAGTATGACCTATTGGTTAGTGGGCAAGGTATCCTGGCCCCATTTACTGAAATAGCAAGTGAACATCCTTGATGATTTAATTTTTCTCTTGCTAAAAAGATGGACTTCTAATGGTGGCCATCCTGATTCCAGACTGGCTTTGTTAATAGAAGCAAATAAGGAACCTTACACCAGGTGATGTCACTCCAGTGCCTAGTTGCTGCCATTGATGTTGCTGCTATCAAGATTTTAAACCTGCTTTTTGATCTCTGTTTTTTTTTATAGTTTTAATAAATAATGCATTTGGCCACATCAAAGGGCATAGCTAGTTGCATATAGAAAGGAGTTAACATGTTCTGTTTCACTCCAGAAAACCAAAGACTATTGGTGGTGAAAGTTGCAATGAAACAAACTTCAATTCAGTGTAAGGAAGACTTTCTTTTAATAATCAGAATTGTCCTAAAAAAGTGCATTACCTTTGGGGCACTATGAAAGGCTTCACTCTGGGTTTCAGTGAGGCCCTATAAATTAAGTTGTTCAACTAGGTTGAAATTTAGTGGGAATTTGGAGAAGACATACATACATTCATGTACTATATAGAATTGTACTAGATCCACCGAAATCCCTTCCCAAACATGAGTTTGTATGATTCTACCATTTTTTTTGACTCTTGAATGTTAATCTTCTCTTGGCTGATGCTAGAAAAAGCTTCCCAATTCACATTTATGCTTAGCTCTGTGCCCAGAGAGTGAGGATAGGGATCAAAGTGTATTCTCTACTTGCAAAGAAACACTGACATATTCTTTTCCACTCTAAACCCCAAGGAACTAGAGTCCAAATTTGGAGATGATGCAAACTTTGAAGACTCTCAGAACACCAATCACCACCACATTCCCACTGCTGCCTCCCCAAAGCAGCACTGCTTGAAGAAGGACCAAACCTCCTGGGGGCAAGAAAAAGAAGACACAGTCCAGACTTCTCTCCTGAGCATGGTGAAGATGGGAAGGTCCTCCAAGAAAAGACCCCTAAAGAACATATACCACGATGTGCAATCCAATGGTCT
Organism: Spermophilus citellus; assembly: GCF_964194105.1. Taxonomy (NCBI): domain Eukaryota; kingdom Metazoa; phylum Chordata; class Mammalia; order Rodentia; family Sciuridae; genus Spermophilus; species Spermophilus citellus. Next base: position 64,458,923 of record NC_138185.1, read on the forward strand.
TGGCATAGATTCTCTTGGAAATGATATCCCTGACATTCAGACTTCCCCAAAAGAGGATGGTTGGGACATAGAAGCTATTTCTTGCCCAAGGATGAGTGCCTCCGTTTCCAATTCCTCTAGTCCTAGAGAAGCTGGTGAAGCAATAGATAAGCTTCTGCACCTACATCCCAAGCATATCCCTTTCCATGATCCCTGCCTTTATATGGCCAAAGCCAAAAGAACCAGATCTGTGGTGGACTTCAAGATGGTGGCATTTCCTGATCTCTGGGGGCACTGTCCACCTCCCTCTGCCCAGTCCATGTTGGAACGCAAATGTGGAGTCCAGAGGTAATGGTGCTACTGACTTGGGATCTGTACTTTTCCCTTCTTTAATATTTTTACAGGTGGAATCATTTGTACAGATAGTTCTGCTATAGAAAAGTAAGCATTAGCCAAGCATATTTTGAAGCCCTTTGGGAAACTTTTACCAATATAAATGCTTGTTTCCCTACTAGGGCATTGCAGAGTCGAGGATGGAGAAGTGGTAGGCTTGTGTTTCCTGACCAAAAAATTCCTTGGATGATTCTAATATAGCCCCTTGCCCCATACTCATTGTAAACCACAAAACAGGGGAAGGTCATCTAGTTTCTCCAAATACTGGAATCTTTTCTAAAAAGAATGTTTAAATGTTTATATATTTATTGAATACTAGGGAAAAAAAACCTGATTATTGGGAGTGTTTTGCTTGTTTACTGCACATTGGAATCTGACTTCTTGCTAATAGAAAGGTGGTATATTGCCATCCCATGGCCCCAATGTTACAGACCCTGGCTTGGTTTGGAAAATGAGTTTGCTGCATCTTTGAGGAGGGAATGGGACAGAAAACCCATACCCTTTGGGGCAGAACAATGAGTGATAGATTATTCCCAGAATATAGGATAGCTAGGTCTTTGGTTTAGCATAGTGAGATTAACATAAAAACCAATAAAAATGAGGAAAAAATATTTTCCTTGAAAAAAAGCATGTGTATCTACTAAGCCAAAGTATACAGATCAGAAAGTTTTATTTCCAGCAAATGATTCTCTTGATGGTTGATTCCCACATGGGTTCTTTATTGAATTCTCTGACCTCATCCCTAGGACATTATCTGCCATGCTCACCTTCCTGAGAAACTCATGTCAGAGGCTGTTTTGCACAATATTATCCCTGCACAGATCATCTTCCCTCTCAGTCCAGCCTTTATTTCCAGTCCTTCCTCACTCTTTGTTCATCTCACCTCAATGAACTGGATTGGAAATGTAAGAAAGGAATTCAAAGTTCTTCAGAGCTTCTTTCCTTTCTCTTACTTAAATTTTCCCAATATTATTTCTCAGACAGGAGACTGACCTCAGCCTGCTGGAGCACACAGAGCCCAATGAATTTACATGGCATAAAAATACAGAAGCCATCGGAGTTTTATAAACCTTGATCATGAAAATAGTCAATATGCCTGATGTTTCCCTCAAAACTGCCTCAATGCAAAGGAATCCCTTATGTATATAGTCAGAAAAGTTAAAGTACACTAGCCCAAATGCTCTTCACAAAACTCTCCAAACAAGAATCCCCTCACTGAAATCTAACATCTTTGTTATTTATAGTCCTATGGTTTGTTATAGAATAATTCAAACTATACTGCTCATAGTTTAATTTTTAATAAAGAAGAGAAGAAGGTATGGCAGTTTTGTTTGTATCTTTTGAGCCCAAGATTAGGGCATCGTTAAACTTTTATATGTCTCGAATGACCCCCAGGGCCCTTCCCAGGGGACCTTAGAGAAGTTGGGTGGAGAATGAGGGTCAACACTTAAAATGTTTCCAATTTTCCTTTCTAGGATCAAGATATTTGAGGATGTCCGAAGGTTCATCCAGCCAAATGATATTATAAATAAAGTTATCTTTAGTTTAGATGAGCCTTGGTAAGTGGTCTTATATATTTATGGAATAGTAGGTATGGAAAATTCTGTTAAACTGCATGAAGACAGTAGTTTTTCATGTTAATAATCCATTCCTACTCCTGAAAACATCATGGTGACTAATCAGGTTAAATATCTATAAGAGAAACCTTATCTTTAAGAAGGTGTCTAACTGTGTCCAAGAACAACAATAAGAAAGTTCACAGGTTCTCTATTTCATTACAGGCCTTTGCAAGACACAGCTTCCAGTTGCCTAAGGTTCTTCTCCAAGTTTGAGTCAGGAAATCTTCGAAAAGCCATCCAAGTGCGTGAGTAAGTAGGGAAGACCACAGGGGTGGTTCTTGGCAGGCCGGGAGAGCAGGCTGTAATTATCTCTTGACCGTTCTGTGTTCAGTGACCTCACATTGGTGGCTTGAAATCAGCCATGGTGAGAATGTCTACCCCATGAAAACTGGAAAATACTATACATGAAGGTTTTTCCTCTCTGATTCAGTTGTTAAACATTTACCAGCATGCCTCCAGAGATCTCACAGGCTAATGTCATCACAAAGTGAACTTTTCAGTAGAAGAATAGACATGCCTTAGTCCAGATAGTAGGTCCACATCTGGTTGTGAGAGCTCTTTGACTGGGACACTTATTGGGTCCTGTTGACATGGAAAGGTATGAAGTGTTCCCTATTTCTACACCACTCCTAGTCTGTTGATGTGCCACAGCTGTGTACTTAGGTGGCAGCAATTATGGACTGTCCATCTTTCATTCAAGCAAATGCACAGTACCTGTGTCTCTGGAAAAACCTGATGAGCTGTTATTAATAGAAAAGGATTCCATAGATAAGGAAATATAAGGGATAGATAAACTGAAAGGAAGGACATAATCTTTTTTCATTGGTTGAAGAGATGGTTGTTCTCATGAAATTACCTATCATTCTTTGTTCTATAGAAGGGTGGACCATATTTTCCGTATGCCAAAAGGCAAAATATATAATCTGTCTTCTGTGGGTGAACTTCTGAAAACCACAGTCCAGGCCGTGAATGGTATAGTGGCCACAGATGTTGTCATGAGGAGCACAGGGCACTGCAATCCCTTTCCAACAGGTGCCTTTGAGCAAGTTGCCCAACGAACTCCAAACATTCATTTTCCCTCCCACAAAATGAGGACAATAATAATACCTACCTCATATGTGGTTCACGAGAGTTAAATCATATACATAAATCTCTTAGGATAGTGCCTAGCACATGGTAAGCACTCATTCAGCATAAGCTCTTATTCAGGGATGCATGTTCACGTGACTAGAACTTAGGGTAGCTAAGACCTGCTTTATATGCACTTAAGGAATTATTTTTGAAGTTGTTCTTTTGGGGATGAGATGAAAGGTGATTTCGTTTTTGGATTTTGCACATGAGTTATTTCCAGCTCAATATTTAAGACAGAGACAAATTGAGCTACTTGGGCTATAAGGGGGAAGGGACAGTCATGTCCAGACTGCTATTCAGTCTTCTTCTGGTTCTGTTGTCAGCTCAGCTTCTACTTCTTCCTATAGCTCCTATTTTCTTATTCCTTCTCTCTAAATTCATGTTCAGAGAATCCCAGAGATAATATCTGATTAGCAGTCTCCTGGTTGGACAGTTTTCAGTCCAGTTTGCTTGGGAACAGCTGGCTAGGCTCAGGTCTTTCTCATTACATCTGCTTTTGACCAAATAGTAGTAGACTCCTAAACTCAGTCGTGCCCAAGGTAATGGAGATAAATGACGGAAAACAAACTACTTACTGGAAAAAAATTTTCTGATCACTTTTTAGAGAAAGTACTGTGGGAATAGTGCATAATTTAAGGGTTGTGACTTTACAGAATTGTCCTTGTGAGTGCTACTCAGTGAGTTTGCTTCATTCATTGCCTAGTGAGCTAAATAGTTAGAGCATGGTCCTTACAAGTACTGCATGAGGGGTGGGATTTCATCAGTTAGCTCTACTCCGCATTCACATGTCTTATACCAAGCTTTGCACTTCCACAAATCTCATGATATAATGTTATTTATTAGGGATCCAGAGTGGGAACATATGCATGGGTTAGGGCAAAAATATTTTCCCATTTTAGAACAACAACTCAAAAAGAGTATCAAGAGGATGGGACAATAATATTCCTGAAAATGAAATTTCCTGGTAATAATGTTTTAGTCAAAACAGCAAATTCTGTAGTTAGAGCTCAGAAAATTAATTACCTCTGGAAACACAGCAACTGAGAGGGGACAGACAAGAGCTCCTGGAGTACTGGAATTGTCCTATATCTGTATAATTGTCTATATCTGGCAGCACAGGTGCATCCAGATGCAAATAAATCCATTGAGCTATTCATTTAAGATTTGTGTACTTCACTGCATGTAAGTTATATCTCAATTAAAATGAAAAAATGCACAAACAACCTCTGTTATGCTCGTCTAATTCATGTTTTTAGCTCTGTGAGGGGATTTGTATCCATTATACTATTTAATCTTTATAAACAGCACTCTGAGTTTAGACGCTTTCCATTTTCCATATAAGGAAACTGAGACTCAAAATTAATGTCTAACCTCACATAGTCTTGGCATATCCAAACCAGATGTTACTGAATTTTCCTGAGAAAATTGTGTTTTCCTAGTTGAACAGAAACTGCACTATAGTTTAGTGAAAAGATGTGCTACAGTTCTGTCAGTGATTCTTCTAATAGATTCTGAGATCTATAACCCAGAACTTGAGACACATAGATTCTCATTTACCTTAAAGATGTTCCAAATAACCCTTCAGTCTTGCTTCTGACTCTTTAGGTTTGAGTATGACTTGCTGATCAATGCTGATGTGAACAGCTGCCAACACCAGCAATGGTTCTATTTCAAGGTGAGCGGTATGAGAGCCAACATCCCTTACCGCTTCAACATCATCAACTGTGAGAAGCCCAACAGCCAGTTTAATTACGGTATGGGTCCTTGGGGATTGGAGGTTTTCTTGATAGTATCATGAACTTCTTGACTTTTTACATTATCAAAAGACCTGTGTGTATTACCAGAGGGTTTGAAGTTGATCTGACACACTTTGGTTGCCTGTGTGGCAATGGAGTGGCCAACCAATAGCACACTGCTAATACGGAGGAATTTCTGGGAATCCTCACTCTGACATGGAATGTTAAGAGTGCATGAAACACTCAACTATGCTCTGATTCCCTTTCTCTTCTTGTTGTTGTTGTTGTTGTTATTATTATTATTATTTTTGCATGTGGGGGTGGTTGGTGGGGATGAGTTGGTGGGGGTGTGGTAGTGCTAAGGATTGAATTCAGGGCCTCACATGAGCCAGGCAAGAACTCCACCTCTGATTTATATGAGCTACACCCCCAGCACCTGACCTTGTGCTTTTGAGATTGGTAAGTGTTCTCATTTACTCCTATCTTCAAAAATCCCACAGGAGTAAACGTGTTAATCTGTATGTCACAACATGAGAATATCAAAATGCAAATGGGAAACACAGTTTTACCCTCTCAGAAAACTCTGGAAAAAAGCTTGAATTCTCTTGAGTACATGTGGTTTATTTTGCAGGGTACATTCAAGAGACAAGACTAAACAATAACTCTAAACAATAACTCTTGCTTATTTCTAATATTTCTAGGAATAGGAAATTCTCGTGTTGGCGCTAACTCATATACTACTTTATTGGGTAAATTTGAATAAGGAATAAATATTCCCACATATCTAGCTACAAGCATGAGATCCTGCCTCTGTTTTGTGAGGACTAAATAGAGTCTCATTGCCGTAGAAAGAAAATATGAACCTTAACTCTTGTATTTGCTTTGTATGGATACTATAATAAATTTGTGCTTTAAAACAAGACAAATTTATTCCCTTGCAATGCTGGTAATCTTAAGTCCAAATCAATTTCCAGTTGGGATAAAGGGCATGTCAGTGGGGCTGTGTTCTCTCTGGAGATGCTAGGGGAGAATCACTTTACTTTTCTACCTTCTGCAAATAAATTCCTTGCATTCCTTGGTGCATGGCCCCTTCTTGAGACCAGCAACATGCACCTTCAAATCTCTCTCTGCTTTAGTCACGTTGCTTCTCTTCTTTAGTCAAAACTTCCTTTGCCTTCTTCTCATAAGAGCAGCTGTGATTGCACATAGGGCCACCAGGACAATCTTCCCATCTCAAGATCCTAAACTTAGTCACACTGGCAAGGTCTCTTTCTTTGGTCATACATTGGTTAACATTCACAGTGTCAAGGAATTAAGATCTGGATATCCTTGGGGGCCATTTTCCAACCTTCTACAACTTACTTTCTTTTTTTTTCTTTTAAAATCTCCTCTTCCACTTTCCCTCATGGATTAAATCCTGGTTTTATTTTACAAAGGGATGCAGCCAACCCTGTACTCTGTGAAGGAGGCTCTTCTTGGCAGACCCAGCTGGATACGGACAGGCAATGAGATCTGTTATTACAAGTAAGTGAGAGGCTTGAGAAGGTTGTTAACTTCCTTTTCTCTGTCATTCCCTCTTAATTTCTTGCTTTTCCATATTCATATTATAAGTAATCTGTGCTTGTCTGTCATACTTTTTCCTCTGTCCCAATGGCAAATGCCCTACCTTTTAGAGATAGAAGCTTGTTAAACAGCACTCATAGTAGACAACAAGAAACATATTTTGATTTGCTGATAAATGGTTTCTCTTCATTTATGTACATTAAAACTTCATTTATGCACATCTAACTTTTGTGGTTAGACATTAAGAGTTGTACAGATTTTATCTGTAATTAGTACATGAGACATTAATTCTTTATTCATTTTCACTGGGCCCAGTGAACAAAAAGTCTGAAAATCTCTGACATTTTCTTTTCCACCTGTGCTTCACTTTCCAATGTATAGGGGAGTGAGTATATGGCAGACATACTTAAGTAACTCCTCTTCCATAGCAAGATAGTTTTTGAGTAAAAGATAATAATAAAAGAGGGAAGGGCTACAATATTCATCTTCAGACTTTGATCAGTAGTCAGTTTTATCAATGTGTCCTGCAAAGTTGTAATGAAATTTAAATTGTCCCTATTTCTTGTTTTTGATGAAAGAAATTGATTCCAGACCCATGAATTTCTTATGAGTGCATTTTTAAATGAAAAATAAAACTGAAGTACATAAGAAAAAACTAAAAGGATAGGAATTGTTAGGACAGGTAGAATATACATAATTCCTTATTAGATTGTTGCCAGGGTTTTATAAAAAATGATAGGTTAGTTCTTATTTTCATGGATAAAGTAAGTCTTTTCTTTAAGATAATAAGAGAACCGGTGGGTGGGGGGACTATTACCAGACATTCTAGAGTTTAGGATTGTTATCGCTGTCAATATCAAGGAGGGTATGTACACTGAATGCTTCTTGGCTTTTGAGAATGTAAGGACTGTATTGATAGATAGGAAAGGTCAAGAATCTTGTTGCTCTGTTAGATAAAGGCAGAAATCACCCCAGAGATAATGACAGTCTACAAAACATAGCTGGGCTGACTAACAGTCTGTAATATAAGAGTTGGCAGTGTTCAGTCCTTGATATATGAAGATATGAATCCGAATAGCTTTTTCATATATTCTTGAGAAGGAATCAAAATATTAGAACTTTGTTGGATTTCCATCCACCTAAATGGCAATTATTCTCTGGCCCACTTACCTTAAGACTCTCGGGAATTTCTTTTTGTTCCAAAGAGAATTTGGCTAAAATTTGTCTAGGTTGTAGCATTCACAATGATAGAGGAAAATATGGAAACCTAAATTTGGACCTTTGTGTGTCAAGATTAACTTTTGGTTTCTTCTGAAATTAGTTACCATGAGTAAATTTGAAAGGCCCAATTTAAAAGTTGGCCCGGACCTGGAACTTATTAAGAGATTAGACAAATATCATTTTGTGTCCTCTGTCCATGGGAGAAAGCTCTCCCTGGAGGATGCTTCTCTTGGAATTGGGGAGCAACCTCAAGGGGACCAGGTGTGTGTGAAGAGAAGGAAGAAGCCACACATCCAAAAGCACATCCCTAGCCCAAAGGAAGCCAGTGTTAATAGCTTCTAGATTCATTAACAAGACAATTGTTGTGTGATTAAAGAGCAATAGAGGGGTAAGATGAAAACCGTACATGTATAATGTAATTCATTTTTCATATTCCAGCCATGAATACAAGGGAGATGAATGGATAAGATTGTCACATTGCAATGTAGTTTGTTTTACAATTATTCATCACATTATGTTAACATATTTCCAATAATGTGATGTAACAACAGAATAGATACATGTAATCTCTGTTCACCCACAAATCAGAACACTTTCTCTATTATAAAATGCCTTTTATTAAGCAATATCTTTCTCCTTACTTGTGCCTCACAATCTTTGAGTTGATTTGCTTTATAGGATTTGTTTGCTTCATTCCTGCCTTTATTCTCTGTGATTTATCAGTTTGGTATAACTTTAGCTCCTTATTTCTTTATGTCCTATCTGGTAGTAGAGGCTCAGAAGTTCTATTGCTAACATGCCATTAAATTCGCAGACATGGTGCTATGTTTTAAGTGGGTGCCAGGGTACTCATTGTGGGAATAAATGTGAGCCATAGAGGAGGAGTATCTTTTCCACCCTACTTTTTATTAGTGCACTATACTTTTACATAGTGGTGGGATTTATTGTTACATATTCATAAATATACACAATATAACAGTAAAATTTGGCCAATATCATTCCCCCGTATTTCTTCCTTCTCTTTTCTTTTCCCTCCCCTGGTCCCTTTCCTCTACTCTACTGGCCTCCCTTAGATTTTCATGAGATGCCCCCACCCCACCTTTCTTTTCCTTTTTCCTCTGAATGCAATGATGAGCAATTGTGAAGGCGGACTGACTACTTTATGGGACCGATTGCCATCCATTAGAAATAATCTCCAAATTATTTTGGCTGTGTATCTAAATCAGCAATATATAGTTATGCATGTACTTACTAATATAGATTTGTTCCTAAATTATTTTAAAATAAATGATACATGCATTACTAGACTAATATATATTGTACATTAGAACATGTGCAAAAAGTGAAGAATTTTTAATGAGAAAATGATGAAACAAATTAGACTTTTTGTTATATATTTATACTATTGAAAGCTCAGTGCACACTAAGCTTTCAATAGTGAAATTCGCCATCATGGTGAAATTCACCATCACACACACACAAGTGTAAAAAGTATGTAGGAAAATAAAGGGAAAAATACAGTAGTAAGTAGCCTTTTGGATAATTTTGAAAATTTTGACTAATGTTCCAGATCTAATTAGATGGTCTTTCCCACATGAACTGTACTGAGGATAGGGTGTTGGCCATGGGCCTTCTGCTCTTTTCTTGATCATTTATGATTGCAATTTAGCACAGTTATTGACTGATGGCTTCTAAGCAGAATGTTAAAAATTATTTTCTGTTTTGAGAGGTTTAGCTTAATTTAGATAATATGATCTGTAAATCTATCAAAATATGCTTCCATAAACTTAAATACCTTCCCAGAAGCCAAAAGCAAAACAATGAGGAGGGGCAAATTATTCCTGCTCCTCCCTTGGGAGACTGCCTGTGCAGCCACTGATACTGAACTACCTGGCACATGGAAATAGTTGGTGTAGAATTTAATGTACTTTTCATAATCCATGCCTGGAACACCACAGGGATGGGTGGATGAGATTGCTCATTATCTAGTTTGTTTTGTAATTATTCATCACATAAGGTTGAAGAGGACTGCCTAAGGGCACTCATGTAAATCCACATATTAAATGTGAGACAATTTAATTTCTTTCTTATTATCTAGATAATTGTAAATTTAAGAGAAATGCTAATATTTTTTTCATGTGTGTGCAGTTGATCATCCTGCCCTCCCCTGCAGCACCTCCTACCCCTTCCATCATACCCATGTGTTTCACCCCCACCTCCCTGAAGACTACTCAGCTAGGAAATAAAAAAGGGCCCTCAAAAGGGAAGAACATAAATGGCCAGACTCATTTTTCCATACTGCTCATAAAAATAAGTAAGGACAGTTTTAGTTTCTGCTTTATTTACTTTCCTGTAGCCTGCTTCTCCCTCTCCTGTACACAGCCTCACACCTTTTTCTGATGCTCTCCCAGCTCTGGTCTACAGTAATTTTTGTGCTGAAGGGCAGCGGGAGGGAAGCTACACGCTCTGAGTGGCCCTGTAATACACAGCGGCTGATCTCTTCTGACATTTATCTCCGCTCGTGAGAGGAGATGGAACAGCTCACTCATGAAGATGAATGTCATACAAGAGCTCTGCCATCATGCATCCTTCCAAGGCATCTCAGGAGAGAGATTTGGTGCTATATAGAATATTAGAGACGCTGCAGACATGGAGAAGCCTGGAGACTTGGTTGCTCTGCCTTATTAGATCCTGTTAAGTGAAATGATGCACTCTTGTTAAACAGGGCCATCATCATTGTAAGATCATCTAATTCACTCTCTGCCTTGGAATTTGCTAATATTCATGCACATGCAGAAAAAAAAATGACTTCCCAGCATTTTTAAAGTACAAATGGAAATAGATTTAAGTTCATAACTATGCATTTGTGTACTCTGCTCCTGGATTCATTGAAGGCTTTATGATTACAAAAGTACAGATCCTTCCAAAGATACATGATTTGGGGAAGGGACAAAAAGGGGGGGGCTTGTAACTGTGGAGCACTTGAATCTGTCTAGCCCAGATCACCTTTGACCTACGACCGCCTATCTAAGATCCAGTGAATGCAGAATCTGAGAGCTGTCCTGATTTTGCCAGGCTCCTTTAACACCTGGAAGAGTAGATTGACCAGAGAAGTTTCTTGGAATTGAATTTCCAACCTCTCATTAATGGAGTGATCTTAGGCAAATTATCTTGACTTCTCTCAACTTTAGATTCATTGTCTATGAGAATTCGATAATAAGGGCAATTATGGAGCCATTCTGAACACGTAGAAAACTTATAAAAGTAGGTATTCAATGAATGTTAACAACTATTATTAATAATTAGTAGAAAGATTGTGGCATCAAGCACCAATGATAGAAAAAACATCATAGTATATGGATCCATTTTACTATTTCTCATCTGAATTATTTTACATTCTGTCTGTTATTTTAGACTCTAAATTAATAGGCCTGATTTATAAAGATAGAAACTTCAAATTTTTACTTGCTGAATTGGGCCAATAGACTACTCACCCTTTTATCCATTACTAAGAGGTAGATGATATACATGAAAAAACTCTTAGTTTCAGATTTAAGCCCACACTTGAAATTGAATCCTGTTTACTGTACTTGTGTGGAATCACACCTGTCATTTAACATCTGTAAGCCTCAAGGTTCCCATCTGTAGAATGTGCATAATAATGTCGTTAAGGTTAAGAGATAGAATATGTGTTAAGCATTCTAATTATTACTTCCTGAGTAATCTATTCTACAAACTTCAACAGCTGCTGTGCCCAGGCATGAGGCACAAAGGCCGGACATTAGGATACACAGCCTTATCCCTGCCATGAAGCATGGGCAGCGAGGAAGACAACAGTGTGATGAGAGCTCTGTGAGGGGACTGTCAGGGAAGGCTTCCCACCGGAGGAGACTTTGAGTCCTGAAGGAAGGACAGGGGTCAGCTGATGAAGAAGTGAGAAAAGGCTTCCCATGCAGAAGAACATGGAAAATATCACAAATACGCAGGATAGACGTTCCTGCCTTGCAAACATCCCCCAATAGGTTCACATCATAACCGAGAAAACAAAAATAGGTCATGGGTGGGATCTCACTCTATCATGGACAAATTGAATTGTCACAAGCCAAGTGCTTCACTGTAAAGATTTATCAGACAGTTCCCATTAGAGGAGGTCTTGGGAAAGGTTAAAGGTCTCTGAAGAAAGTTTTACTGGAGATAGATTCAACTTCTGGATGTTCCTTTTACAGTGTGGCCACCAGGGGACTCCAATGGGAAGTCTGACATTTGCTTTAGGTTCAGCCAGAGTTTAGATCCCAGACTAAGGTTGTAACTGAATCTACTTTAGCCAAGATTCATGCTAAATGAAGTGATACCCAGTTTTCTTATATTCCAACAGTGTGTACTCCCTCCTGGGGAAGGGTGGCTTGTCAGTGGTGAGCTAACACCAGCAAGCTACAGGGGGTAACACCTTAGGTGTGCATGTGATGCTGGTGTGAGAAGCAGATTTCATGTAGTCAAAACTACCATTTGAATTCCCTCCCTGCAGTCAGTCACTAGAACCAAGGAAACCCATGAGCTGAGAATTAGCCCATTTTATTTTTCTTTCCACTCCACTGTAGCTGTTCTTTGTTTGGAGTCCCGGTTTGTTCTGGATGAGGGAGAGTGCATTGGGATAAATACAGATATTTCATTGACTTGTCTACTCTCACTCCCTTTCTTCTATGGCTGAGTAGGGGTAGGGTTGAGTTAGCATAGGGTAAATGTGCTTGTGATGTGACTTCAGCATACTTAATGGAGCAGTGGGTAAACTTAAAAAGAAGCAAGGTTCATGCCAAATAAGACCATCCCTACTGGTCCTTAGGGGCATCTGTTATTTTTGAGTCAAGATGCAGAACCTGTTTTTACTTTTTGTAGGTAAATAACATGGGAACAGTGATGCACTGGTTAGGTGATTCCCCCGTCTTAATATCCATGAATGTATGTGTGTGTGCTTTTGTGTGTGTGTGTGCATACTCACAAGTGTGTGCTTACAGGTGAAACATTCTTCCATGCTTTGGTTGGTTGTGCCTGGCTCATTCATTCCATCGGCTCTGCCATTGCAAGGAGCTGTAACTGGCTGGTACCTGCTGTTTAATTAGGTATCAACTGAGTTGTGTGCCTTTGCAATGGAGCCTTTACAGGTGAAGTCAGAAAGCAAATGAAAGAGAGCACGTGTGCCTTATATGTGTTTTAACTGTCATCTGCTTCTTTACATATTTTCTAATTACCACCATGTTAGCTTTGGGAGACACTTCAGACCTTTGAGAAAATGTGGCAAAAGTAGACTCCATGATATATCAAAATTTAGATAACACCATGGGAAAAGATACCCTTTTGCAGTTCCATTTCTGAAAGCACAAAGGAAATGGGTTCTGTTAACCTGATGCTGAAAAGCTGGGTAGATAGTCATTTAGGGTTTGAGTTGTTATGGAGTACCCTCTTTTTCTTAGAATGACCAAGGCTCCAGGCTGCCATGTTGACAGAATTTGAAGCAAGTGAAATGTATTATGTTATATTTGGTGGGATCACCAGGTTCTCTTACTCCTATTCCTAGTTTTATATAAACTGGAAAACCACAAAACCACAAGAAATAAGAGATTTTTCTATTAGTTGCTTTCTTACATGTTTTCTTTTTGCTTTCATGGGGACTAGCATGAAGATTGCAAAAAAGCAGAAAATAGTAACCTATATTTTATATTTTGCAAGAACACATAGGAATAATCATCTACTATTCCTTCCCTCATCCTTTTTATTTCTCCCCCTAAACCGGAAAACCCATGGTAGTTCAAGAAGCCAATGTTGTATGTGTTCAAAGGTGGGATTACATCTTTTGGTGTCCAGTGCATTTTGCATTGTAAGGTAGCCTTGATGATAACATTTCTCAGGAAAACCTGCACAGCCGTCTCAATATCAACAGGCAAGATGAGAGCATAACTGGCAGTGTGTGGTGAAAATATTGCTGGGAATGTACTTCTGGGTGCAATTTACTTTGATACTGTTCTCTGAAATATCAAAATTGGTTCTTCATCTTTGACAAAGGAAAATGTGCATTCTCAAGCTTTAAGAAGCTGAGCCACATTTGGGGTGACAAATATATTCCTTTGGGAAGAAAGTATTAAATAGTGGAAAGAACAAAGTCTTTCCAGCCAAAGATATCTAGGCTCAAGTCTTGTATTGATCATTTACTTGCCTTGAGACCTTATTTTTCTCTATAGTTTCATTTCTTCATCCACTCAATAGGTTATTTCAATAATAACAGAAGATGAGATATGTTAAAAGTTGAGTTGGAACTCAATACTTAGTAGTGATTGCTAATAAATTGATTTGGGAGGTGGAGGTAAAAGGAAGGAGCTTCACCTTATGTTGTCTGAAGACAGATTGGGGGACCCAAATTTGGGTAATGAAGTGTGTGTTTGCAGTAGAATCCCAGAAAGCCCCCAGGTATTTACATTTATCTCTATTTTCTAGCTCAGTGACTTGATAGCCTTCATTTTCAGACACAGCAGGAAAGGCTCATGGCATATATACCACAATTGGGGGGGGGGGCAGATGGCCAGGTTTCTGTATTGCTGAGCTGATTCTTGACCTGACAGTGAGTCTCTTGCCCATTTCTCTGTTTTCTAAATTTCACCCACAAACATATTTTGAGTGAAGTTCATTTTGCCACATATAATGCCTGAATTTATAGCATCTAGGACCCTAGGTGACTTCTCCCAATCTCTCCCTCATTTTCTTCTCTTCTCTTTCTTTAGAAACCATTATCGCCAGAGGGCAGCTGCCACCGGTGGAACATCTGGGAAGTGCTATTATACCCTCACCTTTGTGGTCACCTTCCCACATGATGAGGATGTCTGCTACCTGGCCTACCACTATCCCTACACCTACTCGGCCCTCATGGTAACTTCTGCTTATGTTACCCCAGCAGGGCTGAAGGGACTTTCTGAAGTTTTCCTGAGAACATTCTGGAGACCCTGATTGGCATTCTGGGTGGTTAGGGGGAGGGGGACTATTGCCTTCTGAGAGGAGCCAGGTTTTATCATCACTGACCTCGTAGCTTTCTATGTGCCCCATCTCCTTCCCTGGAGAGGGCATGAGGCTCAGCCATGACCAGTAATATTTGGACAGCCCAGGAGGTGGGCAGATTGAGTGTGGGAGATGGGGGCATTTCTCAGGGCTCCTGACTTTTAAAAGTCCTTGAGTTAAGCATGAAGTAGTCAGATTGCCATTGACTTGTGTTGAAACCACACAAGGAAGCTGAGATGCAAATCTAAAGCACTCCTCCTTGAAGGGAATGGAGAATCAGGAAGGGAGATGATGCTGGAGAACTCCTTGAGTGGCTCTTATGGTTATGGACTAAAGGGTGCTGGAAGGATCAGGGTGGAATGGGAAGAGTGGGAGAACAGAACACTGAATCACTGGCTATGGTCTTTTTAGGAGGGGAGTGTAGCAGAAGTGAGTCCAGACTCATGCAGAATTCCTGTGTGTTCTCTAAGACCCTACAGAAAACCTTATGAGCCAATTTTGAGTGAACGGACTACTTAGAACATGAGGTTTTCTATCGTTTGAAAAAGTTGGCAAACTATGACTTTTCCCCACCTATTTCATGGAAATCCTGAGGATTAATGAGCTACAGTATCTTCTCCAAAGTATTTTCATCCTCTGTGTTCAAGCAAAATGTTATTAGCATATTTATAATAATATGCGTGCCTATGAGTGTACATATTATTTAGCCTAAAGGATGAGCATTTTCATTTTAAGACTGTGATAAGGAATTGGAAAAGATAATAACCATAAAAACCTTTCTCTTCAAAAGGAATGTTCAGGTATAAACGGAAAATTTTCTCATCGAACAGGCGCATCTTACACCACTTGGCTACCCACTTCACAAAAGTGCATCTGTCCTTCTCTCCATATGTCATCTTGCCTAAAGAAAGATTTTTACTGTTTTCCAGATTGCAAAAGATACACAACTAGTATTATTTGTGTATCACACTTAGAGAACTCAAGAAGTGAATCCAAGAAATGTGCATCCCAAGCTATGCTGAAACAAGCCATGTTTGTTAGAAAACATGTTTGTTGCCTTTAGGGACAGAGAACAGGCAGGATTCATGAGCTGATTTTATGGTCTCACTTGTGAAATGCTGTGCATGAAATGTCTACTGGGGATGGGGATTCTTTTTTCTGAATGTTAAATTACTTTTTTCTCCACAGTTTTTATTGGTGCATTATAATTATACATAATGGTGGGATTTGTTGTTACATATTCATTTGTGCACACAATATAATAATACAATTTGGCCAATATTGTTCTTTAGCATAAGGGAATTCTTTTTGAGTATGTGTTTGCCTTTCCAATTAGAGGAAGAGACTGCAGGTCTGGGACACTGTGCTTTCCACTTTTTAGAATATCTTGGGCCCTGCTGAGATTCTTGCAGGCAGTATAAAACATTAGAATTCAAAGGGGTTTGGGAAGTTGTCTAATTTACCCTTAACATTTATAGATGCAAAAACCAAAGTCTGGGAGTCGAGTCCTACATCTGGCTAACTGCCAAGCAGGGCATAGAACACTGATCTTTGATATCAATTCCTGTGGCCTTTCTACTTCACTGTAGAAGAAATGCTGAATAAGTTCAGAAGAATTTCTGTTCGGGGATTAGCTCAATGTCCTTGCTACCACATACCATAGTTACTAAAAAATGCAGTCTAGTTGTGTAGGTCTGTGTGATGATACAGACATCAGAGGATGGAAGCATTGAAGTCATTGATCCATGTTTTTTTGTCTGTGTTGCTGAGTGCTGTGGATGTGGATGAGTCGAAGGAGAATGTTTCTTGACAAATATGGTCCAGCTCTTATCCCAGGATGCTCTGATGGACTCTTGCTAAGTTCCTACAAGTTGGTTCAAAATCTGTAACTCTTCCAATCAGGTTTCCACCACACTTGGGTGCCCACTTACTCTCTGGAGACTGTGTCAGTATCTAAAGTTTACAACTGACATGATTTAGGAAACATTAGGGTGAATGGGGGGGGGCAATCTCATCTTGGAGGGAGAAAAAACACAAGGAAATACAAGAAAAAGACACACACAAAGTGGACTTTCTCTGTCCACTTAGAGGGGAAGAGAGGCTTTGTTCATTGGTCTTTGTTGACTTGTTACCTAGCATACTGACTGTGGACATTTTAGGAGAGTTAGTGAGAAAGACAAGAAAAGGAATCATTTCTAATTTCTCCTAAGTGAGTGAAACAAGGTTAGAAAGACAATTTGTCACTTGAAAGTGAAAAATATATATTCTCAATTTTAGGTTTTACCTTTCCAGTAACTCATGGTCTTTGTCTTCTCTAGATTTAAGATAATAATTGACTCTGTGACTTCTCTTTAAAAAAATTCACCCTACTACCACGAACAGAATAAGTACATTCTGCAATGTACACTAGTCATTTATTTTTTGGACATGTCCTAAGAAGAAACAGTTTTTATTCCAACAGATCAGTAATAAATTAAATGTGACTAGTACCCCAAGGGCAGAATTAACGGTTTGTCACTCGAGGGTTATGCTGAAGAGGGAAAAACATATTTCCATGTGGAATTCACAATTTGTAAATCTCTTCTAGTGTGAATTATGCTTAATAATTACAGCCATTTTTAGAGTAGAGGACCTGTATGTTGGGTGTTTGTCACCATGAATACTGTTTTGAAACTTTAAAAATTTTATTATTCTTTTAACATAAGAGAATTAGTATTTTGTTCTTTCAAATTGATCCCGATGCTTGCCAGCAGTTCTGTTGGGTAATTGTCCAAATGGTAGCAGTAAACTAAGTCTAAAAGAAATACATTATTATTATAATTCTGAAACAAACAAAAGGAATTTATTTCAATCAGCCATATCAGGACATCAATATTGCAATGACTGTTAAAGTATTGTTAATAATACTGGTTAGAGTATTGAGAGTATGTTATGGATTATCTCTAGGTAGCCAGAAGTATTGGTTGAAAATGGGGCCCCAAGACACTTTTCTTTTTTTTTCCCTCCAAGATAGTTTCTGATGGATATTTTAGGAGATAAGGAAATGGGACCTTATTGAAAATTTAGAACTGAATAATTGGCAAGAAACAAGAAAAGTGATCATAGCTCAGATCCCTGTATTGGGAAAGTTTAAGGCTCATTTTTTTAAATTTGTTCTTTTTAGTTATCCATGACAGTACAGTGTATTTTGGTAAATTACATATACATCGGATATAATTTATTTTATTTGGGATCGAATTCTTGTGGTTATACATGATGTGGAGTTACTAGGTCATGTGTTCAAACAAAAGGCCAGGGGGTATGGGGATGTGGCTCAATTAGTAGAGTGCTTGCCTTGCATGTACAAGGCCCTGGGTTCAATCCCCAGCACCACACACACACACACACACACACATAAAAAATGTCCAATTAATTCTACCATCCTTCATATTCCCTCTCCCTTTCTTCCCTTCATTCCTCTTTTTGTAATCCAATGGATTTGTATCCTTTCTCTCCCCACCCTCCCTTGTTTTTGGTTAGCATCCACATATCAGAGAGAACATTTGGCCTTTGGTTTTTTGGAATTGGCTTATTTGATTTAGTATGATATTCTCCAGTTTCATCCATTTACTGGCAAATGCCATTATTTCATTCTTTTTTATGGCTGAGTATTATTCCATTGTGTATTTTTTCCAAATTTCTTTATCCATTCATGCATCGAAGGACACGTAGTTTGTTTTAACACTGAGGCTATTGTGAGTTGAGCTGCTATATCAATATAAATATTGATGTGGCTGGGTAACTGTGGTATGCTGTTTTTAAGTCCTTTAGACCAAGGAGTAGAATAACTAGGTTAAATGGTAGTTCCATTCCAAGTTTTCTAAGGAAAGAGTGGAGCAGAGTTTTTCATCAGACACAAATGCCCCTGTGGAAGATGCTACTATTATTGTCTTTAGAAATGAGAAACAGTATGGTGTAGGGGAAGAGAAAGAGTGGGGTGGACAGAGACAGAGAAAGATAAGAGACATAGAATATCATATGCATAACATCTTATAAAGGTCTCAGAATAAATGAAGAGCTTAAGAAATGTCAAATAGGAAACATTGACTTATACATAATAGGTCAAAGATGCAATGAGTGAGCTCTGAATCAGCACAGCTGAGTAATCAAACAGACCCCTGTCCTCATATGGGCCACAGCAGAAGACAGGCACCAATGAAGGAGCTCAATAGCTGGAAGGTAAACATGAGTGGCCATTCAGAAGGAGCCAAGTTGCATGTGAATGGTAAAGTCTTTTGTCACAAGGACAACCAAATTCTACGGTCTTGAACATGAGATAGGAATAACATTTGAGTGGGACAGGCCTGGATTTGAGTCCAGGTGCTGTTTCCTTACTCTTAGCCATGGGCAAGGTATTTATAGTCTCTCAGCTTTGGCTTTTTTTTTTTTACCTATAAAATGGAAACATGAAAACAGTTAGTATAGAGATTACTTTGAAGGTTCACTTTCACATGGAAAGTATAAGCAAAGTGCCTCTGTATAATAAGCAATACTAGATAGTAACCATTAGAGCATTTATTATTTTTTAAATGGTAATATGTAGTAGCCATCTCCTGTGTTGGAGTGATTGGATACCTATTCCAAAATTTATAATAAAATAAAAGTTATATGAAAATCCAAGTCAAAGACCAAAAACCAACCCAAAGCCTACTGATGGTTTTCTTAGGTTAGTTGATTATGATTATTTTCTCTTTGCTCTCTTTTCTAAATAATTGGTAATAAAACTTTATTTTCAGTGGAAAAAGAATAATAGGATCCTCTTTTCTTTATAATTGCTAAATCTGTGAGCAGATATCTAGAGACCCCCCCCCCCTTTTTTTTTTCTTTTCCTTTCTCATTCTTCAATTAAGTCCCTGGAGTTGGAGGTTGTGGAGGTTGGAGTTGGAGGTTGTGACTCTGCTCTGGCATGTGTGAGGTCCTGGGTTTGAACCCCAGCACTACAAAAGACCAACCAAGGAACCAAACGACAAAAACAACAAAACAAAGAAACCAAATATAAGTCCCTTTAAGTTAGAGAGGGTAGTATTGTCAGCCTGGGACAATTTGAGAATGCACATTGTAACTTTTCTTTTGCTAAAAGTTGTTTTTTTTCCCCTTATGATAAAAAGTCCTTCATTCTCTGAAGAATGTTTTTAAGTGACAACTGAGAAATAGGCAGCACACAAATAAAATAGGCCGTCTCTTTAGTGGTGGACCTTTTTTCTCAATTAGGGGAAGAGAGTACAGTCCTGTAGGTGGTAACAATGAGAAATGAGTGATTTTCAAGTGTGTAGTGCTTCCCACTCTGTCAGCAGCCATCAAGTGGGTCACCTGCTGAGGTCGAGGCAAGTCTTTTACGGAAGTTTTAAGGGAGTAGTTGATAAAGGAAAGGGAGACAGAAGACTCCAGTGTTGAGGCTGCAGGATAAAGTTATTGGCCTGATGTCTTTCACTGATAAGATTTTCTTTTAAGCAGACAACCTCTCTGGTCGTTGCCATAATTGCCTTGAACTCATTCCCATTTTTATAAAGAAACCCACCCACGTGGCTTCCACAAGGCTATCATTACAGTCACTTGGCACACTAATCCAGAAGTCCTTATTCTCTCCTCAATGGTCCCAACAATATCCAATCAGACAGAGCTCTCCTGGACCTAGGGTGGGAGGACTCACCTGGAGATCATCTCTGGAAGAAGATGATGCCATTGTCTACAAAAGGAAATCCAACAGAAATTTATAATGGGTTTACTTCTAGTGGTCTTATGTCTGACTGGAGCCAAAATAATCCCCTCTGAGTGCAGGTGTTCCATATTTAGTGCACATTTTGTGGGAGGTCCAATGGGAGATGTATTTCATTGAGGAGTGCAGGGAGAGGGCGAGGCGACAAATTGTGGTTTACAGAAAATAAGCTTAAGTGAAAAGATTAGGCATTTGTTGAGTTGTAATGTTATTAATCATTGAAAATGTGATAATGGAAAGGTTAACAGAGAACTCATAGGGGAAGAGAATGTTCAAAGCACTTCTGCTGCATAGGCTGCTAGGGAGCATGGCACAGCAACAGCGCTGTGGATGGTGGGCACCATCATGCCGGTTTGACTTTTTTCTCTCCGTAGCTAATGGTGCTTAGTGATTTCTATGGAAAAATTTGCTGCTAAATCTGTCTCCTGTATCTGATTTGTAGAATCTAGATTTTGTTATTTTTCAATCACTTGGTATCAAGTACCAAGCCATGACTTGTTTCAATGAGCTTGTGTGTGCCCCCTGCCCCATACCAAAGTGATGGGGCAGGGGGCACACACAAGCTCATTGAAACAATTTATCAAGATAGCATTTTCCAAAGAATATTCTGTAACATTCCTGGTTCCTGAGATATTCAGAGAAAAATAATTTAATGGTCCTACAAATTCATGAAGCACTGTTTGCTCGTTTTTCTTCACATATACATGGCATATTAAAGAATCTGAGAAGTTGTACAACCATGAAAATATTGTCATTTTATTGAATTCATCTTTCCCAAGTGTGTTGGCTATGAATTATCTGCTTCCTTCCCTTTCCTTTTCATACACCAGCACTTACTAACATTCTGAAGACTAAACTTTGGGAAATGCTGCCCCAAAGTTTCCTTCCTACTTTCTGGAGGCTGGAATCTTGTTAGTAGTTGTGCGATAAGGGCCACCAAGTCCAAATTTCAAAAGTTAACAATGGAGCAGCTTTCATACAGACACTTATGAAAGTAATAAAAATTATTTGTTTATAATCACAGAGAGTAAAATTTAAATACAGCATTATCTATCTCCTCTTAACTAAGGTACTGGGATTTCTCATTTCTAGGATGACTAAGAGACCCAGCTGACACTCATGTGGCATTTTTATTCTCATTCTATGCCATCTCTCCTGAGCTACCCAGATATCTATTTCTTATATTAGGGCTCTGATTAATAATTTAAGATTGATATGCTTTCCAACTTATGAATGTCCTTAGTAAGCTTCTTTGAAGAAGATGTTTTTCTATTCCCTAAATAGTTGTTTTATTTTTGTTCTTTTAAAAACCATTTTTCCCTATGTCTAATTTCTTTTAATGCTAAGAAAATGTGGTTTGTATGTTTTATTTTTTACCTTTTGAAAGAGATTTACTCTTTAAAAGCCCTATATATGATTAATTATTGTTATAATTTCATGGATGTTTGAGAATACAATAAAAAATGTTCTCTGTAAAGATGAAGTCTGACGTATATTTTGTATACTCTTTATTTTACATAGAGTATTGTTCAAATGCTGTCTTTACTTTTCTGTACTAGATTTATCTGAGACTGTGATGCTTTCTAAAAATTTCCCCTTCCTAGTATAATTATTTTTCTCCTTCTGCAGTTTTGTGTTATATATTTCAATCCCATGTTATTTGATTCTTAAGATTTATGAGTTTTATATGTTTGTTGTGAATTGTGCCCTTTATCAAAATAAGATTTTTAAATCCCATTTAATGCACTTGATCTTGAATATGACTTTGTCATATATTACTATTGCCATTCCTGCTTTAATTTATGTTTGTTTATCCTCTTAGTTTCAATATTTCTCCTTTACAATGTTTGAGTAGAGGCAAACAAAATGAAGAGGTAATTTAGAAGTGTTTCTCATTCAAACCATGTATTTCAAAAAAAAAAATCTCTCATGTACAACATGCATGAGAATTTTAGAAAAAGTAATGTGAGGATTTCTGTCATTTAATCAGACTGATTAACTTATTTATACTTAGAACAGTTTTTATTGTTATGTCTGTCATTTTGGTTTTGTGCCTGGATTTTTTCTATGGCTTATTGCTGTTTTTTCTTTCTTTCTTCTTCTTCTTTTTTTTTAAATGCAATGTGGACCATATTTTCTCTGAGTTTTCCCCTCAGCATTTATAATTCTACTAGCACTTCCCCTTTAATTATTAAAAATAATGCATTCGAACTAATAATTTCCCACCAACAGTAACAGCTTACATACATTGAGTGTTTCTTAGGTGACAGGCTTTTTTCAGATACGTTATAAAACTAAACTTTAACAACCACTGCATGAGGTAGGCCATGGCATTTTTATGCACATTTTAAAGATGAGAAAACCAATTCACAGAGAGTTAAGTACAGAATTTCCATAGCTTTCCCAGAATGCACCGCCAGAGTGTAACCCAGGCACTCTGACTTGGCCCCTGCCCTCTTACCTGCCCTCTTGCTCTAACCCATTTTTAAGAACTAGATATTTTTGTGTCCCTGTAAGTTGAAAATCTAGTATTTTGTTTTAATCTATTCTCCCCTCATATGCCTCCTTTTAATTTCATTTTTTATAATAAATGATGAAATCAGATTTTACTGATATGTGGTTTCTTCCTAAAACAATATTTGTTTGTATTTATTCAGTAACCATGTTTTAGATAGTCATTTAGACTTAACTTGTTTAACTGAACTTTTATTATTGTCTTTTGTATTGTTCTTTAGTTTGATTTTGAGGCAGCTGAATTATGTTTCCACAACAATGTTGTCAGTAAAGATAAGGTCACATGTTTTCTCAGCTCTTGCTTATCTGAGCATGTGTGCTACATTTGCTCATGTGCAAACTTTGCCTAGGTATAGGCTTATTGGGTTATAATCTTTTCTACTTTCTAACCCTAAGAGGTATACCATTTCCCCTGCCATATATGATTGCAGAAGGAAGTATGACCCAAGAATGATATTTTGTTCGTATAGATATATCTACAATAGGTTTATTTATACACACACACACACACACACACACACACACACACAGGCTCATACATGGAAATGCATGCCTTTTAAAAAGTAATCTGAATTGTAGGGAGCAAGCCCTATTCTGCTCAGTGAGGAGAGTTGGTTTAGACTGCCAATTATACATACAAGAGTGGGCTGTATCCAGAACCAAATTCACCCATAAGAAAGAACACAGGGAAGGACTTTGGGCTTCCAAGCACAGCGTCTTTCATGATGGAACTATGTGTACATGAGATGATGCTGAGTATGTACCATCTTAGCCTAGGAAAGCCATCTGCAGGTGGCTAGTGCACGTACATCTTGTCAATACCTGGTATTTTTTACTTGATAAACAACCACAATAATGTACAAAGAGCAGATATAAGGGCCTCAGCTGAATTCTCATTTATCTTGAACCTAGGATGGACATTCTCCTTACAATTTATTTATTTAGTATTGTGTCCAGTGCTGGGCCTCTGAATTTTCACCAGAGCAACCTGTTTATAAGGCAGAGTTTATGGGTTATGTTGATGTGGTAGGTAGAATAATGACCCTCTAGGTATGTTCAAATCCTAATCTCCAGCGCCTGTCAAGATGTTATTTCACATGGTAATGGGACCTGCAGATGTGATTAGGGACTTTGAGATAGGGAGATGATGCTGAATTATTAGGTTAGGCTCAGTGTCATCATAAGGATCCTTGTAAATGAGAAAAGAGAGCCAAGGAAGATCTGATGCATTGAAGCAGAGGTTGGCAGGATGCAGATTCTGGCTCTGATGGTGGGGGAAGTACCTGTGAGTTTAAAGATGCAGGTGACCTTTAGGAGCTGGAAAAAGCAAGGGAAAGGATTCTCCTCTAGATTCTCTGGAAGGGACACAGCCCTCCTTACTCCTCAGTTTAACCCAGTGAGACCTATGTTGGACTTCTGACCTCTAGAATTATAGGTTGATGAAATCTGTGTTATCTTGACCACAAAATTTATGGTAATTTGGTTAGCAATAGTAGGAAACTGATATATTTACCAAGGAAGAAAGAAAATAGATGGAGTCTTCCTAGTATCTCAAGGAGGAAGGACGAAATCAGGATATTTATTGAAACATTAAAGTCTGAGTTAGAGGCAGATATTTTAAGGTAGGGGTTCCATTAGGATTGGTTCAGGAGCATGGTATAATGGGATTAGATTGTAAGACAAGGGTTTTGAGGAGGGTGTTCAGAGTCTTGAGTCGAAGATGGATTGGAGCTTTCTGCTGAAGAGTTGATGGGATGTTCCTGGAATAACCATTTATTTGTAATTTCTGTTTTCCTGGACAGGAGTTTACTGCAATAGTACAGTTGTGTGAAAGAAGGCAGGGCAATAATAACTAAACCACCAGTTTGGTCAATTGCAAGGAGGCTCTGATTGTGAGTCAAATTTTCAAGTTTCCCAAGGATAGAGGAAAGGCCACAGAATCTTCTGGTATTTTTTTCTTTCCTTAGCACTTTTTCTTTTTCCTTGGAACTTGACTATTCAGTGGAGTGTAAATAGGTTTTACACCTACTCAAATGCTGGGATTTTTTACTTAAGACATTCTTTTTCTTGTTCCTGGTATATCAGGTGTATTCGCTCTCTCTTGCTGCTGTAACCATTTGTCAAAAACTTTAGTTGCTTAAATAATATAAACATATATTTAGGTCTTACAACTCTTTAGAAATTTGACACAAGTCTCACTGGACAACGATCAAGGTGTGGGGTGGTATTCCTTCTGGTGGCTCTGGTGGTGGATCCACTTCCTTGTCTTTTCCAAATTCTAGAAGCACTCGTATTCCTGGGATCTCTTGCACTCAACACCAGCAGTGGCAGTCTGAGTCCTTTCTTCCTGCCATCTGCTTGGTTCTCTGCATCCAGGAAAGGGTCTCTGCTTTTAATCTGTTGTGAACAGATTTGCCCCACCTGGGTAATGCAGGATGCTCTCCCTATCTCAAGTAGACCTTCATCTGAAAGTCTCTGAAACCATATAGGTAACACATTCACGACTCTGAAGATGAGAGCATGGATATCTTTGGGGCATATGGTTCAGCCACCACCTCTGCAGTAAATTCTTCCCACGTGTAAACACCCCGACTACCTTTGGGGGGACTACTCCCCTCTTAAAAATATACTTATGAATATTTTATAAATGTTTTCTTAAGACTGACATGCATATTTACTTCATTTATCCACCAGGCTTGTTAGTTGTCAAGGATCCGGGTGGATGGTTTCTCCTTGACCGTATTAATACCAACCTGGTGGAGTGAGAACTTCAGATCTTTGGGTGGGAGGGTAATTTCTGTGCTCTGATGTTCTTGTGCTGTGAAGAATGGCAGCACCTTCTCTGTTGACTGAAGTCAGTGTAACCAGACAAGGTATGCAGAAGGCTGGGGGAAATCCCTACCCTGTCTGTGTATGATTAATCCCACTGTTTTGTTACTGAAAATATTTTTAGAGGTCTTACGGATCTTAATCAGGTGTCCCGATTTCAATGGCTAGTCTATTTTTATATCATTCTGTGTTTTTAATGAGTACTTAAATGGGGAGGCATGGTGGGATACCTCAGTTGTTACTCTTTGGTTATTCTGTGAGCTTAGCCATCACCTGGAATTGATTGCTTGTAATTTTCCTTCAATATGGTCATAACTCTTCTTCAGTGCTTAGTCCCGTTACACTGTGTGCACACTGAAGTCTCATCTCACACTTCCCAGTGCTCTGGGTGTGCTCTGTCTTTATGGTACCCACCACACCCTTCACATGTGATGGGGACAGGAAGGGTGCTTTATGTCCTTTCTGGGCAACATAAAGTTTCACGGAAACTTTCAGTGCAACTTGAAAACAGATCTTCCATTATGTAGACACATGCAGGAAAGATGCTTCTCTTCAGCTTCATTAGGACTCTCCTAGATAGTAAGAACAGCCTCTTTTCAATCACTCCATGCCCACTATCTACTGGATCAATTGGGTCAATAAAAATACTTGTAAACTCTAAGGATTTAATAAACATTTTCTGTTGCTATGACTGTTATTACCAATATATTAATAATGTACATGCTTGTTTTATTTCTGCTTCAGACTCACCTCGACATCTTGGAAAAAAGTATCAACCCTAGGCAAGTCTACTTCAGGAAGGAGGTTCTCTGCCACACTCTGGGAGGGAACCCATGTCCATTGGTGACCATCACAGCCATGCCAGAGTCCAGCAGCACTGACCATCTGGAGCAGTTCCGTGAGTAAAACGAGAACTCTCTTCTTGGACAATTGGGCTAGCAGTGTCTTCTGCAGTTCTGGGACCACTCCATAAACGGACAGGGACTTTTCTGTCTTTATAAAAATACACTCCCAGTGTTTTTGGTGTGACATAAAGGGTAAATATTAACGTCACTCTGTTGTTAAAGAGAGTGAAAATGAATTACCAACAGTCCAGGAGATGAAATGACTTGGTAGGATAGAGAGCAGATTAGTAATGACAGTCACGTCCTTTCTGAAAACAGAACCAGGATGTTTTCCAATTTCTAATCCAGGGACTTTTCTGAAGCTGAGTTTCTGAGCCCTGGCTGAAAAATCCCTTTGAGAACCCATATACCTTGGTCTGACAGGCTGAGAGTGTGAGGGAGGCTCTAGCCAAGAACCATCAGACCAAACCAAACACAGAGACACACTCACAGACAGACAGATAGACAGACACACACACACACACACACACACAGAAATGGAATATATGAACACACTGGCACAGATAAACAGACACACACAGATACACAATGCCCTTTCAATATGCGAGTTGTGATTATGTGGCTGACTTGTGATCATCATGCTTTTGAAAACAGCTTCTGATGTAGCTCCAGACTTAGGAAGGCAAGAAAAACCAAACAGAATGAAGAATGCTTTGCAATACAAAGAAGTCTGGGAGATGGAAGAGAAGACTGGAGAATAAAACCCAGCTAATTTATCCCCAGAAGATAACTCCTTACCTGATGAAGTGCTAATGGCCTTCAGGTGACTCTTTGGTGGCTACAGAATGTAGTTTCTCACACCCTGTCACAGCTGACAATGATGGTTAACAACCTGGCTAATCAACAACTGATTATCCCATCTGAATTAATGAGGCCCTAACAGGGTTTAATGAATAATAAGGGGTTTTTCAAAACTTATGTGTTCTATGCATTTAAGAGCAATTTCTCTAATGGTCATAGGGTCTTCCACTTGGCAGATGAACTGTACTAGGGGCTGAGAGACAGCAATTCTTCTGGAAAAATCTTCACTGAATATTTTTTTTATTTAAGAAATTGGTTGCATATAAATCTGTGCTTTGCAAGGTCCATTTCTAAGTTGAGGAGAGTGGAACCCCATTGTGTAATTATAACATGGGGGTGCTTTTGTATTTATAGGTTGGTTTATGCGGACATGGGTACTTTTGTTGATGTTATAACCAAAGAGATCATTCTTACTTTGAGGAGAGGACTTGAAACAGTGAAGTTCCCTACAAAATGGTTCCTAGGAAACAGTTGAGCTAAAAAAAAAAGAGACAGAGAAGTGTTGTCTTAGTGCATTCTTATATGAATCAAAGGAGTCTGGTTTCTAGTTGCTGTCTATATGATTCATTGTAATAAACATACACTTTCAAGTGTGATTATAATTTTTCCCTCTTAAACACATGCTAATATTGTAGCCATTGTTAATCTCCAGAGGTATTGGGGGCAGGGAGAGGAGAATGCTTATGATGGTCAGAGGAACGCTGTTTCTTTGCTTTTTGTCAATTGCAAGAAATGATCATTGAGCAAGAGCTTGAGGGATCCAGAGCTTTGACTGCAGTGAAAGGAATAGTTAGGTTGTCTTCATGGCCTTGCTAGCCCTATGTTGCACAAGCCCCCTGCTTAGAGGAGCCATGCTTGACATTCTTTAAAGAGTTTTGACTAGGTATGTGCAGTAACAAGGGTGGGACTGGAGGACTTTATGTGAAGTGGAATAAATCAGTTTCAGAAAGATAAATATTGTACAAACTCACTTATATGTGGAAATAGTGGATAACAGTGGATCTCATAGAAATAGAGATTAGAGTAGTAGTTACCGGGGGCTGGAAAGGGTGGTAGGGGTGGGGATGGGGAGGGAGAGAGGGAGAATGGTTAGTGGGTACAGGGGTATAATTGGATAGGAGGAATAACTTTCAATGTTTTATAGCATGGTAAGTAACTATAGTTGACAATAATTAATTATATATTTTAAAATATCCAGCGAGAGGATTTTGAATGTTTCTAACAAAAAAATGATAAATGTTTCAGGTGACAGATTGCCAATTACCCTGATCTGATCTTTGCATATCATATACATGTATTTAAATCTCACATAGTACTCTGTAAATATGTGTCAATTAAAATTTCTAAAAAATATAAAAAATTGAAGAAAGAGCTTCAAATTAAAAAAAAAATGAAGTTTTGACAAGAAACCTTGCATTTTCACTGGGTAGTGAATCCTGTAAATTGTAGAATTGGTCCTGGGAGAGATCAAAAGTCATACAGCTAAAACGTGACAAAGTCTGGGTATCTATACAACCATCCTTTCTCCAAATCATAGAAGAGTTCTGAACTCTTTAGTCAATTTAGTGAAAATATTATTTGTGTGGGCTATGTGACTTATTGGTATCTGTTATGGTGATTAATTTCAGGAACCCCCATTTTACAGATAGGGCAAGAGGGGTTCAGGAAAGCTAACTACCATGATCGATGGTGGTGCCAGATTTTAGACCTTGTTTTTCTGATTCCAGTGTGTATGCACACAGCAAATGTGCCGAGTTCATCCTCATGCTCTAATTCAACATTCTGGCCTCAGCTGGTAAGCCAGCACTTCCTCTCTTCCCTGTTCTGCCTTCAAATTAGAGGGTAGGGTAGTTGTTAAAACACCTCATGTTAAGTATAGCACAAAAATCCTAGTCTCTTGCAGCTCACAGTGAATTTTGCTTTCTTACCTAATAGAAGCGTTTTCATGGTGGTGTTTCTGGCAGTATGTCAGGAATGAGGAGAGAAGGTTCTCTGGGCCCAGCCTGAGATTCAAGAGCTGAAAATTGCACAGCTGGCCTGGGCCCCCCGGGAGTGCTGGGAACAAAGTCTCAGGCCTTCATAACAAAATTTTAGGGAGGTATGCAATATGTACATGAACACCTGCCATTGCTGAGTTAAAAAAAAATTGAAAAGGAACCTAGAACAATATAAACACCATGCCTGTAATTCAGATATAAAACCACTTGACTTCCTTTGAACCATGGAATGTGATGTATTGATTTAGTAAGAGAACACAGCAAATAAGCCCTCAGCTCAAGATTTCTCTGCCTCAGGCCTCCCTCCAGGTGAGCTTAAATTGTCTTTCCTGCTTGCTGCCTCCCAGGGACCAGGTCAGCTTCTGCTAGGAGTAGGGTTGTTTGGCTGTGATTTGTCCAGCTTCTGGTTCAGTGGCTGCCACTCACCCCCTCATAAAGAGGGATTTGTGTACTGAAAGACATTCTTTCCCCTGTGTAGGATTACCACTTGAGTCCTATTTTAGAAACCCAAGAAATAAGAACATGGCTATGGGACCCATGGGGGAACTCTCCTGCTCAAGGTTGGCTCCCCTGGTGGTTTGGTCTCAAGTCCCAGACCTGGAGATAATTGAGGACAATTTATTGATTACTTTTATTCCTTTCTGGGGTCTGGACTCCAGAGAGTCTCCCAGAAACATTTATTTGGTTTGATTTATGTTTCAGGAGCATTTTCTTTTCTTTTTAAAGTTATTTTCTTGCAAACATTTAGCCTTGCTTTCTTGATAAATTTATTTTCAGTTCAGTAGCTACTGGACTTGCCGGCTATATACTTTATCATTGCCCTGAGACTTGAGGACAATGCCTTCTTGCAACGCTCCCGAGAGAGAAGGCTCACTACTTTACACCTAGAGATTTCAGCCCTCAGAACCAGGATGCTGGCAGATCTGCAAGAGACACATGACTTCTGCCCTTTTCAGTGGGACGGTGAACAGGAAATTCTGGGAGAATATCACTGAAGCCATTGTGGAAGATACAGGCTTGAGAAGAAATTGATGATGAAAGGGAGTCTTTAGAAGGGGTTATAGTTCAGCCAATGTCAGAGACAGTGATGGACAAGGTGTTGGGGAATCAGGAAGCCCAGGTCCTCCCTAACTGGCAAAATTTGGTATGCCAAAGGAGCCCAGGATGTTTGAGATTTGCATTATCAGAGGGCAAATAAGAAGGAGTAAACAGAATCTAACAGAATGGGATAATGGCTCCATCAAGTTGTGACAGAAGATTCCAGGTGCAAGTTTGGAGATAAGATTTGGTTGGCAAGATCAACCCAGGACATTGTTTTCAATGCTTTCTGAGACTAGTCCACATTGGTTAATGGTATGCTGGCATAATTACACAGTCTAGTATAATCTTTTAACACATTATATGTTCTTAGATACTCTGATTAGCAGACCCTTTGCATATACAACTTCCAGCCAGAAATTGGAAACCTTTAGTTTGAATACTTCTCAGAAATTGTGTGTGTGTTTGTGTGTGTGTGTGTGTGGTTTCTACTTTCCTGAATTTGAACCAAGAGAAGATGCTAAATTTAAACAACTGAAGATCCAGTCAGAGTAAAGAAAGCCTTGGGGTGAGGGTGGAGGTCCTTATTTACCCAATCCTGGAAAGGCGAGTGCTATATTTTCCCAAGACTCAGCCATTCCCCAAACCATTTCTGCCTTCTTCCCTTTTCTCACACAGAATGTGCTGCCTTGTGTGGAAATTCCTGACCTTTGGAACTCTCTATACTTCTTGTCTTTATCTCCAGTTTGCAGATGGCCCCTCACTGAAGGCCTATATCCATCTGTGGGCCAGGAGGGCAGTAAGTAGTCATTGAAGGAGACTCCAGGTCTCTATCCCACTTTCCCAATTACCCTGCCTCCTAGGCACTGCTTTCACTGAATATTTCCCTAGAAAAACACTTCCTTGCAGCACACTACCTGTTGAAGTTTTCCATCATTTTGTTAATTTTTCCATTTTCTCCACATTTCCCCTATGAAGTCATATTCTAAATGTCCATTTCTACCCAGCAAAAACTGAATCCCATTTTAGTTTGAAGTCCTGCATCTCTGTGATGGATGCTTCATTTTTTTTTTTTCTCAAGAGTTTTCTTTTTCCCCCCTCTATGTTGGACATCTATATGTTCATCCCACATAACAACAGTGTCTTGACGGTCCTTAAGAGTGATATGAGAGGAGGAACTAATTTGTGGGAATTTTCTGAGGGAAAGTATCATTCTCTTCTTGAAAATTCTCATTCTCTAAGTGAATAGTCAATACTAGCTCACAGACTGGTGAGAAGCCAAGAAATAACAAAGGTGGATGGGAGGGGGTGGATCTGCTATTTTTGCAATCTGAGACACCTCCACCCTGCATTTATTAAAACCTAGAAGAGCAGAGCATAACCTTTATATCTCTGGAGGTGAGATAA
This sequence comes from Spermophilus citellus, assembly GCF_964194105.1. Taxonomy (NCBI): domain Eukaryota; kingdom Metazoa; phylum Chordata; class Mammalia; order Rodentia; family Sciuridae; genus Spermophilus; species Spermophilus citellus. The sequence continues at coordinate 64,490,852 of NC_138185.1, forward strand.
TTCCACTCCACTGCCACAGTCTCCCATGGCTCACATGCTGTTCTTTCCAGGGGACCTGAGATGGGGGGAAAGTTGAGGTTGCATTTGCAGTTGCTAAAGAATACCTTTCTTTCTTTTTCTTTTTTTTTCTTTTTCTTAAAGATATTCTTATAAAAGCAGTGTTCTATTCAGCCTGCCATTATGCTAAAAGCTTTTCCTTGGAAGACAATAGCTATTCTCAGAAAAAAGATTTACATGAGGTCCTGAGGGTGTAATGAGCTACCACAGGCACCTGCCTCGGGCTGGGAGTTGTCACTTGTAAGTGGTTTTAAATTAGAATGGAGTGGAAAAATACACAGTTACAGAATTCCCCTTTTGGCTTCTTCACAAATCATTTTCCATCCTCTCTGGCCTCTGTCTCTTTTTGAGGCACCTGATCAGGTATGAGGGGAGAGCTAGAAGTGACAACAGAGGTCCAAACAAAACAGAAACGCAAGCGAAGTGAAAACCTCTCACTCGTGGAAATTTTTCTTTTTTTTTCCTTCTTTAACCTCCCATAGGCATGTGGGGCTAAATAATACTATGGGATCACTGAAGTTAGAGTTTAAAAATCCAGAGAGACTATCCAGTTCTGATGTCTCAGATGGCCATAGGGGATGGGGCTCAGAGATGGGGGCTCACTTGCCTCGGTAGGCCAGCTAGTTGTTTATAGTGGTAGATCTCAGGCCTCCAGTCTCCTAGTTAAGCCATTTTTTTTCCTATTAAGTGATGCTTCTGACAAATATTTGAGCTAAAAAAAATTAACTGTAAGAATATAATGTCTTTATCTAAAAAGAAAAAAAATAATATAATGTCTTTTCTCCCTGGAAATCTTTAATAAAATATTTTAGAATTAGAGAAACTGCAATGTACCTTTCTCTTGATTTGGGATTTTCATCTCTTCAGGCAACTAGGGCAAGGAATCATGGCAGATAATAAGAATACAGAGATAAATATTATTTAATCCTTGTCACACACGTCAGGGAGTGTGTATGTGTGTGTGTGTGTGTGTTTGCATGTGTGTGAAAGTCATGTGAATAGGTCACTACAATACAGCAAGTTATACTAAAACAGGCTAAATAAAATGCATTGGAGGCACAGAGCAGAGAGGATTTATCCACATGGTAAAATTAAGGGAGGATTTATATCCACAAGGGTAGTCTGTGTAAGCCCCATGCACATGGTAGACTTATATCAACAGAGCTTTGCTTTCAGAGAAACCTCAGTTGGGAATCCAAAACCAATTTGAAGAAAAATCTGAGTCTTTTTTGAGCATAATGAAAAGGAGACTATGTAAAACACATCTAAGTCACGTTAAATTTGGTTTTCCTCCTGGTTTTCATACACATTGATCTGTATGCATGTAAGCAGTGACTCACAACAATCTCATTCTATTTTAATAAAAAATCCTGAAAATTCTTATGACATTTAGACAGGTTGAATATGTCCTCTCTGCTTCCCATTTTGGCCTGGTCACTCCAATAAAAGGCCCCCTATATTTCCTCCTCCCAAGGCGGTTTGGAGGGGATTGGAAAGATCATAAAACATAAAAGTTAAATAACTTGGCTTATATCCTATCATATAAGTATTTTGATCTTATACAGTTTTACACAATATCATTTAGTCCTCATAAGTTGTCTTGTGTATTAAGAAGGGGCATAATTATTATGCCCACATTATGGATGGGACCATATGATCTCCATCTTGAGATTAGTCTTCTACATTCACAGGAGTTGGGGAAATGTCTTTTCAGTTGGGCTACATGGTAAACCACAATCTTTTTCATGTTAAGAAGTTGGAAACTTCATATTACAACGTTTATTTAGAAGGCAATGATGAGTTAATGGGATGTGATTAGAAATAGAGGAATTACAAAATCAGATTTGTTTTGGAGGAAGGTTTTGTAGCAGTAAGGTGGAGGCAAGTCTGGACCAAGCAGGTTAGTAGTGACATGGAGCCCTTAAGCCTTCAGACTCTCTGGGCCTCAAATCTTGGTTCTGCCATTCATTAGCATTATGACCTCAGAAAAGATGAATACTCTGTACTTTGGTGTTCCTATCTGTAAACTATGGATAATAATACTGGCTTCTTTAATCCATAGATTTTAAAGGGCTTAGAACAGTGCCTGGCACATAGTGTGTGTTTGATATGTTAGTGAGGATCAATATTAGTTTGGTCATCCTCGTGGATGATGGAATTCCTGAAGAAGATTGGTCTAGGGAAATGGGGACAAAAAGTCTAAACTCAAGAGACATGTCTAAGAATTGAGTGGTTTTGGTGACTGATTGTCCTTTAATATCAACAAGGAACACATAAGAAAGGGAGTAAGGCTGTTGTAGAGGGATAATGAGTTGACTATTGGAAATGTTCATTTTCAGAGACCTGAAAATATCATGAGAACCCAGTATAAACATAATTATAAAGCCAATATGTATAAAATATAATCTATTTCAGAGGGAAATAAAACAAATTTTGCATTACCTGAATAATTTTCTCAATTAACAAGGGAACCAGAGTTTTCGCTATGTGGTTATTGTACCAGAAACATGTAATATAGTTCATCAGAATCGATCCCAAAACATTCTGTTCTATAAATTTGTTCATGAAATGTAACGATTTATATATTTTAAGGTAATGAACTGTTTACAAAGAGTTTATGTATGAATGATTGTTTCACACAACAGCCTTTTGAAGTAAGGGTGGGGAGAATTATACTTATATCCATGTTTAGATTCATATTCTAAATGGGAGTTAGAGCTTGAATTTATACCAAAGCTGCCCAATTCCCAAACCCCACAACCCTAACCCCTCTTCTCTTCCTCCTCTTTTGACTATGAAGTAATGAGACAAAATCCTTTATCTTCAAGATATAATTCCCCTTGTGTAAGACTGGTTGTTTATACTACAAGAAATATATTCTAAGCTTCTCTAATGAGTTGAGTACCCGTGTGTTCATGCTAACATTAATAACCCTTCTAATTTTAGTCAAGTCTAAATTATATTGCCTCTGCCCTGTGTCAATACCAGTCAGCCACACTCACCTTCTTTGTATTTCTTGAACACAACAACCTAACTGCCTCTCCTGGGCCTCTGAGTAAAAGTGACTTGTGTGTGGTTATGTAGCTATTAAATATAAAGCCAGAAATAAGAATTCGTGTCTTCTCTAATAAAATAAAGAACTTCATTTTTATGTAATACTTACAAAAGAACTCATATAGCATATAGATATAGATTCAGAAACAGAAATAAGATGAACATCCATACACACACACTATCCATCGTAAGAAACACAACATTGCTCATGCATATTTTAGTGTCTTATAGAATTTTTCCCAAATGGTATCCACTGTTACTGCCTCAGTAACTTCTATCTGGAATTGTGTAGCAAATGGTCTTTCACTTTTCCTTATATATTTTAATCACATATTTGCATATCTTTGCCAATCTACTGTTGAGTTTCCTGTTTGGACTTTATATGAACAAAAAAAAATCCTATATAACATAGTTATTCTGATAAACATAGTTTTATATTAAACCATGTTGACATATTTAAGTTGATATTCCTGTCATACCTTTTTCATTGCCCTGTTATTCTCCCATGTATGCATTTAAGTCAATTACTTTCTCCCCACAATTTACATGTTGCAGCCCTAATCCCCAATGTGATTATATTTGGAGTAAGAAAGTAATCAAGTACAATTTTGTTTTGATTACTATAGTTTTTATTATATATTTTGAAATCAGGTGGTGTGATTCCCTCCAGCATTGTGCCTCAAGATTTCTTTGATTATTCCAGATATTTTGTGGTTCCATATTAATTTCTTTTTTTGGTGGTGGGTACCAGGATTGAGTTCAGGGGCACTCAACTGCTGAGCCATATTGCCACCCCTATTTTGTATTTTATTTAGAGACAGGGTCTCACTTAGTTGCTTAGCGCCTCACTTTTGCTGAGGCTGGCTTTGTACTGATGATCTTCCGGCCTCAGCCTCTGAGCCACTGGGATTACAGGTATGCACCACTGCACCAGGCAAGTTCCATATGAATTTTAAGACTGTTTTCTCTGTTTAAAGTGTTGTTGGAATTTTTACAGGACTTGTATTGAATTTGTAGATTGCATTGGATAGTATGCAGGTTTCTAACAATATTAATTCTCCTAAAGAACGTGAATACCTTTCCATTTATTTGTCTTCTTCAATTTCTTTCATTCATGTTTTAAAGTTTTCAATGTGCAGATCTTTCGCCTCCTTGGTTAAGTTTATTCCTACATATTTTATTTATATTTTTTGATATTATCATAAATAGGATTGTTTTCTTGATTTCCATTTTGAATAGTTTGTTGTTAATATGTGAAAATGTTACATATTGCTGTAGGTTAATTTTATATTCTGAAACTTCACTGAATTTACTAGTTCTAATTTTTTTGTGGAGTCTTTAGGGTTTTCTATTTATAATAACATATAATGTAAAATATAACAACATAAAATCTGAAAATTATGCCTTTTATTTCTTTTTCTTATGCAATTATTCTGTCTGGAACTCCCATTGTTATATTAGAAATCTTCAAGCTTTTCAGGCTGAGTATGATGCTAGCAGAGGCAATTTTAATGTTGTACATGGCCTTTTTTATGTTGAGGTACATTTTTTATATACCTGTTTTTTTAAATTATGAAAGGATATTGACTGTAATTGTTTCTATGCAGCTATTGTAATTATCATATGATTTTAATCTCTCATTCTGTTAATGCCATTATAACATTTATTGATGTGATGTGCTATATTTAATGTTAATGTTGTGTATTATATTTATTATAGCACATTAAATCCTACTTGATCATCATGCATGATCCTTTTAATGAGCTATGGAATTCACTTTGCTAGGGGTATTGGCTTGAAATTTTCTTTCCTTGTAGTGTTCTTGTGTGGCTCTGGTATCAGGTAATGTTGCCATTAAAAACAAGTTTTGGGCTGTTCTTTCCTTTTCAATTGTTTGGGAGGGTATGAGAGGAATTGGAGTCAATTCTTAACATTTTGGGTAGAATTCACTAGTGAAGTCATCAGGTTGTGAGCTTTTCTTTGTTGGAAGATTTTTGACTACTGATTTGTTCTCTTTACATATTGGTCTATTCAGATTTTCTATTTTATGATGTAGTCTTGTTAGATTGCATGTTGCTAAGAATTTATCTGTTTGTTCTAGATTAGCAATTTGGTGACACATAATTAATTGTTCATAGTATATTAGTTATAATGCCTCATTCTACTTATAATTTTGTCTTCTTTTTTTCCTACTTTGTTTAGTTAAAAATCTGTCAATTTCATCTTTTTTGAAAAACCAACTCTTACTTCATTGATCCAGAGATTTTTGGTAGGCTGTCTGGGAAGGCTTCCTGCTCGTTTCCCTGGTCAGGTGCTGGTGCCTAGGTCAGTAGGTATGTGGGTCTGGAGCCTGTGGATCAGGGGTCTGTGGATCCTTAGTCTACAAAGGCTGACCAGGTGCAGGGCCTCCTGAGGTGAATCTGTCTCCTGAATTTCAGAGAACTTGCATGAAGGCTGTATCCACAGGGGTAGACCCTTGCCTGTGACTACAGCACCCTGGGTCTACTAGAGCATGGGACTGTGGAAGCTGACCTGGGTCCAGAGCCTGGGAGCAGATAATTTGGGCTGGTAAATTATCTGTATTGTTTCTGCTCCTCACCTGAGAGTTCTCTCATACTGGGATGACCACAATCCCTGCCTTGGATTTTTTGGGGACCATATATGGAACTTGAATTCAAATCTGTGTGAGAATTTACTTGTCATTGTAAATTTCTAGGGAAACTTTGAGATTAAAAGTTGTTTTGGCTGGGGCTGTAGCTCAGTGGCAGAGCACTTGCCTGGCACATATGAGGCATTGGCTTTGAACCTCAGCACCACATAAAATAAATAAGTAAGTAAATAAATAAATAAAATTAAGGTATTGTGTCCATCTACAACTAAAAATATTTTTTTAAAAAGTTGTTTTGGACCCTCTCTTCTGTGAATTGAGACAGAAGAACCTTTGGGTCTTACATCTATGCAGGGTTCTCCTACTAGATGCCTGGCATGGGCAGGACCTATGATTTCCTCCTGGCTTTCTGTGTACTTTGAAGCCTTCTATGCAGAAGCTCAAGGTCTTCAAGGTTTTCTTGAAATCCTCAAGGGAAAAAACATGCTTTAATGCTCACCTTCCAAGGTTGCTTTGTTTTCACTTTGCTTTGGGTATCTACAGACTTTTTTTTTTTTTATCTGTTTGGACCAATTCAGCAATACATTAAAATGATTTTGGGAAAAATATTTTCAGCATTTTTTTGTTTCATTTGAAGAATTGCTCAGATTATTTAGACTAATATTATTCATGAAATGGAAGTTCTTACCCCTTGATCTTTGCACTTTATATGCTACTGCTTGCCATTACAAAAGAAAACGAAAGTCTAGTTTTTAAATTTACTACAATGGATAATATGAATTTGACAGCTTGCTTGTAATTTGAAATAAATATATTTGTTATTGTATATTTTGAAATAGCATTTTTCCTGCTGAAAAGAATACCCTTTCTCTTATGATTCTTGAAATTGTTTTTCTCCTCCATAGACAGTATGAATTTTAATGAAGAAATATTTTGGAATTTCTGAATTAAGATTACAACTGTTTTAGTCATCTTTGTGTCAGTGTGACTAAAAGAACTGACAAGAACAACTTAGAGAAGGAAAAGTGTATTTTGGCTCATGGTTTCAGAAATTCAGTCCATGATCAGCTGACTCCATTGCTCTGAGGCTCAGGTGAGAAAGACCATCATGGTGAAAGGGTGTGGTGGTGGAGAGCCACCGCTGAGCTCAGGGACTGTCCTCCCTCCCAGTTCAGCACAAAACACATGCAGTCCATTGGAAGCCTGCCTTATGGAATGCTGAGATTGCGTGCACTCTCACTTTTCTCTTCTTGAAAGCAGGGGTTGGATTGAGCAAAGAGAAATGGATTCAGATGATATGGCAATCTCCAGTTTGTTTGGGTTGGTTTTCCATCACTTTTCTTTCAAAAGCAATTGTAGAAAGGAAGTTTCTTTTTTTTTGGCCAAACAAGCTTTTGTAAATAGGAGCCTCTGGAGGCTGTAGCTGGGAGCTCTCACCATTGATTCCAGTAGCAAGAGAGATTCAGGAACGCAGGTTCTGAGCTGAATTCAGGCACGTTAATTGTCCAAAATGTGATAATTAAAATGTATGTTCATATCCACCTTGGTGATGATTGAGCCATCAACTTCTCCCCTCAAGCTGGTATGCACATGTGTTCCCTTTGCAAGCCACCAGATGATCACATCAAGAGCTCACATGCCACAGCTGAGGGAGTCCTTACTGCCCCAGTGTCTTGTGTGTACCTTCCCTGCAGCTGACTTTCTGTGACTCATTGAGTGTTGCATCCAGGTGGCAGCTGTGGATTTTTGACTTCCTGGAATTTTACAGGGCAAGGCCATCCTCAATATGTAGTGATGCACATCCAGTTTAGAAGTGGCTATTCATGAAACTGACAGGGCAAAGCCCTAATTAGAGAGACCAGTAGGGCTCCCTGGACCCCAAGATACTCCAACAGAGCTGTCACTGTCTCCCCTCAGGCAGGATCATCAGACTGGAACATTGAGCAGAAAACATTTTGTTCAATGTTCAATATAAATAACTCCCATCATTAGCAATGTGACAAGTGAAAGAAGGACCTGAATGTCTAAAGACACGGATTTATGCATTGTTGTAAACGATGAGTGATTCTAAACGCTTGCAGCTGCAGGGGGAAACAGCTTTCGCTCCTGGAAGATGCTGTTAGAAGCTCACAGAATAAAATGGGTATACTTCTCTTGTCTTTAGTGAGTAAAGCTTAATTTGAGGTTTTGGGGACAGTTGAGGCTGGGAAAGGGATGGGGGACACCTTACTTTGAATCATATTTGATCTTAGCATTTTGAAGGATTTTTTACAACTTTGAGGTTCAGCTTCTCTGTCTTTAAAAGATTGTAAGTGACTCCATATTTTCTTTAATGATACAAAAAATTTTAGCTTTCTTTGTTTATTAAGATTCTGAACTTTTTGGAAAAAAAGAAAACAAAAAAATCCTACATACTACTTTGCACTCTATGCACACTTATGTAAACAGCATTTATTCCTTCTGATTGAAAAGAAATGTCATCAGATGGCATGTCAGTTTCCTAAGTTGTCATGAAAAACAGGGATCCTTATCTTAATTTCTTTTCAATCAATAATAATTCCTAATTCAAAGGAAGAGAGAAGCAGAATAGAAACTATCCTCCTTTGAAGGAAGCTGTGATATAATGACTTGGTGGGCAGCTTACACAGTTTAATTAAGCACTCTGATTAAATCAATACGCATCCAACAGTTAAGCCTGGCAATCAGCTTAATCTCATTAAATGTTATTCAGGACCCAATAATTGATTAATAATACATTATCATTTATGAATTATTGACTTCAGGTTATTATAATCGTGCCTGCTTTGTTCATAGCACCTGCTGCCACATGTTAATTAGGAAATCCTCAAGTACTTTTCTTGGAATAACTTTAGAGATAAAGTTGATGGGGTTTTTAATGAAGTGAGATTATCTCTAGTTCAGAGCTGGTCAAAATTAGCAAGACTTTCTCAACCCTGTATTGATCATTAAGAAGGTGCAGGCATTTAACTTTTTTTAAAGCTGAGGCTAAAGAACTAAGACTTTGAGTGCCCCACATACAGTTTATATGGTGAACTCTACTAAATGAGATGAGTGTTATCGTTTGGATGTGACATGTTCCCCAAAAGCTCACATGTGATTCAATTCAAGAAGGTTCAGAGAAGACATGATTGGATTACAAGAGCCTTCACCCAATCAGTGAATTAATCACCTGATGGGATTGAGTGGTAACTGAAGGCAGGTGGGGGTGTGGCTGGTGAAGGTAGGTCATTGTGGGTGTGACTTTGGGTTATATATTTGTATGTGGTGCGTGGTATCTCTCTCTGTTTTCTGATCACCATGTGAGCTACTTCTTTTCAATATACTCTTCCTCCTTAATGTTTTGCCTCAACTCGAATTCCAAGGAATGAAGCCTGCTGTCCAGGGACTGAGACCTCTGAAATTGTGTGTCCCCAAATAAACTTTTCCTCTTCTACAATTGTGCTGGTGGGGTCTTTTGGTCACAACAGCAAAATAACTGACTTAGACACATGAGTGACATCAGAGGCATAAACTCCCAACACCTTATCGTCACTGGATTCTCCTTTAATGAGGCTGTCCAGAAAGACCATGTGGCCGGGTCTCACCTGGGAGAGATAGGTGATTTTATGGTCACTTGTCTGGAGGGAGAGGTATCCACTCGGAAGAAAATAGACTTGGCTATGTGACAGATGATTCTTAGATCTTGGAGAGGAACAATTCCTTGGAACTCCTAACATCAAGTAAATGTTTTAGTCAATAATCAATGGACACTTTTCTTTCAGCTGAGATCGTAACAAAAAGTTATTCCAAGAAAGACACCTATTAGTGCCACTAACTGAATCAGACACTGAGTAGTTAGACATCATTCATGACCTTCTGGTTTTTCTAGTGCATTTTTCTTTGAGGTTTAGTTATGTGCCCAAGGGTATTGGTATTGAGGGATTTTAGCAGAGGGGAGATGCTGCTCAGGGACATGCCCCGCAAAGGGGACTTTGGTCAAAGAAGAGATGATACTCCACCTAAGCCTGTTTAGATCCTCATCAAATTTATTTAGTTGTTGTTGTTGTTGTTGTTGTTGTTGTTATTATTATTATTATTTTGGTTAGTAAAATCTTGCTTCAAAGACCCAGCCTGGTCTCAGCTATTTCAGAAGATTAAAGGCAGAAGCTGGGAAAGAGTCCACAGAAAAGGAGTGGATGGTGTCCCCAAGGCCAGCCTGTTATGACAGCTCACTGAATTCTTTTTGAATTTTTGTGGTTAGGGGGCTGAAATGTATGGAGCAGGACTTGATTAGAGAAATCCCATGACGTCATCCTACAGAGTTACTTTCTATAGCTGTCTTTGAAGGTCCTGGACATGGTCTTATTGAAGATACCTGAGAGCCATCATCATCACCAACTCTCATTTTTAGGACTGTGTGAGCCCTCTCTCAAGAATGAGTTGGAACTCATTGTATTTAATTCCAGAATGGTAGATGTCAAAGAGCAGCGATGACCCTTCCCATTTGTAATCTCCGACAATACCAGTGGGCACGAAATAGCAAACTCTCAGTCTAAAGCTTCCAGTAAAAGAGATTTTCTACATTTAATACACAGAGTTAAGGACACCTTTTTAGCTGAGACAAAACTACAATCTTATTTATATTGTCCCAATGAACCCAAACGTATCTAATTTTAGCTCAAAGGATTTTTTTCTATCCCTTACCTATTTCTTTATACTTTTATACTGTCTACTGAAGTATCATGTGGATGAACTCATGATGGATGCCTGAAAGGGTCCCATTATATTGGTGTAAAGATCTAGATAAAATTCCGGAGGAAAAGTCTCCTGAGAACACTAAGAGATTGTGTAAACAATCTTTTAATAGATTCATCTGTTGTTTCAGAGTTGAAGTAAATTCCAACCCAGTTCACCCCTGTATAAGGCTTGCTGCCAGCAGGGGCATTAAAATGAACACATGATCACTCTAGTTTATTTTTACTGCCCTATGATATTCCCTTGTATCAATATGCTCCCATTTGCTAAAGCATTCTCCTGTTGATCATGTTTAGATATTTGCTGTTACAAACAATGTGCTATGATGTGATTAGGCCAGGTCTATACCTAGCAGGGAATGGCAGTATGTAGGGGTATGCAGATGTTTAACTTTACTAGGAAATACCCAATCAGATTCTGAAGTGGGTACACAGTTATCTTTCTGCCACTGGGGATGAGAGTTGCTCCACATCTTGATAACTTAATAATTCTGATGAATATGTGATGGTATCTTGTTGTTCTCTTAATTGGCATTCTTTGATTTTAAACAAGGTTGGACATCTTTTCTAATGTCTCTTTAGCCTTTTGGCTTTCTTCTTTTGTGAACCATTGGTTTGTTTTTCCTTCCCATTTTTTCTGTTGGTTTCTTTATAAGTGGAAACCTTTCTCTCACTTATGTGCAAAACTGACTCTGATGTAAATCACCTTCTATAGTGTGGATGTATTTCTGGTATCTTAATTCTAATTCATGGTTTTAATTGTTCATCTCTTCACCTGTGGCATACTAGTGTAAATTTGATTACTTTACATAAGTTTTGAAATCTGATGGGGTACTTTGTTTTGCTCAAGATCTTTAAGAATGTTTTAATTGTTCCTGGATATTTTCATTCCTAAATGAATTTTAATATTAGGCTATCTAGTTTAAGAACAAAAATACAAAAAAATGCGACTTTTATTGGGATTTTATTGAAATTATATATCTTTTAGGGAAAAACAATATTTCTATGATATTGACTTCTAAGACATTTCCAAGAAAATGTTATATTTATCCATTTTAGTTAAAATTTTTTTAATAGTTTCATAAAGTCTTGTAATTTTTGTGTAAATAGCTTGTTTACACATCATTATTTTATTCTTGAACAATTTATATACTTGTGGATTATTGTAAATGATTGCTACTGGTATAGATAAATGAGATGGACTTTTCTCTATGAATTTTGTATTTAGAATTCAGTATAGTGTTTTTAAAATTTAAATAATTTTCTGCACTTTATTTAGGTTTTTCTATGTGTATAATATCATTTTCAAATGACAGGTTTCCTCCCTTTGTTTCCAAGTGTTATATTCTTTATTTATCTTTCACGCATCCAGAAAAAATGTTTATTAGCAGAAATAATGACTGTGGGTATCTTTGTATTGGCTCTGGTCTTAAAAGAAATGCTTTCAACATTTTTACATTAAGTATGACATTTAATTAAGGTGTGTGTGTGTGTGTGTGTGTATTCATTTATGAGTTTGAAGCAGTGCCTTTCTATTTTCCATTTGCTAAAATATTTTTAACATGGATGGATGTTTACTTTTATTAGATGTTTCTTCCCACATCTATTATAATTATCAGATAGTTTTTCTCCTTTAATCTGTTATTGAGATAAATCACATTAATTGATTGTCTAATATTAAACTCCATTCACAGTCCTGGAATAAACCTATTTGTCACAATATGTTATTTGTACAGTGCTTGATTAAATTTGAGCTTACTTTGTGTAGGATTTATATAATATACATTAATGTTGCAAGAGGCTTGTAATTTCCCTTTCTTTTGATTTCTTTGTCTGCTTTTAGTAGCAAGGTTTTGCTTGTCCATTAAAATATGATTGAAGGAACATTCCTTCCCATTCCTCTATTCTCTGGAAAAGTTTGTGCAGCTTTAGAATGATTTCATCCTTATATGTTAGGGAGAATTTGCTTCAATAGCTCTCTGATATCAAAAAGCTTTTAAACTTTTGATTCATTTCCTTTATTTCCAATTCCTTAATATTTTTGATTTTCCTACTTTTTTCCCCTCTGATCCTGGGGATTGAATCCGGGGTTGCTTAACAACTGAACCACATCCCCAGTCCTTTTTATTTTTTATTTTGAGAAAGGATCTTGCCGAGTTGCTTAGGGTCTTGCTACATTGCTGAGTCGCTGTTCTGAGTCGCTGAGATCACAGGCATGTGTGGTTTCCTACATATTTTTAAGACAAGTTTGATAAGTATTTTTTTTATTTTACTCCTGTAATGTTTCTGCTGGAATAATTAATTGGTCATATTTCTTTTTATTCATCTTTTTAAATTCTTCAGCTTGTATAATTATGTCTTTATTTTCATTCTTAATGCTATTTATTTATAGTTTTTTTTTTCAAATATACATACTTAAGGCAATCCATTCCATTTCCCTTTAAGTAAGTTTTCAGATTTGTGTCACTGACACTTCTGTGTGGTAGTTTCATTTTCTGTCAGTACTAAGCTTTTGCTAATATCCATTTATTGTATATTTTTCAACTCATGAATTGTTCAATACTTTCTTTTAAATTATTAAATATGTGAAGTTTTTTGGCTATTTCATGTAAATTGTACATTAAATTTGTTGTGAGCACTGAATGTCATCTGCCTGTCATTCATCCTTTGATAATTGTTGAGGCTACCTTTATGGCCTGCTGTACAGTTGATTAGCGTAACTATATAATATGTGCATGAAGGAAATATATATTCTGCAATGATTTATTGCACTGTTCTCTGTGCTTTAGATCAAACATGTTATCCATTTGTGCTGTTTGAATCTACTTTATTGTTCTTCTGTAATACTATTTGAGAGATTTATGTTAAATTATTTGTTACAGTGATTGTCATTTTTCCCTTATTGGATTAATAAATGTTGCTTTTCCTATTTAAAAACTTTCTTGTTACATGCATATGCATTCAGAATTATTGTATTGCTTCTTAATTAATTGAAACATTGGTTACTGTGTAGTGATCTTTATCTCAAGTACTTTAAAGAGAACTTTGTCTGAAATTAATATTTCTGCTTTAACTTTTTTGAGGAATCAGTATTTGCCTGGTCTATCTATTTCTAGCAGTGTCTATCTTTGGAGGCCTATTCAATTAGGTTGGTTGTTTCTGCTAGTTTGTGTTTGTACTATCTTGTTTCTCGTATATTTCATGAATATTGATTTTTTTTAAGAGTTCATTCACTTGGAACTGCATCTGGGGAAACACTTTATGACTTGGGTTAAGATTTCTCCTGAGAGAATTTCTTCTGCCAGTCACTCAGCAGCATGCTAACATTTGTCTACTTTAAGTTAAAATCTAGGCTGGATGGTTTTCAAACCACATTGGTACTGTGAACTTGGACTGAAAACAAGCTTGAGGTTATACATGAACTCTTTCCCAGAGTAACACTAGAGAAAAACAAGTAATTTTCTTGCTAGTCCGTTTGTGAAAGAGTCTTGTTTCTGGTTCACTTGTGCACTATGCATGTGGCTCTTTTGAGCACCAAAATGTTGCATTGGTCACTTGTTAAATTCTTGGCTAGACCATATGCTGCTTCTTGTTCCTGGGATTTCTGTTGTCAAAGCAAAACCCAGGTTCTCTAGGGATTGGCAGGAACTCTTAGGGCCAAAGGTGACTTCAGTACTCACTTATTTCTGAAGTTTTCTGGTTTTACTTTGCTTTGGAATGTAGCACATTTCCTTTTTAAGGCCTGCATGGCGATGCTTTGCTGTTGTGGAAAGCTTGAATGAGGCTACCCCATCTGCCAGGTTGCCAGAAATGGGAGAAACTGATGAATATTTTCCATACTCTATGCTCAGGTTGGCTGTGGAAATTAGGAAAGCAAAATATGACAAATAGCATTAAAAAAGTTTAATTGAAAAAAAAAAATGAGCTGGAAGCTTTTGATCATCATAGTTCCTTTGGTAGAAAACCTAACTGCAAAACAACTATTTATTGTATGTTTAAAAAAAATTCTGTGGAAACGGACTGTACTTCATGTAAGTCAAAGTTTGCATTTTATTTTTGATATTTGAAAGCTATTTTTCTGAATGCATTGTAGCCAGTAGGGGAGTCCTATTCAAGTTCACATGGAACTGTTGCTTGCTCTGTTCTGTTCTGCTTTATCTGTGTGTTGTGTTTTATGCTGAAGTTATCAATAGCAATCCTCCCTCAGTAATGGGAGAAAGGGTTAAAATTTCATGCTGCAACATAAGTTACTTTCTTCTTGGATTTTAAAAATGGCATCTGCTGTAGGTTATAAAACAGACACATAAGTCAAACTATTCATTAAACACCATTAAATATTAAAAAATAAAGCACTTGGCTTTCTAAAGTTTTTTAAACGTGTATAACATTAAAATTGATGTAAAATATGTCAGGTGGACGTCATGCATGCCTGGAAAAGAAATGAGATCAGCTCATTTCATACCAAGGTGGCATTGTGGACCTCAATATGGCCTATATGTAAGTAAAAGAACAGTATGTTGGAACTTCTTACACTGTCAAGACAAGTAATCATTGATAGATGGATGATGCTATAAGGTTAATCTGACTAGAGTCAAGGGCATTATAGATTAGCTGCAGATGTAAAACCCTAGTTGAAATTTTGTGAAAATTTTGTTCAGGTCTTTGGGTTTAATTGTGACACTACTTATATCCAGGTGCAATATTAATCTCTAAAAAGTGAATTCCTCTGACTTCTTCTAGCTTGTTAGTATTTATATTTAACACTGTCAATGTGATCTCTGAAACTGTTCTCTTCACTCTGGTAAGGTCATGAATTATTGGTGTTCAGTTTTGCACAGTATTTTGTAAACTTAATGAACTTAAAA
Organism: Spermophilus citellus; assembly: GCF_964194105.1. Classification (NCBI taxonomy): domain Eukaryota; kingdom Metazoa; phylum Chordata; class Mammalia; order Rodentia; family Sciuridae; genus Spermophilus; species Spermophilus citellus. The sequence goes on from NC_138185.1 coordinate 64,506,190, forward strand.
AGGACCTATCTTCGTGGTGTTTCTCCTTCTCAATGTGCAATATGACATGTTTTGCATTTTGGAAGGGATGTAACTTACTAGGCATAAACATATATCTTGCACTTTTGTGCTTCTTAGCACAGCAGGTATTGGATGATGACTTGCACAGAGAAGATTGTTTGATAATTTCTATGGAGAAATGTTTCATGTACTATAAGGAAAAGTACCATCATATGCATGTCTTATTCATTCATTTGCTAATTCAAAATTTAATTTAGTGTCAGGCATTGGGCTAGGTGCTAGAAGTATATTGAAGACTAAAATATAGTTCCAATTCTTAAGGACTTAATGAGTTTTCTCAAGAAGAAATGCACAAATAGTGTGTTTAAGAATATAAACACTATGATGGAAACTTATGCAAATTAGAGATAAAACAGGAAGGAAGGAGTTGAAAATTATACCTGGGAGAGAAGGGAGGAAGTCAGATAAGACTTGAAAGAGCTTATGATGCCTGCAGTGAGGAGCTGTGTAATTCTTTATTAGTGTGATGGGCCTTCTCTAGGTTGAGAGATCATAGTGTTATGGTTTGGATGTGACGTGTCCCCCAAAAGCTCACGTGTGAGACAATCAAGAATGTTTAGAGGAGAAATAATTGTATTATGAGAGCCTTAACCCAATTAGTGGGTTACTTATCTGATGGGATTGAATGGTAATTGAGGCAGGTAAGGTGTGGCTGGAGGAGGTGGGGCACTGGAGGTGAGGCTTTGGGGTATATATTTGTATTTGACAGTTGGAGATTTCTCTCTCTGCTTTCTTATCATGTGAGCTGCTTCCCTCTGTCAAACTCTTCTGCCAAGATGTTTTGCCTCACCTCAAGCCCAGAGGAATGGAGTCTGCTGTCTATGGATTGAAAACCCCCAAATTGTGAGTCCTCAAACTTTTCCTCCTCTACAGTTGTTCTGATTGGATCTTTTAGTTTCGGCAATGAAAAAGCTGACTAATTCAGTGAGTAAAGTCCACTAGTGTGAAGCAGCTGTGACCATCTCACAGCCTTCATTAATTCATTATTTCACATATCATTTTCTCTTTTTTTTGGTTTGCGAAATAGACAATAAGTCTTTATTTTTATTTTTATTTTTATTTTTTTATTGGTTGTTCACAACATTACAAAGCTCTTGACATATCATATTTCATACATTAGATTGAAGTGGGTTATGAACCCCCAGTTTTACCCCAAATGCAGATTGCAGAATCACGTCGGTTACACATCCACAATTTTACATAATGCCCTATTAGTAATTGTTGTATTCTGCTACCTTTCCTATCCTCTACTATCCCCCCTCCCCTGCCCTCCCATCTTCTCTCTCTACCCCATCTACTGTAATTCATTTCTCTCCTTGTTTATTTTCCCATTCCCCTCACAACCTCTTATATGTAATTTTGTATAGCAATGAGGGTCTCCCTCCATTTCCATGCAATTTCCCTTTTCTTTGCCTTTCCCTCCCATCTCATGTCTCTGTTTAATGTTAATCTTTTCTTCCTGCTCTTCCTCCCTGCTCTGTTCATAGTTGCTCTCATTATATCAAAGAAGACATTTGGTATTTATTTTTTAGGGATTGGCTAGCTTCACTAAGCATAATCTGCTCTAGTGCCATCCATTTCCCTGCAAATTCTATGATTTTGTCATTTTTTATTGCTGCATAATACTCCATTGTGTATAGATGCCACATTTTTTTTTATTCATTCATCTATTGAAGGGCATCTGGGTTGGTTCCACAGTCTAGCTATTGTGAATTGTGCTGCTATGAACATCGATGTGGCAGTATCCCTGTAGCATGCTCTTTTAAGGTCTTCAGGGAATAGTCCAAGAAGGGCAATAGCAGGGTCAAATGGTGGTTCCATTCCCAGCTTTCCCAGGAATCTCCAAACTGCTTTCCAAATTGGCCTCACCAATTTGCAGTCCCACCAGCAATGTACAAGTGTACCCTTTTCTCCACATCCTCACCAGCACTTGTTGTTTGACTTCATAGTGGCTGCCAATCTTACTGGAGTGAGATGGTATCTTAGGGTGGTTTTGATTTGCATTTCTCTGACTGCTAGAGATGATCAGCATTTTTTCATGTACTTGTTGATTGATTGTATGTCCTCCTCTGAGAAGTGTCTGTTCAGGTCTTTGGCCCATTTGTTGATTGGGTTATTTGTTATCTTATTGTCTAATTTTTTGAGTTCTTTGTATACTCTGGATATTAGGGCTCTATCTGAAGTGTGAGGAGTAAAAATTTGTTCCCATGATGTAGGCTCCCTATTTACCTCTCTTATTGTTTCTCTTGCTGAGAAAAAAACTTTTTAGTTTAAGTAAGTCCCATTTGTTGATTCTTGTTATTAACTCTTGTGCTATGGGTGTCCTATTAAGGAATTTGGAGCCCGACCCCACAATATGTAGATCAGAGCCAACTTTTTCTTCTATCAGACGCAGAGTCTCTGATTTGATATCAAGCTCCTTGATCCATTTTGAGTTAACTTTTGTGCATGGAGAGAGAAAGGGATTCAGTTTCATTTTGTTGCATATGGATTTCCAGTTTTCCCAACACCATTTGTTGAAGATGCTATCCTTCCTCCATTGCATGCTTTTAGCCCCTTTATCAAATATAAGATAGTTGTAACTTTGTGGATTAGTCTCTGTGTCCTCTATTCTATACCATTGGTCCACCCGCCTGTTTTGATACCAGTACCATGCTGTTTTTGTCACTATTGCTCTGTAATATAGTTTGAAATCTGGTATCGCTATACCGCCTGATTCACACTTCCTGTTTAGAATTGCTTTAGCTATTCTGGGTCTTTTATTTTTCCATATGAATTTCATGATTGCTTTCTCTATTTCTACAAGAAATGCCGTTGGGATTTTGATTGGCATTGCATTAAACCTATAGAGAACTTTTGGTAATATCGCCATTTTGATAATGTTAGTTCTGCCTATCCATGAAGAGGGTATATTTTTCCATCTTCTAAGATCTTCTTCTACTTCTCTCTTTAGGGTTCTGTAGTTTTCATTGTATAAATCTTTCACCTCTTTTTTTAGGTTGATTCCCAAGTATTTTATTTTATTTTTTTGAGGATATTGTGAATGGAATGTTTTTCCTCATTTCTGTTTCAGAAGTTTTGTCGCTGATATACAGAAATGCCTTTGATTTATGCGTGTTGATTTTATATCCTGCCACTTTGCTGAATTCACTTATTAGTTCTAGTAGTTTCTCTGTAGACCCTTTTGGGTCTTCTAGGTATAGAATCATGTCATCTGCAAATAGTGAAAATTTAAGTTCTTCTTTTCCTATTTTTATGCCTTTAATTTCTTTCGTCTGTCTAATTGCTCTGGCCAGTGTTTCGAGAACTATATTGAATAGAAGTGGTGATAGAGGGCATCCCTGTCTTGTTCCAGATTTTAGAGAGAATGCCTTTAACTTTTGTCCATTCAGAATGATGCTAGCCTGAGGCTTAGCATAGATAGCTTTTACAATGTCAAGGTAAGTTCCTGTTATCCCTAGTTTTATTAATGTTTTGAACATAAAGGGATGCTGTACTTTGTCGAATGCTTTCTCTGCGTCTATGGAGATGATCATATGGTTCTTATCTTTAAGTCTATTGATGTGGTGAATAACATTTATTGATTTCCGTATATTGAACCATCCTTGCATCCCAGGGATGAATCCTACTTGATCATGGTGCACAATTTTTTTGATGTTTTTTTGCATCCGATTCGCCAGAATTTTATTGAGGATTTTTGCATCTAGGTTCATCAGAGATATTGGTCTGTAGTTTTCTTTCTTTGAGGTGTCTTTGTCTGGTTTCGGAATCAGGGTGATGTTGACCTCATAGAATGAATTTGGAAGAGCTCCCTCTTTTCCTATTTCCTGAAATAACTTGAAAAGTATTGGTATTAATTCTTCTTTAAAGGTTTTGTAAAACTCCGCTGTATACCCATCCGGTCCTGGGCTTTTCTTGGTTGGTAGTCTTTTGATGGCTTCTTCAATTTCATCCATTGATATTGGTCTGTTCAAATTGTGTGTATCCTCCTGACTCAGTCTGGGCAAATCATATGACTTAAGAAATTTATCAATGTCTTCACTATCTTCTATTTTATTGGAATATAGGTTTTCAAAATAATTTCTAATTGTCTTCTGTATTTCTGTAGCATCTGTTGTGATATTGCCTTTTTCATCCCGTATGTTAGTAATTTGAGTTCTCTTTCTTCTTCTCTTCGTTAGCATGGCTAAAGGTCTGTCGATCTTATTTATTTTTTTGAAGAACCAACTTTTAGTTTTGTTAATTTTTTCAGTAGTTTCTTTTGTTTCAATTTCATTGATTTCCGCTCTGATTTTAATTATTTCTTGCCTTCTGCTACATTTGCTGTTGTTTTGCTCTTCCTTTTCTAGGGCTTTGAGATGAAGTGTGAGCTCATTTATTTGTTGGTTTTTTCTTTTTTTGAGGAATGACCTCCAGGCGATGAATATTCCTCTTAAAACTGCTTTCATTGTGTCCCATAGATTCCGATATGTTGTGTCTGTATTTTCATTTATCTCTAAGAATTTTTTGATTTCCTCCTTTATGTCTTCTGTAACCCATTGATCATTCAGTAACATATTGTTCATTGTCCATGTGATGTAGGATTTTTCCTTCCTTCTTTTATCACTGATTTCCAGTTTCATTCCATTATGATCAGATAAAATGCATGGTATTATCTCCACCCCTTTATATTTACTGAGGGTTGCCCTATGGCGTAATATATGGTCTATTTTTGAGAAGGATCCATGTGCTGCTGAGAAGAAAAGTATATCCATTTGATGATGGTTGATATATTCTATATATGTCATTTAAGTCTATGTTATTGATTGTGGTATTGAATTCTATAGTTTCTTTATTCAACTTTTGTTTGGAGGATCTGTCCAATGGTGAGAGAGGTGTGTTGAAGTCACCCATAATTATTGTGTTGTGGTCTATTTGATTCTTGAACTTGAGGAGAATTTGTTTTATGAATGTCGCAGCACCATTATTTGGTGCATAAATATTGATAATTGTTATGTCTTGTTGGTGAATGGTTCCTTTTAACAGTATATAATGTCCTTCCTTATCCCTTTTGATTAACTTAGTCTTGAAGTCGATTTTATTCAATATGAGGATGGCCACCCCTGCTTGCTTACGAGGACCATGTGCGTGGCATATTTTTTTCCCATCCTTTCACCTTCAGCCTGTGTATGTCTTTTTCAATCAGATGTGTGTCCTGGAGGCAGCATATTGTTGGATTTGTTTTTGTAATCCATGATACCAGCCTATGTCGCTTTATTGGAGAGTTTAAGCCATTAACATTTAGAGTTACTATTGATATATGGTTTGTACTTCCAGCCATGTTTGATTATTTATCCTTTTTTTTTTTTTAAATTTAGTTTGTTTCTCCATGATTATCTTTCCCCCACCCTCTGTCTTTACCGAGGCACTTCCCACTGATGGTTTTGGATATTGTTTTTCATTTCTTCCTTGTGTAGTGTTTTGCTCAAGATGCTTTGCAATGCTGGTTTTCTGGCTGCAAATTCTTTTAACTTTTGTTTATCATGAAAGATTTTTATTTCGTTGTCATACCTGAAGCTTAATTTTGCTGGATACAGAATTCTTGGATGGCATCCATTGTCTTTCAGTGTTTGAAATACATTGTTCCATGACCTTCTTGCTTTCAGCGTCTGTGATGCAAAATCCATTGTTAACCTTATAGTTTTACCCCTGAATGTAATCTGCCTCCTTTCTCTTGTAGCTTTTAATATTTTCTCTTTGTTCTGTATATTGGATATCTTCATAACAATGTGTCTTGGCGTTGGTCTACTGTGATTTTGTGTGCTCGGTGTCCTGTATGCATCTACAATTTGTATATCTGCTTCCTTTTTTATTTCTGGAAAGTTTTCTGTAATTATTTCATGCAGCAGGTTACTCATTCCCTTGGATTGAATCTCTGTACCTTCTTCTATCCCGATGACTCGTAAGTTTGTTTTTTTTATGTTATCCCATAACTCTTGAATGTTTTACTCGTGATTTTTTACCAGCCTTTCTGAGTTGGCTAGACTCTTTTCAAGATGATATATTTTGTCTTCATTATCTGATGTTCTGGCTTCTACTTGCTCCACTCTGTTAGTGATACTCTCAATTGAGTTTTTAATTTGGTTTATCATTTCCTTCATTTCTAGAATTATTGTTTGATTTTTTTTAATAATCTCTATCTCCTGATAAAGATGCTTAACTTCTTCTTTTATCTGTTTATGTAATTCGTTTTCAATGTGTTCTTTCACTGTTTGAATTTGCTGTCTCATGTCCTCTTTAAGGTTCCATTCCATCTTTCTAAGGTTTTACTTGAGTTCTTTATATGACCATTTTTCTGATGACTCTAGGTCCTCCTGAATATTTAGGCTGTCCTGCATTGTTTTTACTCCTTTTCTTCCTTGCTTTTTCATGCTGCTCATGTTACTTCTTGTTCTGTTTGACTGCTGAGTTACTGTGTACTCCTATAAATTTATTTGATACTTGGGAGGAAAGGTATTAGAAGGGAAGGGAAGAAGTCACTAAAGAGAATGAGAGTAAGCAGGTTGAATTCAAGGAAGGGGGAATAAGAAAATTGAAAAGAAATGAAAAGACTAACGAAGAAAAAAATAGGAAATAAAAAAAGAAAAAAAAATTTAAAAATAATAATAATAAAGAAAATAAAAATTAAAATTAGAAGAAAAAAATTAAAAAACAACAAGAAAGAAAAATGAAAATGAAAAAAAAAACACCCAAATCAAAAAAAAAAAAAACTAAAATGCAGTCTTAGAGTTTGATTAACTTCTCTTCCAGTAGGTGGCGCTGTGCCCACCAGGCCAAGTATCTCCTGTCAATACGCGGGAACCAATCACTGTGCAGCAGCTCCTCCTCCCATACTGGGCGAGTCTCCAATCCTGAGTGCCTAGGGCCTCCTCTTGTGTCTAGTCACTTCCCCACTTTTCCTCTAGCCAGGCCCCTCTCACGGGTGCCGCTCACCACAATACTGGCTACACGCCAGGTCTGCTGCTCCCGGGAGCCCTGTTTTCATGAACAACACTGCACACTCTCCCTGTTTGCCATTCCCTCAGACCCTAAGTTTATAGAGCTTGGGGCTGAGAATCCTCAGCGAATTTTACTTGCCCTCTGGTAGCCACGCCCCCGGTAGCTGGTGCAAGAGACCTCAGTTGTCAGCACTGGTGGGAGCTGTAGCCAGGAGTTCCACGCTGCGGGTCCCGCGCCACTCTTGATTCCCTTGGTCTGGCTATCGCGCTCACGGGAGAGCTGGGAGGGGCCCTTATGGGAGAGCTGGGAGGGGCCCTTAAGGTTTTCCCGATGTGCGGAGAGGGAATTCTAGGGAATTACACACCCGTACCCGCAGGTTTCAATGAAGTTATCTCCTCCACCGCAGTCTGGTGACATCAGTTCTCTGCCATGGTGGTATCTCTTGCAAATGGCGACAGTTCGTTTCCCTTTGCCGGGTGACCAATGCAATGGTGGGTCATTACTGTCTCTCCCAAGCCCTGTTTCAAACCTGTGGCCACTGCCTATGAAGGCTTAGTTGGCATTTACCTCCGTAGGATCAGAAGGGCTGACCAGTTGTTTCAGCCGGATGGATTAGTGCTGAGTCACAGCTGTTTGTCTGTGGGAAGCAGGCAAACGGGAGCTTGAATTCAGCCGATCCGGGCTCAGTGTGTGTTCTGAGAGGCCCAGACTGTTCGCCCCAGATCCACGTCAGCTCAGCATTGCCTAGTGATCCTGAGCAAACAGAATTTAGACTGTTTACGACTCCCTATGCCCGCACAGCTGAAGAGGTAAGAGACTTGATCTCTCTGTGCCTGCCGCCATGTTGGATCTCTCATTTTCTCATTCAATTTGTATTGGCATCTGCTAGGTATCAGGGGTGTGTGTGTGTGTGTGTGTGTGTGTGTGTGTGTGTGTGTAGTTGCTGACTTTTTGACTTTTTGGAAACTTTCAGATGAGGAAAGAGAGACAATAAGCCAATAAACAATTAAATAAGTGGATATTTATATAATGTGATAATAGCCATAAAGAAACCAAAAGTTTATAGTGTTGTGATGAAGAATAAGGTGAAGTGATTGGTGGCAAATCATTTAGATAAGGTTGACCTCTTTGAAAGAACAACATTTACACAAATTCTGAACAACAAGAATTTGTCATTTGAGAAGGAGAGAAATGGAGTGGAGTATGGAGAAGAGGGTCAGAGGATGACACAGAAGAAGGAGTTGTTGAGAGCCACGCCAGGTCAAGATGGTGCCTGGTATTTTGCCAGAAGGAGCGGTTCCTGCTGCCTCAGTTGCCTGCTATTTTTGAGCTCTGGCAGAGTTCCTAGAGAGTTCACGTGGGTGGAGTTCTCGGGTTGAGTTCCATTGAGTGCTGGCAAAGTTCCCGAAGTTTGGGTGGAGCTCTTGGGAGTTCCTGGAGAGTTCGCATGGGCAGCATGTGGGCATGGGTTCTAAAAATAAAGTTCGTTCCTGCTTGAATCTTCAAGTGGCTCGTGATTTGTGCCCAGCCAGACTGCGGCAAGGAGGAGCCCATAAGAAGGCCACAGTAGAAGGAGTTTGGTGTATTCCAGGAATTCAGAGAAAACCAGGGTCACTGGAGTAAAGGACAGAGAGCATCAGTCACAGATGTTGGAGAGGTATGCTGGGGAGAAATCTTGCAAGCATTGTAGGCCAGCTCAGTTGTAGTTACAATTTTATAGTATAACCCATGAACAATATTTACAGGATTTTGGATATTTAAAAAATTACTGGAAATTAAGATTTTAGAAATGTTACTCATCAATCATTGGACAGTACACATTGGAGTACTGGAAGACCAGAGAGAGAGAGGCAGAGAGATCATTAAATGATTTTCATAGTGGTATGAACAGGAAATCATGAGCATGATTGGGAATAGAAAGGAAGAAATGTGTGAGAAGTGCTTGGGCAAGGAGGGAAGAGTCATTCCAGACAGGAATAGGGGTACTGTTTTCCAAAACTCTAAATTCAGTGGGGGTGGGGGACATGTTTTGGGTAGAAGGCAAATGAAATGCTCTAGGATGGGTAACTTTTGTGGTCTTTATAGAGTGTGAGAAAAGAGAACAGCATGCAGCTGGATTTGCTGTTCTGTTTGGGGCTTGTGGGAGCAATCAGGACTTGAATTGGAGATGAAGGCAAGTTTGGCAGTGCTTCTCCTTTTCTGTAATTTGCTAACCTACATGATGGGGTATGAGGTTTCACACCTGGGGAGCCTCTGCTGCCAGCCTGGCATTGCTACATCTTGAGTTGGCCGGTCCCATTGTCTAATCTCTTCCAACACCACCATCTCCCAACACCCACTCCGCAAGATGTGCATGGAACAGCCAATGTTGTTTTCTTAATACCCCTTGGTTTGTTTTCACCAGTCAAAATGCTAAGCTGTATTGGAAATGTGGGCCATTATTTTTCTAACAGGTCACATGGATCTCAGAAGCAATGTGGTGTTTGGGTAAAGGGTAGAAGCGGGAAAGAGGCAGATGTTGCTGTTTTAGCTGGCTTGGGGGCTCTCTTGCATCCACATGGGAAATGCTTTGTAGTCTTATGTATTGGAAAAGATGGCAGGCATCTCATAGATTTCTCTCTAAAAATATTACTTTTTAAATTCTTTCATTTTTTTTCCTGAATCCTCCTATATTCAAGCCTCCAAATGCAATGTTGATTCTCTCCTTGAGAAAAATCCCAAGCCTCTCACATGAGCAATAATTTGTTTCCCCAACCCTTTAGTATCTTCTATCCTTCATAAGTTTTAGATAGGTATAAAGAGCTAATGTTTTTGTTGTTGTTGTTTTAGGTTCAAATAAGAATAGTACAGGTCTGATTCCATGAATAAAGGCAGATGGAAGTTTGACTCCCCATTCATTTTCTCCATCGATGAATAGTTTGTTTCCTCACTATTACTTTCCTCATTATTACTTAGGAAGCTAGCACACTTTATCAAGCTGAGCACTTTTTTCGTTTTGTTTAGGGTGACACAGTTCAGTTTCATATGAACAATGGACATCCCTTTTGTTAAGAAGATAATTTCCTCTTTGTGAAGAAAGAAACAGAATCGTTAGTTACACTAGCTGTGAGTTTCTTTCTCTGAGCCATCAGAGTAGGTGAAAAACACTTCTATGCATATAGACACACTATGGTTATAGGAAGTAGGAAGTAGAAGGAGGTCATCATGCTCTGTGTACTGGTCATCTTTGGACAAGGGAGAGAATAAGTGGAGGATTTGAATAGGGAATGACTGGTCAAAGTGGGATTAATTTTAAAAGAGAATGTAAGAAAACTATCCTGTGACAGAGGGAAAGGTGACAGAGTGGGGTATAAGTGCCAGTTAATGGAAGCCATAGATCTGTGAGGCTTCAGATGGAGATGGCACTGAGCAGGCACAGTGTAGCTGAGATAGTCAGTGGAGGGACCAGTCAATGTTGAGTGTGTAGAGAATAAGGAATTGGAAAAACTGAGGGGTAAAAGTAGGCTTACATTCATAAACTCTTTTTTTTTACGGAGTTGGAGTCAGCTGCGTTCTTATCTGATAAATTTGTAGGGATTCCAAATCCTAGATGACAATTTTGCTCTCACTGTGTGCTACCTCCACATGTTGTCCTTTACTTAGGATGCTGAAGGTTACAACACCTCTGACTCATTATTCTTCTCTGATAGTAAGTTTGGTCTGAATGCAAATGTCACTGGAAATTAGTTCACATTTGCTTATTTATTTTAAAAAGTGATGGAAGCCACAGAAGAGACAATCAATCTTAGGAATATGTGCCCAGAAGAAGTGTTTGTATACTTAGCATTTGCTTATGTTTTCCTTGAGGTATCAGCTGCTTTCTCTAGATGTGAACCATTGTGAGCATATGGCATTGTGAGGTGAGTCATAGAAAATTCAGCTGAGTCTGTTAATTGCCAAAAGAGACAGGTATAAAACTCAGAACAGAGTCAAAATGTATCTACAAATGTACCTTAGGCAGGTGTGACTTGCCTAATTACTTGCTGATGGAAAAAGCACAGCCATTCTCATTTATTTACACTCCACTCTGAGGAGATGAGGAGGCTCAGCAACTGTCAGGCTGGGTGTGTTGTGGTGTGACACCCTGAGGAACTCCACACTGTGTGTTTTGACAGAAAGGATGTGATTTAGTATCCTTGCTTCATAGTTATGTGGTTCTCATATGGTGTGAGTTTGAGCAAGTCTTTGTTTTCAAGCCTCAGCTGGTCTCTATCTTAAGAATAAGGGTCGTGATATGTAATTTCCCTCTATTCTGAAGATTAAGTGGGTCAAACATTTAAAGCACTGAGCTCAGGTGTTGGTCCTAAGGATATTTGTTCTCCTCCTTTCCTACCCCCAACCATAAAATTTCTCATTCCTAAACATGGGGACAAAGTTAATGCTTGTGGTGATTCTTCTCTCACAGCAAGATCAAAAACTATGAGGTCAAGATATCATGACTTAATAATTATAAGGAAGGAGGGAGGGAAGGAGGGGTAGAGAAAAAGCGAGAACAAGAGAGAGAGAGAGTGTGTGTGGGGGGAGTGTGAAGCCAAGCAGCATGATAAAATGTTGAGATTTGGGGATTCTAGGTGAAAATACAAAGGAATACTTTGAACTGGTTATTTTTTGCAGCTTTCCTGTAAGTCTGACATTACTTCAAAATAAACTTTTGAAAAGCCACAATTTTAAAAGAAAACAAACACATCTGAGGGTTAAAAAAAAAAGGAACAGGCCAGAAATACAGAAATAAAAAAGCACCACTCAGCCTGACTGGTGAGATTGTGAGAGATGTGTAAATGCAAGGACAGACCTGGGTTACAGGTGGAACTGGTGGAGGCGGGCAGGGTGCCTTGTGTTCTTGAGTAGCAAGGACAAGGATAGAGGCATGTGGATAAATAGGGTGTGGGGCTGTCCCTTTGATGGATGGCAGAAGTTGAAGGATCCTGCCCTCCAGCTCAGAGAAGCAGAAAAAACAATTCTTCCTACCCATGGCTCAGATTGGAAAGAAAAACTCTCCTGAGATACTGAAGAGGTCATGAAGAAGTTCATAATTTCAGCCTCATATGAAAACATTCAGGCTCTGGGGAAACTCATCGTCTATCCCAATGAAGCACTGCACAGCCACTCTTCAGCTACACTTCCATAGCCAAGGCACAGGGGGCTCCCACTGCTGAGGATGAGCTGATGATAAAAAAGGTCACCCAACACAAGGAGGTAATGCATGAAGGAAGACCACGGGTCACCACAATTGGGACTACTAGCCTCTAAGAAATGTGAGATGGCAGAACAAACTGAGAGATGCGTCCAATTGTGGACATTTAAAATGACCAACCCAATGAAGGAATGAATAATCATGGTAAAAATAGAATAAATGTTATAGTTTGACTATGTGGTGTCTCATGTGTGAGACAATGCAAGGACATTCAGAAGTGAAATGATTAGATCATGAGAGCTGGGCAGGTAAGGGTATGGCTGGAAGAGGTAGGTCACTTGGGACATGACTTGGGGGTTATATTTTGTCCCTGGTGAGCAGAAGTTTCTCTGCCTCCTATTTGCCATGTCAGGAGCTGCTTTCCTTTGTGATGCTTCTTTGCCATGATGTTCTGTCTCACTGCGGGCGCAGAGATGAGTCGGCCTTGTATACTAAGACCTCTGAAACCATGAGCCAAAATAAACTTCTCTTTTCCTATATTGTTCTTTTGAGGGCCTTTGGTCAGAACAATGAAAAAATCTGACTAAAAGAATAAGAAACTATGATAATCAACATGAATGTTTAGAAAAAATAAAACATCTTTTGGAAATTAAAAATCTATCCATTGGAATTAAAACCACAACACACAAATTAAGCAGGATTTAAACACAGTTGACTAATTTAAAGCAAAAGACAAATTTAAGGACGTATCTTGGAATTTGTGACGTAGAGAAAGAGCTGGAAACCACAGAGGAAAGGCTAAGAAACATGGAAGATAGGACAAGAAGTTCTCAGTAGTTGCAGAAAATGTACAGAATAGAGAGAGGGAATATTCTAAATATATTGGCTGAGAATTTTCTACTATTTTGAAAGAAATGAATTCTCAAAATGAGGATAACTGCACTTGACACACTGAAGTAAAACTGCACAACATCAAACATCAAAGGAAATATTAGAAGCTACCAAAGAGAAAACACAGAAAATGATGTAGTTCTTAATAATTTTCTTTTCTGAAACTCAAAAATAAGATGAATTTTTTTTGTTGTTTGTTTGGTTGTCCATGGACCTTTATTTTATTTATATGTGGTGCTGAGAATCGAATCCAGTGCCTCACACAGGCTAGGCAAGCACTCTACCACTGAGCCACGGCCCCAGCTCTGTAAAATGAATTTTTAATTTGGAAAAGGCTATTAGAGGCAAAGGGTTAAACAGGAAGAGGAAAATATCACAAAAGAAGGGCCAGACTCAGTGGTGATCTCCTGTAATCCCAGCAGCTCAGGAGGCTGAGGCAGGAGAATTGCAAGTTCAAAGCCAGCCTCAGCAATGCAGTGGGGCCTGAAGCAACTCAGTGAGACCCCGTCTATAAATAAAATAGGAAAAAAGGGCTGGGGATGTATCTCAGTACTTAAGAGACCCTGAGTTCAATAACCTGTACCAAAAAAATAAAAACTAAAAGAGAAGGGAAGAGTTAAAGGGTATTAAATAGGGGAGAACATAGCACTTTGATTCAGGAGACCCTACTTCTGAGTCTGTCATTTATTACCTATGGGAATTCAGCTAAGTTACCTAATTTCTCTGATTAAGAACATGTATGGTGTATTTTCTGGTTTGGTTTTTATTTGGGCCAGCATCCACCAGCAGCCATTAGCTCATCTTGCACAGTGATTGTTATATTCTACCAAAAGGGCCCTGGGTGCCTGGGTCATACAAGTGTGGCACAGAGAGAAATGGAACCACAAGATCTGCTTGCCATCAGGTAGGAAGAAAGGGTGGAGAAATCCAGGAGTCCAGGACAAATCTTAAAAAAAAAAAAACAGTCTCCACCTGCTACCTTTGCATGCTGGAGGTTTGAGAGATCCACTGATAACAGCAAAAGAGTACTTGGCATGGGACAGAGGTGCCCAGTGGATCTCTCAAACCTCAGATTATCCCTACATTTTCCCCAGACTCTTTCTTCAGTTCCCTTTTGCTCTGTGAGGTTGTGTTCTGTTTCTGTAAATCTTGCACATGCTTCCATTTTGAGTTGCTAATCATCAATCTGTAACTTTCAAGCGACGCCCCTGAGGTTTTGCTGATTCAAGTAGAACAGAATATAAACTTATTATGGAGTATAAAGCATGAGAGAATCCAACTGAAACAAGTTCAGAAAATAAATTGCATTTAATGCTAAATAAATAATCTTCCTCACTTCTTGGGCAGACGGGGAACGAGGCGCTTGTCTGGAATAACAACTGTCGCGTGAAAGTTGGCATTTGATGGTGCTTTTATTACCCAGGGCTCTGGCTTCAGCATGAAGAGGGGAGAGAGGTTTTAGGCAGGATGGGAGTGCTAAGTGGTTGGATACTCTCCAGGTCTGATTCATGATTTATATCAAGATGGGAGTAGCAAGCAGGACTCTGCCCGTTACCAGGGCCCATGATGGTGGTCACAAGCCTGTCTCCTTAAGCCTCTTGGATCAGAGGTTTGATGGAGATGTGTCAGAGTTGTGTGACTAAATATCAGATTGACCACGGCCTTAAGAGAGGGGCAGATAGTGTTTGAGCAGCAGGAACATTGTCTAAGTGAAAATTAAACATATATGAGGACCTGTGGATTCCTTTCTAGGATATTGAAAGGCACTCCTAAAGATGTTGGCCCAGGGAATGCAGACAAGGGTTAATATCACTCTTAGAGTAAGGTAATAGGTGGACTCACAAAATAATACTTTAGAAATCCCAGGAGCTTTTGTATTCCCAATGCCTCTGTTAATTTCCTATATTCATTTCATCATTATTTCCACAAATTTATACTAGTAGACTTTTGAAAACAGAGTCATTGCCTACTTCTCATGGGATTTTGTTTATATGCCTATTTACCTATATCTTACAAGGCTCTATCATGCTACCTTGTACTACCAGTAATTTGGGGTTCATTTGTTTAAGAAAAGGAAAAAAATAGGGAGGTAAAGGTTGCAGGAAGGATTGGGGGAGAAAAACCACATGGAAGATACTATTAAAATTCATTAATTTATTTTGCAAACATTCATCCAGTGCCCGCCACAGCCAGATGCTCTTTTAGGCAGTGGAGATAAAGCAATGAAGAGGTCCTACCCTTCCAGAGCTTGCATTCTAGTGTAGACATGCAGACAGGAAACACAGAACTGATACATGAAATGCCTGGTGTTTCTTAGGAAAGTGAAGGAAAGAAGAGCAGAGTGAAGGACATAGTGTGCCAAGGGCATGTGGGCTCTGAATTTATGGTCAGAAAAGACTCCATGAGAGGTTCCTGTTGGTGCAGGGGACTTGTAGGAACATTCCTGGTGGAGGAAATAGCAAATGCCAATAGGCATTTAAAAAAAATAACTGCACTTTAAAAAATTCCTGAGATAGGAGCATGCCTGATAGGTTCTAATCAAGGAGGACAGTGGACTAAATGAGATGAACAAAGAAGAAAGTCAGAGAGAAGTTCTAAGATGTGATGGCAGCAGTTCCTGCAGGCAGTGTGACACTGAGAGGATGTTGGCTTTCTCTTTGGGTGGCCTGGCACCATTGATGGTTTAAAGCAAAATGAGTGACGTAGTCTGATTTATACACTGCAAGGATCAGACTGGCTGATATAAGAGGAGCGTGGATGGATAAAGATGAAGCAAGCAGGACAGTTCTGAAGAATCTATTATCTCCATTCAGGCAAGAAATAGTGTGGCTTTGAACAGGTCAGTGGAGGTAGGGAGGTGGTAGTATTGAAGGCAGAACAATGGTTTTTACTGTTGGGTTGAAAAAGGACATATAAGAAAGAGATTTCCAAGGATGACTCTTGGGATAAAAAGTTTGGATGGGAAGCCAAGACTGTAGCCAGGGAGACCACTGTTGATACTGTTTTCAGTTATCCATGGGAGCTAGAGTTTCAGCACCATCTTGATATAAGAGTGGTGAGGGTGCCTTGTTTCCAATCTTAGGAACACTTTCCTCAGTGCTATGGTTGGATGGTGTTTCCTCCAAATTCAGGCATTCCACTATGATACAGTATGAGGGAATTTAAGACATAGTTAGGCCACAATGGTTTCTCTCTTGTAAATGGGATTAGGTGCCCCTGTAAAGGAACTTGACAGACGGAGTTCATCTCTTCCTAACCACCTTTCTGCTTGTGTGGATGGTGTTCCTCCATTCAGGAGGAATCCTCTTAAAAGAAGAGAACAGCTCTCACCAGACATCTGATGCTTGATCTTGGATGTCCTTGCCTCTGGAACTATGAGAAAAGAAATTTCTGTTTATTGTAAATTACCCAGCCTGGTTTCTTTTCTTTTCTTTTTTTGCATAGTAGCACAAAGACTAAGACAATGATTAGGTATGAAGGTAACTCTGTTTGTAGATGATTACTGTCAAGTTGAAGATGTAATCCTCTATTCCTAATTTTTTTGGAGAATTGTTTTTTATCATGGATGGATATGGGATTTTGTTATATGCTTTTTCTGCATTAATTAATATGATCATGTATTTTTTTCTTCCTTTCTGAGCCTGTTAATGTGGTAGATTACATTGCTTGATACTTCATTCTGGAAGGATATTTTATTAAATAACAGGATTCTAAGTTGACACTTGGAAAATATTGTACCAGTTTTTTTGGCCTCAGTGGTTGTTGATGAGAGATCCACTATTATTCAAATGGTCTTTCCAATAGGCAAGGTGTTGTTTCTCTCTTGTTTCAAGAATTTTTTAAAAATTTGGTTTAGAAAAGTTTGATTGTAATGTATCTTGATGTGTATTTCTTTGGATTTATCCAGCTTCTTGTACCTATAGATTAGTCTTTGTTGTCAAATTTGGAAGATTTTAATCATTACCTCCTAGAGAACCTTTTCAATCCCACATTCTTTCTCCTCTTAATCTGGGACGTTAATTCAAAACTTGTTAGATCTTTTATTTGTATCTTGCAATTCTTTGAGAATCTGCTCATTTTTTTTCTGTTGTTCAGATTGGGTAATTTCTGTTTTTCCATCACTAAGTTGTTTCTTCCCTTGTCTTCTCCATACTGCTACTTAGCCCACCTGTGAATTATTTTTATTTCAGTAAGTGTATTTTGCAGTTCTAGAATTCTATTTTGTCCTTCTTCACATCTTCTACTTGTTTTCTGAGGTATCTGAATTTCTGCTTGCTTCAAGCGTGTTCATATTTCTCACTAGGTGTGATGAACAATGGCTGTTGGAAACTTTTCAGATAATTTTGTCAACTGTCTTCTCAGTATTAGCTTCTATTTATAACCCTTTTCCAGGAATATCTTCCTGGTTTTTATTTTATTTTTTTTTTGTATGATGAGTGATTTTCTGATTTAGTTTATCTATGGACATTATGTGATTATGACTATGACATTATGTGATTATGGATCTTATTCAAACCTCCTATCTTAATGGGTGTAGGGAGGTGAGTAGTGTCCCTCCAAAGTTCATGTCTACCTGGAACCTCTGAATATAACCTCATTTGGAAGAAGGGTCTTTGTTGATATAATTAATTAAGATCCTGAAATGAAATGATTCTGGATGTAGGGTGGACCCTACAAGAAGTGACTTGTGTTCTTATTCATAGAGAAGAAACTACACAGAGACACACAGAAGAAGGCCATGAGAAGATTAAGCCCAAGATAGGAGTTATGCTGTCACAAACCAAAGAATACCTGGAGCCTCAGGTCCTGGAAGCAGCAAAGAAGGATTTTCCCTGGGAGGCTTCAGAATGAGAAAGTTTCTGCCGTGATCTTAATTCAGATTTCTGATCTCTAAACATCTCAGAGAATAAATTTCTATTAATTTAAGCCACGAAATTGGTAGCAATTTGTTATGGTTGTCCTAGGAAACAAATGAAATGGTTTCCTTTGACCCTGCTCTAACAGAGAGAGGGTGGGGGATAGAAGTCTGGATTTTCCACACCCTCTGTTGAGCCCCAAAGAAGGGGGCCTGTGCACTCCTGCTGGTTGGGTGGGAATCTTGCTCCACACTAGGTGGACACTGATACTAGCCTGACTGGGAGAGGCCTCCTCTGACACCAAGGTAAGCGGTGGCCTTGTTACTCCCAGGAGGTGGTGAAAACCCCAGTTCCCACAAGGGTACCTCTGACAGCCCCCATTGGGAAGGAGGAGAGTGCCACATTCCAGACTTTTCACCTGGTCCCTCCTGAGGAAGCAGTTTCTCTACCTGAACTTCTTGGAACAAACCACTGTGTTGCCAGAGGAGCCAGCTGGGAAGCCTCGCTGGGGGGCCTGTCCAGAGTAGAAGTCTGGGCTGCCCAGTTGTTGTTTTTGCTATTACTATTATTTTGGTGATATGTGGCGGAACTCTTACTCTGTGACAGTTTTCTGTTTTGCTCATCTGTCTTTTCCTGATCATTTGCCACTTGGTCAGTGGATTTTGTTGGAGCTCCCCTCCCTACCCACTTTTGTAGTCTGTGACCAGTGGCGTTTCTGGTTTGCTGACTTATTGGGCTCTAAGTTTGGAAAGTAGGAGTCAAAAGGAAAACCCAGGGAACGTGTGCCTGGGTCCTTATTTGGGTCCTGAGATCCCTGGTTATTTCACCTTCTTCTCTCTACTTTCCATAGACTTCTTTTGTATTTGTGTTATAATTGAGGACTAGAGAGTTTAGTTGTACTTGGTGGGAGGAATAGGGAAATGTATGTCTACTGTGTATTCCCAGACGTGGAAGTCCTTAGGTGCCTTTTTAAAGATTCCTCATCTTTATTCTTGGCAGGTTGTATGATTTATAATTCTACACCCTTTCCATGTGAGTATCGTTGTCAGGCCCCACAGAGATCTAGGCAATCCTGTTAGGTCAGAACTCTAATTAGGAGCCACAGACCAACCAAGTCTCCCAAGCTCAAGAGGGCCATGAACCTTAATGGGATTATGATCAGGAATTTCCTTTGTCCTCCCCTTTTACTTGTGAGTAAAAGTCCACTTAAGTCATTGCTTTAAGGAGGACAGGATATTCATACTATTTTTAAGGAGAACTTTCATTTTAGGATTTTCTTCAACATAGAATTTCTCTAAAAGGTCTGTCCTTCCAGTGTGAATTAGACATTATTCAGCTTACATGAAAGTTATCATGAACATGGATGTTAAAATAGGTAAGTGCTTAGTAAAATATTGGTTTGAGAAAGGCAGTGATCTGGGGGGCTCTCTTCTTCCAAGATTTTCTCATGCCTATAAAGGCCACTACCTTCAGGTGGCCCTGATTTTTCTCCACCTTGTCATCTAACATCCTTTCTGTATTGCCACTTCTCTGCCTGCCTAGCACTCTGTGTCCCTGAACACCATCTGGGCTTTTCATAGGACAAGCATTTGGGAAACAGCCGAGTTGGTCTCATTTCTGCATACTATGCACCGTTGTTGTTTTGTTATGATCTCAATTGTGTTCCGGGACTTATGTTTGTTGGCACTGCTTTTCTCAGAAATATATACTGTGTGAGTCATAAGGCCTGTGTTTCCTGCTTTTCTACCTTTTAGGGTAGCACCCTTGCTGAAGAAAATGTTGACTCAAGAATTGATTGCTTTGGGCTGGGGTTGTGGCTCCGTGGTAGAGTGCTTGCCTCACATGTGTGAAGCACTGGGTTCAGTTCTCAGCATTGCATATAAATAAATGAATAAAATAAAGATCCATCAACACTAAAAAATATTTTTTTAAAAAAGAATTGATTGTGAAATGAATTAAAGAGGAGGTCAAGAGAATCTGGCCTAAGAGATAGTACTTGAGAGGTTTTAATCTATTTAGCTAAACCCATCCACCCATCCACCCACTCATCCATACATGCATTTACCTATCCACTATCCAACCAACTCCTGGATGTCAACTGTGTTTTAGGTATGTTAATACGCATTGTAGAGATCCATGTGAGACAAAGTGACATGGTGGTTAAAAACTTGAATTCCAGTATCAGCATGACCTGAATTGGGATCTCTGTACCATACGGGTAATATGACTTTGTGAAACGTGGCTTCTCTACCTTTGATTTTCTCATCTTCATGTCTGTTTGGATTATTCAATGAAATGACAAGTGTGTAGATTATCTGATGTATGTAATACACATTTTATGTTGATTATTAACAAATGATATTTTTCTGCTTCAAAAGAGTTTATTGCACAGTAGATAAAAATGGATATGTTCAAAGTAATTAGAATATTTTTAGAATTTACCATGAAAGTAGTGGTTTGTGAGCTCAAAGGAGAAAATTCTTGTCAAACTGACAATGGGCTTGGTAACCTATTTTAGTTATATTGCTGCATCCTATTAAATTCCTGTTACACAGATAAATACTCTTCACTAAATTATAGACAGACTTGGAGAGCAAAGATACAGATGGATTTTAAGAATTTTTTGTTTGGTAAACTGGAATTTATTACTGACTCTAGCACCTTATTATCACTCTTTAGCCCTGGAGGATGACTTAGTGAATTGGGAGGGATGATCTCCATGGTCTCTATCAATGGAATTCTTTGCAGGAATGGCTTTGGTTGGGTTGACCAGTGGAAGATGATAAGAAAGACTGGATAAAGGGAAGAAGGTGAGGTAATGCTATTTATTCTTCCAGCTTTCCCTTCAACTCTGGGTTGGCTCTGTCCTTTCTCTGAATCATAGCTTTTGACAGATTCCCCTCTTCACATCATTCCCCTCTTTGGGCACCAAACGACATCCACTCCTTGTACCTTTAGTCCAGGGATGATTGCAGCTAGCCCCAGGACCTTGTATCATCCCTTCCTTATTCTTCCAGTTTCATATGGTATTTGCTGCCAACACCCTGATACTCAGGTCTTCTCAGAAAGTATTCTTGCTTCTGCATTTCTTTGTAGGATTTATGCCTCATGGTGAAATAAGTCAATCCAAATGTCATCAAGGTCATGTTTGTGCTCTGAAAAACACAGATTAAAGGGGACTTGATGGATTGTCGTGGAAGAAAAAAAAATATTAGAAGAAGAGAGGGAAAGTTTGGAAACTTTTTCTTCTCAAATCAATTTACTAGGTAAATCGTACCAACTCCAGTACCCGTGTGTTCCTTAGTTTCTTCATTTTTAGAGAAAGGCCCTGCAGTTGCTGGCTGCTTGCAGGGCTTTTAATCACCTGTGTGAACATTTGATAGGGCTATGAAATATGGCCCCCGAAGGCCTCCAAACTGCCTTTTCCCTTCCTCAAATGGTGAATAATCATTGAACCGCTCCACAGTTACTGATATGAAGTTCAAATCAAGTCATGAAAAAACCCATATTTCATAAGGTAGCATATTTTTGGTTCCTAGCAGTAAATTTCCCTCACTCTTACTGTGCTGTGGGACACATTTGGAAAGGTCAGTTTGGCACTGTGTAAATTAACCAGAGGACCATTGGAGTTGAGTGAAATCTATTATAAATGTGTATTGATGGACATTGCATGGGGGTGGGGGGACATGGCTCTTGGACCAGGGTGATTTGGACAAAGAAGCAGAATTGTCTGGAGGGCCTTCGAATCACTGTTACTGTTATGCTGAGTAATCACTGGATGACACAATGACAGCAATGCTCTTTTCCAAAGCTTGCTTTGGACATGATAGGTTGGTCGTTCTTTCAGGTATGAAAAGCACAGCTATGGTGCCCAAATCCAGAGGACAACATTTGCCTCATCTATATGACTAAAGACTCTGAAATCCCCTAGAGTTGTGCAATATTCAGACTGCACAACCACAGAGGGTGGCCTGGGTTCATAACACTAGAGGTGTATAAGGAGGCAGCCTAGTAATGTGGTGAGATTAAGACCACATGGACCTGAGTTGTTAGCTGTATGACCTATAGTGCATATTTAAATATTTCTGAACCACTTTGGATCCCTCATTTTAAAAATAGTGATAATAAGAATGTCTCCATGTGTGACTTTGATTAGAAAATCAGATCATGCAAATAAGACACTTTGCTCAGCATGATAAGCAGTTCCCAAATGTGAACTATTAATGGTATTATTACTTAAAGTTTATTATCTTAATGGAGCCCTAGTCCTCAGTGAGACAGAGATGATAATGATCGATGGGTGAGATTGGAAGGAGATCTGACCTGCCATGCCCTGTTCAGAGTCCTTAGTTCATACTGAATTCATTTTCTTTCCTCAGTCATGTAATCTCATTGGTGCATGTAGAGAAGCGTAACTTGTCCACAGTTATCTAATTAATCTCTTCAGTCATTTATTCAAAGTATGTTATTTGAGTACCTGCTCTTAGGCACTGTTTTAGGTTCTGGGGAGCAGCAGTGGACAAAGCAGATAGACAGATCATGTCTGAAGCCCTTTACACAGCCCCTCTTGGCCTGCTTAAGTAGCATATTGTCCACCTCATTTTAATGCAGAAAATTTATATTTAGAAGCACGGGGGTGGGGACAGAAGAGAGTGAGAGGGAGAGAGAGGGAGGGAAGGGGAAGGAGAGAAGGAAGCACTTGCACTTAGAGAAGAATTTTCAGGGGTGGTAAAATGAAAACCCGTAGTCAAAGGCCAGGCTTTATGTTTTGCTGCCTTTCCAGAGACTCTGCAACTTCTACACCATTCCATTGGTGGTTGATTCCTAGAGTGTGGCTTCAACAATTTATCATCATCGACAATTAATTATGTACTTAAGTTATAGGCACTGTGCTAGAAACAAGGAATACCATGTGACCCATCAGAAACTTACAGTTTAGTAATGAGAATGAAAATTAAAATTGAAAATAACTATTCAAATCAGAGCTAATGTGCAAAAAAAACACACATGTTTGGTATATAAATATGTTTTGAATGAAAGAGCAAGTAGATGCCCTAGATCCTTCATCTTCATTGAGTGAATGCATGAATGTAAAGTCCTGTTCAAGTAAAGAAAGTCCTGGATGATGCTCTGGATCAGGGTAACTGGCATCCCGATAGATTAGCGATAGGGAGCTATTCACCTTCTTGTCTCCTTGGCCCTCTTCTTGCTGATGTTTCGCCATTTTAGTTTTTCTCTTCAACCCTCTCTTCCCTTTTTACTGGTGGAAATGACTCTTCCTTTTGAAAAGCCCTTAAGTGATACAGGATGTGATTTCATTTTTTTATGATCCAGCAATATCATTCACCTGGAGATCTTGCACATGAAAGAAGAGGAATCAGGAACTTCTGACAAATGGTTCTTCTGAAGTTGGTCATAGATGAACAGCCCACAAGAGGAAGCTTGTGCAAATGATACTTCTATTGGATGCTTTGAGAATCAATGCTAATGAGCTGCCATACAACAAGACTCTGCCCTGGGGTCCAAGTGCTGGCTGCTTTGTGTTGATCTATCGTAGGCCAAGTTGGAAGGCAATGAAAAATTATCCCATTTGGTGCCTCGTTTACACAATATGGATCCTGGTAGAGCTTTGAGGGTTTTATTAATAATAGCATCTGATGGTTTATTGGACAAGTGGTACCCAATTACTGGATTTGACAGTACAAGGTATATATTAATGACTTATTAGGGCTGACCTGGCTGGTAATTGATCACTAATGAGGCAGACTTGCTTGCATCTAGGCAAAATAAGATTTTGAAACTCTTTTAGCCAGCCCTGCATGAATGCCTTAGGATAAGTTATCTACTAAATGGGTGATAAATTTTTCATGGAGAACACTTTGCAGCACCCATTTTACTTGTTTTTTTTTTTTTTTTTAAAGGATAACTAGATGATTACTGGAATGTCCCAGTTGGCGGTTGCCTTTGGTGTTCAAAATTCTTAATGTGCAGGATTGTCACAAAGTAATTGCAGTCATTACTAGCTCTGTCTTGCAACTATGAAAACAGAGCCATATCCTTGTGAGAATGATTTCCTGGGATGGGTTAGTCATTGGTAAGCTTTGATTTGGGTTCACAGAGACAAAGCATATTTAATTCACATTCTTCAAATGTCATGAGAAATGAACTAATTTTAGCTACAACTATGATTGCTCACTGAGGTGAAGGTGAAATATTTTCTTTCCTTTGGGCCTGGTATTATAGAAATACGTGCTTTCCTAAAGATATTACATGTATGTTTTCGTAAAAGTGCTTGGAACTCGTTTTACAAATTTCAATTTTCCATTTGACCCTTTTCCTCTTTATATTAATGAATTTCACCTAGTTGAATCGGATGCCACAACTGACAAGTGTTCATTCTGAATTTGAGTTTCATGTCCCTAAGAAGGCATTTTCTCAGTAACACTTAGCAAAATGATATCTATCAAACCACTGGTGCAGTTAGAATTTAATTTGCTCTATCAGCTGCCATTGTCATGCTACTTAACCTTAAAAAAAGTAATTTTCCTCAAGAGTTCATAATTCCTTTAACATTTCTTCTTCGTTTTCTTCCCCTTACCAAATGAATTTAATAAACTTTTAAAAGAGAAAAAATACTGGGTAAGAGCCTTTCTTCACAAGGTGACAGGGAAGGAATGAATCTGTTGTGTCCTCTTATTTTCCAGCTCATCCCTACCTATCTCTCATGCATGAGCTGGAATCTGATATTTTCCATGGCAAATTTCCTGTCAATGTAAGCTACAGCATCCCTTTAAGGAAGGGAAAAGGAAGGGACTGTCAAGAAATAAGGAAAGGGAAGGAAAAAAGAGAAAAAGAGGCAGAGAGGACATACAAATAAAAGGAGAGGGAAAAAGAGAAGAAATAACAAAGAGGGGGAAAATAACTGTGAAAAGCCAGAGAAACCAACACACTTGACCCCTGCCTGCTCTGTTGATACCTCAGCTGGATGCATAGCCCATGCCAATATTCCCTATTCTGATCTCTATAGCGCAGTGGTTCTGAATCACAGGAGATTTTCCTCCTCTGAGGAACACTTGTCAGTATCTGCATACAGTTTTGATTATCACCACTGGTGATACAGTAGGTAGAGGCTAGGTATCCTGGGTTAAATAGTGCCCCTCAAAATTCATGGCCACCCAAAACCTATGAATTGGTCCTTATTTGGTATTAGGGTCTTTGCAGATATAATCAAGTTAAGTACTGGTTCAGGGTGGGCCCTAATCCAATGTCTGGTGTCCTTATAAGAAATGAGTCATTGGACACAAAAGTACACACAGGTGGAGGTCAGATGGACATGTAAAGACAGAGGCAGCAATTAGGACTATGCTGCTACAAACCAAGAAATTCTAAAGACTGTCGAGAACCAGGAAAAGCTGCAAGAGGCAAGGGAGATACTTCCCTAGAGGTGTTGGAGGGAGCATGGACTGCTCATACCTGATTTTAGACTTCTAGTTTCTGGAACTTTGAGAAAGTAAATTTGTTACCTTAAACCACTTGGTTTGTGTGGAAACAAATCTCTAGAAAAATAGGGTCCATCAGCGATCTTCATCAGGGATGCTGCTTTACATCCTGCTATGCACGGGAAAGCCACTCACAAAAAAGAACAATGCAGAACCAAATGTTAATGACAATGATATTGAGGCATCCTCTTGTAGAACTTAGGTCTATAAAACTTTCACTTAACACTTTATTGTCTATGCTTTGAGGCAGTTTCTATGCTTATAATCTTTTGCCTGATTCCTTTGTTATTTAATTTCTGGGCTTGTGTAGGATTGATATGTCAACTTGTTAATTTTTAGAAAGCAAAGAGGCATTTGTTTTATTCTTTTATTTCTTTAAAATCAATTGGTATGCATCTCCTTGGAACTCAATACATACTTTTAAACAAATAAACAATGGATGTCAACATATGATTCAGTTATGATTGACCTGTCCTCACTCATGTCAGTAGAATATTATGAAGTCTTCAGGCTGAAAATTCTCAAGTTGTGACTGCCATTCCTAAAGTTTGAGAATTTCTTTTAGAACTTATAAATTCAGCAAAGAAAGCCTGATGTGATTGAAATGTAGAGAAAACCTGGTCTATTGGAAGGAGCTCTGGATTAGGAGGAAGGAGAGGGTTCAGTTTCTACCTGTTTAGGTAACTCAAATTTTCTCTCTGAACTTCATTTTTATCCTCTATAAAATGGTAATGCCTATTCTATAGAGTTGCTGTGAGGGTCAAGCAGGTTACAATAAAAAGAGCCTAATAATGGTACTAAGCAAAATTTTATGTTTTATTCATATAAAAACTGGGGCAAGCATCTTTTGTTCAATGCAAGAGGCATATACTCATGTAGTGCCATATGTCTGGACTGTTTTTCTCTAACAGAAGTAGTAAGTTGTGCTGAACTGCTGCTTACTCTCTAGCAGGCACCTGCAATATGTTAGGTGAAAGTTAATAGTGGTGCTTCTAGCATAGATTCGAGAGAAAGTGATGGGCATGGTCTCAGGAGTCCCACATGAAGCTCTTTTGAGTTATTTGTCTTGGAAGTGATATGACTTTCAGACCTAGAAAATGAGAATGTTAAAGGTCCAGGGAAAGATATTGGAATATTAAATGGTCATCCAGAGGAAGATCCCAAATACTCTTGTATGTATTATGTTAGGAATTTATTTGATAGCAGATTCTCTGAGACTCTCCATATACTAATGGTCTACACCCAGATGGAAAAATATGCTGATCCACAGAAAATATTTCAGGAGAATATTTCCAAGAGAAATCAACTGAAATAATGACAGCATTTAAGTGATATTCAAATGGATAATGCTTTGTACCTGAGACTAGAATTGGGGCAAGAAAAATCCAGTCTTATATTACCCTTTATGAGTTAGGCATATTCTGCATGATTATGCCAGATCTAATGTACAGTGAATTTGTGTTAGAAGTTCATATTAAGACGTTTGTTCCCTTTTTCTACCACCGTGGAGTACTAGTGGTACCATTGAAGGTCGAAGGTCATTCCTAGACAGAGGTGATGCTGTAAGATTTGCCTCTGGAAGGCCTGGCTTTCATCTCTAAGAATATGTGGCATCTGTAAATCTGATCATATGTGGACATTGAGGGTACCACTTGCGCACATCTTAAAGGGTTGATGAGGGATGAGCTCATAGGATTCATGACCTAGGACTTTTAAAAGTGGTTTTCTTTTGCCAAGATGTTGTAAGAGCAAATATTTGGTCATTAGAGGTAAAAGGTTTAATATCTGTGTCAGTTAGTTCTTGGTTGCTGTGAGAAAATACCTCAGAAAATCAACTTAAAGAAGAAAAGTTTTATTTTGCTCACAATTTCGGAGGTTCCAGACTGTGGGTACTTGGTCCTTTTACCTTGAAGGTGAGGCAGTGCAACATGGTGATGAGCATGTGGTAGAGCAAAACTGCTCAACTCATGGCAGCTGGTAGGCAAAAAGAAAGAAAGAAAGGGGGTGAGGTCTCACTGTACCCTTCAAAGGCATGTCCCCAATGAAATAACTTCCTTCCACTAAGAAACATTAGCTCCTAATCTTCACCACTTCCCCAAAGCACCATATTCTGGCAGCCAGATCTTTAACACATGAGATTTTGGGGGGACATTAAAAATACAAATCATATCATTCTGCCCCAGGATTTTAATAACTCTCACCATTTAACAATAAAACATGTATTTAGTCCATCTTCAAGTGTTCTCAAAGTCAATATTCCCACCATTGCTGAAAAATCCAAGTTCAAATTCTCCTCTGATACTCAAGGCAAACTCTTAGCTCTGAGTCCCTTGAAAAATAAAAATGTAAGTTACATACTTTTAAGATACAAGGGCACAGGGCAAACATTCCCAGTCCAAAAGGGAGGAATAGGGGCATAGAAAGAAACAGTGGGATGAAAGCAAGATGGACATCCAGCAGAGTAAACATTAGCTCCTGTAGATCTATGACCAGCATCTGGGATTCATGGTGGCCTGGTATAAACTCCAAAGGACTTGGACAGTCCCTCTGGCTTGGCTGAGCACGGCCCACATGGCCTCTCTCTTTGGCTAGCACTATTTACTGCCTATCTGTTCCTGTGGCAAGCATTTTAGCATTGGAATTACTGGAATCTTTAATTTACTGAAATCTCTACTATGGTTTTGATATCATTTTCACACATCTTCTCAGGAGTGCCTGGAGGGACTGAGGCCTTATCACACATCACCTGGCCTCCAGGCTTTCCTTTGAAATCTTTGTGGAAACCTCTGTGACCCCATAACATCATAACATGAATGATGCCTGCTTCTCCTGCTGACATGATCAGTAGCTGGCTCTGCTTGCACCATGCCTGTAGTGGCCTCTGAGTGCCTAGATGGTTGAGCATGGGGAAATGAGTCTCAGGGAAACAATTCCCTTGGTGCTCTGTACAGCAAGATGCCCTGGAATTCTTTTCTCAAACAAAAGTCTTTAGTTTCTGATGTATGGCACTCATAGCTTCAGCAATCATACCTTACTCTTTGGCCATAACTTTAAGCTTGGCAAGAAAAAGAAATGAACATAAAGTTTTTCAGATCTTTCCACATGATATTTCTCCTGATGCTCACTGTAAATATTGCTAAAAGAAACCAGCAATGCCTATGCTACAGCCTGAATGCTGTGCTACCTTGAATTTCCTCCATCAGATAAGTCTGTCACCTTTAACCTCGGTCTGCCCCAAAGTCTCAGGTCATGGATAAGATGCACAATTTAATATAGATGGCCTCTTGTCTAATTCCCCAAAGAATCCTTATTTCCATTTGGAACTTCATGAGCCCCCCTTTGCTGTCCACATTCCTATCAGGATTCTGATCTTCAGAGCTCCTACTAGAATCACCCATTAAACTCTGCTTATAATGTTCTAAGCTGTCTCTAGTCTCATTTTCTAAATGTTTCTAAAGTCCTTTCACAAATCTCTTCCTAATGCTTTCAAACCATATCATCAGTTATAGTCTCAGCAGTGACGACACTTCATGGTGCCAATTATCTGTGTTAATCAATTTTCTCTTGCTGGGACAAAATACTTGAGAAAATCAACTTAAAGGAGGAAGGGTTTATTTTGGCTCACAATTTTAGTAGTTTGTTCATGACTGGTTTGCCCTATCACTCTGAGCCTATGATGAGGCAGTGTATATCATGTGGGGGAGAGGGTTGTGGAGCTTCGATGTTCACCTCATGGCAGTCGGTAAACAAAGAGAAGAAGGAACTAGCATCCCAATGTATCCTTCAAGGGTATAACCCCAGTAATGCAATTTCCTCCCACTAAACCCCACGTTTGAAAGTTTTCATTACCTTCCACTAGCCCAACAGGCCAGTAACTTTGGGAAGTATTTAAAACCCAAAGAATAAAAGCTTTGCCTTATCAAATTAATAGTAATTTAGGAATCAATGTCTCGCTTTAAAAGTTTCACAAATTTGGATGTCTGTTAAGTTTATATCCAAAAGAATAAACTATAAGATGTTTGATAGGAAGTTTAACAAAGTACCATGGACAAATGGCTTTGGGGTCCTTCTCTGTTCCTTTGTTATACTTTCTGCTTTATATCCAAGCTGATGCCATTTATTTATGTGTGAATGGTGACATCAGAAATACTTTCACTTTATTTTTTAAGTTAATTTAGTTTTAATAATATGCACAGTTTGTTCCTTAAGTTTTTAACCTATATTTAAAGTAAATTCCTCTCTCTGAGACACATGACTTGTAGACCTCTTCAGATATTCTACCTCCTTGCTGTGAGAGATGCTACCGACATCTTGTACAATATTGCAGTCTCTAGGGGATGAGCAGTCCCTTGCTCTGAGAAAGCCAGGTATTCTCCCTTAGGCTAAGAAGACAGGAATACTAGCAGCAAGTCTGGGGGTATTTCTAGACTTGGATAAAATCCTACACTAAAGATGTGGGTTGTGGTATCTCAAGCCACCAAACAGCTAAGATGTAGAGAAGATTTACTATCCTGTGAGGTGAACCCTGACCAACTGGAAACAAGGGACAGGAGGAAAATGTTAAAAAAGTTTTTTCTACTCCTCCCTTGCTTGGCTACTTGGAGGTGAGGTTGTTCTTGTCTGTAGATAATCCACATGCTGAGTGACTGATCTATTCTTAGAAGGCTGAGAATCAACATGATAGTGAAATATTGTTATTGCTGTTCATCTTTCCTTAACTCCTTTTGTTTTTTTCTTCACTTTTTAGGCCCTTGTTTTGTACCCTTCAAAGTATTAGCACTTTAATTCTTACGTATGGCTCTGTTTTCTAAAGATCTCAGATTGAGACAACTTCTAAAATTGTAAAGGAAATAGCCTAGAAGTCATAAGAGGATCATTCATTGGATTGTGTTCTATAAAATATGTTAGAAAAAATAGGAAGTTAGGTTTTAATGCAAAAATATTAAAAGATATTGAAAATGCTTCTCACGGGGAGTATGCTATTATTTATATGAAACATCTATTGAAGTATATGCACATTGAAAGAAAGTCAGGGGATGGAGAAATGATTAACCAAAATGTTCAGATATGATTTCCAGTTATTTATTTTGGTTCAAGAATATGTTGTCCATTGTAGCATTTCCATGTTGCAAAAAAGTGCTGAGCAGTGGAATTTGGTTGGTTTGGTGGTAGACTATTTGAAAATATTCAGGCTGTTCCAGGAAAAGAGTAAGTCAGAGTTTCACAAAACTCTATTTGTGAAATTAAATTGGCCAGGATCAGGACAGTCTTACATCTTCAATCTGGTTTTATGCCTATAAACAAGGAACATCAATACAAAGCAATGTTCTTAACTGTGGGGACATGTCTTATTGGCAGCCACTGAGGTCAGCTCTAGGTCAAGTTTCATTTACTAATGAAAGGAAAAGAGAACTGTGGAGAACATTAATGAAACCCATCATGATTCCAAAATGGAAGGTCTTTTCTTGCCAAAAGAATGAAATAAATGCCATTCTTATTTCTTCACACTTAGAAAGCTTTTCCAATTATTTTTCAGTGTGTGTGGTTTTATGATAAAATCATTTGATGGATAAGGGAAATAATGCATGTTGCAGAGTATGCAGGTATAAAAGATGTTTATCTTGGAAACTAGGAGACTGATCATCTTGATGAAAGTCATTGGAATTCAATTTTAAACAGGAGAGTGAAATGCATAAACACCACAGAAGAAAGACTTGATACGAAAGAATACTCAATAACTGAATCCAGACTATTAGGGCAGTATGAAAATAGAATTAGAAACAAGTCACTAGATATCACCCAAAACACTTGAGAGATGAGAAATAGAATGAGAAACAGACCATGGAGCTGTGTCTAACAATGAAATCTATAGCAGTGGTAGTTGCTATAATGAACTTCATGTACCCTTGAAAAAGCAGCTGTCCTTTTCTTTCTTGTATGACTCAAAATAGAGTTTACCAATATGACACAGAATAATACTTTAATTCCAGGGAGGGTAGCTCTGTGGAAAACACTCATGAGGCAGATGATTTGCACTTAATATCCCCACAGTGCTGTACAACAAGGTGTGGGAAATAAACGACATGGTTTCCACGACTTCTATCTGCTTTAGCAGTGTCTATGCCAGACCTGGCACAGACACAGCAGACCCTCTCCTCTCTCCTAGAGGTTACTCTATGAGGGGTATCTGAGTAGACTGATTGTTAGCATAAAACTGTGCTCAGGTTGGTTCAGGTAGGCATGGGAAAGAAGGAGGATCACCTGATGCTTTGGACATTATGGAGATGTAAAAAGAGCCCTGTGGGGTGGCCAGCACAGTAAGATGACTGACAATATGATGACTCTGAGTAATTCAATGGTTCATGGATGAATTAATGAGCATGGTCCACTCATGTTGGTCAGATGGCAGCACTGATCTTTGTTTTATTCTATTGTCAGATGTGGGCCAAAGATTGAATGAAACCAAAGCGGAATGCATTAGTGGAAAGGATAAATAATTGTTAAACAAGAATAAGGGGATATACAAACACGTGAAAAATGAAAACAAAGAAGAGAAACATGTTAGAGTGCTGTGCATAGATCTGGAGAGTCATCTAATATTCCTGAAATATCTGTTGAATTTAGTATACAAAGGAATTTGTGTGATATTTTTGCAGTGGGGGTCAGTTCTTCAAAGATGTCCTTGTCCTAACCCTTTGATCTTGTGCATAAATCACTTGGAATAGTAATGGAGTTTATGGGCCTTAAAAGAGGGAGGTTATCTTAGGATTTTAGGGTGGGCTCAATCTAATCATAGAAAAATAGGAAGAGCTTTCTGTAGCTAAATCAGATACGGTGAAAAAAAGGCAGAAGAGATGTAGCAGAAGGGGAAGTCAAACAGGCTAGAAGCATGAAAAGGACTTGATCTTAGTTTCCGACTTGAAGATAGGAGACTCCTTCAGCTTTCTTCCTCTAAAAGCCATCAAGGATATGGTACCTCAGTCCAATACCAACCAGGAACTGGATGTTGCCTCTAACCTAATAGGACAGAGGGGGACTGTCCACCAGAACCTCCAAAGGGGAGCCCAGAACAGGTAACACCTTGTTTTTTTGCTGATAAGACTTATGTTCAGCTTGTAATTCACAGAACAATGAGATAAATGGATGATGTTTGAAGCTTCTCCTTGTGGTCATTGGTTATGACAGCAATAGAAAATGAATACATTCACATAGATGTATGTTTTTTTAATGTGTGTACATATACAAGTACCCCCCGGGATATTATAAACTATATAGCATATTAAAGGAAATTGAGAATTCATGGGCCAGATATGTATAGCCTTATGGTTAAATGCTCTGACATATGCTACTGAGGATTGGTGGGGCAGAATGATGTGTTTTAACCATTTTTAACCATGTCAGTGGTAAATCAGAGGTGAAATTATCATACTATCTCCATTGGAAAGCTGCTGGCTCATGAAAATTGTCAGAAATTTAAACTCATCTTCCATCTTCACTCACATACTTGTACCAAACTTGACAAATCTTCCAGCCAGTGTATATGCAAGTACAGGTATTTATTTGGGCATGATATATATACATGCAGACATGTAATTATCATTTCAAACAATTTTACAATGTGTTCAGAATACGACGGGAAACTCGCCCTACTTCAACACTGAGATCTCCACTTCTTGTGCACAGCAGATGTGGCAGGACATGAGGATTTGTCTTCTATCAACACTAGGCCTATTCTTACCCCACAGTGACATTGCTTGTGGTTTCATTTAAACAAATGAAAATGTTTCCCCATGTTTTGAAAGCTTACCCCCGAGTTTTCCCAGAGAAAACAGCTCCTGCTTCTTTCTTTTCAAACATTCTGATCATGAGAATTTAATGAAGCGCTCATGGGAACCATTACTCTACTGGCTTGTCTTCTTTCAGCACCAGCTTGGCATGGACAGCCCCCCTAGGTGGCTGGGCTGCATGTGTGTACTTTTTATGCAGTCAACAGAGCTGTCTTCTGTGTTTTAAATCTAAGTGTGGATACTGAGAAATGCTAATTTATGATAAGCAAGAACTGGATTGACAGGAAGCACAGCATCAGAGGGAAGGCTACTTGGTGAGTCTGAGAAGGAGGAATGGAATAGAAATGAGAAATACAGGGACAGGGAATGAAATGAAAGAAGTTAAAAAATGGAACTTTTAGGAGTTAAAGCAGAAAGGGGATTGGTAAAATAAGTTGGAAAAATGTATTTGGATGAATATGTAGGAAGATAGACTGGTTATATATATATATATATATATATATATATATATATATATATATATATATTTTTTTTTTTTTTTTTTTTTTTGTTAGAGAATAGGGAAAATGTGGGGATAAGAAAGCTCAGAGAATCAGATGCCTTCCTGGAAGGTTAATTAGTGTCCATACCATGAGTTTATGTGTTTAGAAACAATAATGGTATCCCTGTTTTTTTTTTTTTCTGAAATTGAGGGGGAAGGAGAAGTCCGCTTGTTTTCCCAGGGTAAGATCTATGTGGATGTCTTAGGATGGATGAGATGGATTTAACACCATCCCATGCTGTGTCTCATGAATTTGATGTTCAGTAGGGATATTTTACCATGAGAGCTACAGTGGAAGATTTTGAGAAGAAGGGCTACAATTTCCACTATCAGGGTTTTAAGTCAGAGCAACAGTTGGGGCTATCTTTATCAAGGGCAAAAGAGGAGTAGGGCCTTTTGGGGATAGCCCTGGCATTTTGTTCAATTCATTTTGTAACCACTTCTGTGGAGCAAGTGGGAGAAATAAAGAAACGTAGACTCTTGTGTCAGACAGCTTCTCATCACTGTGACAAATACTTGAGGAAAACAAAAGGAGGAAGATCTATTTTGGCTCACAATTTCAGAAGTTTCAGTCCGTGGTTGTGCAGCTCCATTTCTTTGGACCTGAGGTGAGGAAGAACGTCATGGCAGAAGGGTGTGATGGAGGAAAGCTGCTCAACTCATGGTAGCCAGGAAGCAGGAAGTGAGGGTGGGAAGACACTGGAGACAAGAATACCCTTCCAGGCCATGCCCCAAGTGATCCACTTCTTCTAACTATGCCCCACTGCCTACAGTTTCTTCCACCTTCCAGTATTTTATTTAGCTACCAGTGGACGGATCCATTGATGAAGTCAGAACCTTCAGGATCCACTTTCCAATAGTTCCACCTCTAAATGTTGGAAACCAAACCTTTAATACATGAGACTTTGGGGGAGCATTTCAGATCTGGACCATCATATTTCTCATTTTATATTTAAGTCAGCTGAATCCCATGTTTCTATGATTCTCCAATATTACCCAGTTAGCAACATCTACACCAATTGATCCAGGAGCTCCATTTTCCTCAAGTCTTGAAGCCAATTTTACTGCCACATTTCCTGAGAATAACATTTTTTTTCTGGTTTGGGGGATGTTGGGGAAGCAAACATTGAGTCTATCTGATGAAATGTTAAGGTGAGATAACATTTTTAGGACTTACAATATTTTGTTCAGAACCAACAAAACAGTTGGGACAAGATTCATCTTCAGGTGTTTGTTGAGGAATCATGTAAAAGAGGGATTTACCTAAATCCCTGTTTTCCCAGAGGGTAGATGCAGAATTAAGTTGTAGTGGTTACAGGAAAGCAGATTTCAATCCTGAATAAGGAAGAACTTCCTTCAAATTTTAATGGTCCAAACAAGAATTAGCTAATTTATGTGATAATGAATTTTTTTGTCTTGAGATAATTAAGTCAAGGCTGACTGACCATTTGCCAGGGATGCTGTTTACAGAGAATTATAGAATTTTTATAGAATTGGGATGAGAAAGGAGTGGGTTTGTGCTTGATAACCCAAATCTTGAAATGTATCTCTCCCCTCAAAATTAGAAATATATAATATTTACTATATATTCTTCATTTCTGCACTCCATCTAAGCTTTTATTCCCACATTAGGTCAAGAAGGACCTTTGCTTTAGCAAAGTTTAATGTACCCTCCTGGAATCAAACTACTATTTTTTCCATTTCTTTTTTTGATATATTCATCAATTTATCTCCTTCTGTTATCTGGTATGTTCTCCAGAACGACTTTCTTTGCTTTACTATACCATGTGATAGTTTATGCTAAAATCATACTCCCTTAATTGTGCCACCTCTTACATTTCCACAGTGAATCTTTTCATTCGACCATAATTTGGTTATACTTTTTTGGCTTTCATCTTCCCAATTCATTTCACTTTTTTTTTCTTTTTTTTTTTCTTTTAGTGTTTTTATCTGGCTTGGGGGGGTCAGGAGGATAGCCTCATAAGATGAGCTTAGATGTGTATTTCTTTCTGTGTTTTAGAGGACTTCAATAAGATTTAGAGATTGGTTTCAGTTCTTTTCTCAGTGTTTGGTAGAATTGATCCTTGAGCCATCTTGTCCTGGGATTTTGCTTCTTGGGAAGTTTTAGATTACTGATTCAATCTCCTGATTCAAACTGACAAACCCATGTTATTCAAAGGCCAACTATATACAATTGGGAAAACCCTACTCTTCTGATGTTTATAGATAGAGTGCTCTGTATACATCTGTTAGATCCATTTTGTCTACAGCATTGCTCAGGTCTGCTTTTTTATTACTGATATTCTGTTTGGATGATCTGTTTATAATGTTAAATAGATCTGTTTATAATAGCTTATAATAGTCTACTACTATTGTTGTCTATTCCCCCCTTCATATTTGTGAATGTTCGCTTTACATATTTACATGTTTGGTGCTGTGTACACATATAATTATGATCATTATACCTTGCTGTTGAATTGCCCTTTTATTATTATACAATGACCTTCTCTCTCCCCTTTGCATTCTTCCTGACACTTTTCTGTGGGTGACACATCTCTCACCTTCTAAAGTGTTCTCTTTCCTTGACTTCCATGGCTGGATCATACTGATTCTCTTTCTATTTTCTCTCACATTTCCTAACTGTGGTTTCCCCAGGGAACAGTCCTTGCTCATTTGCCCCCACTTTCTGTATTTCTTCCCTCAGCTATGTTATATGCTCACTCAAGTTCAGCCGTGGAACAATATGCAAATGGCTCTCAAATTTATTAACTTAAGTCCTGGCTTCTCTTCCAAATTACTGACTCATATTTCCAAATGCTTGCTAGAGAGCTCTCCTTGGTTCCTGTAAGTACCTTGAAGCCAGTGTGGTGATAACTAAATTGATAACCATCCCCCACCCCTAATTATCTCCTCCTGTTCCCTCTTTAATTGCTCTTCTTGATACCATCATTATTCACACAATTCAGACTCAAATTTTTATAATCAGAGTTGATTCTTTCTTTCTCTCACCCATAATCAGTGCCCAACCTTTCTATCTTATCTATGATTTCTTTCAAATAAAGGCCCTCTTTTTTATTTGCACTATCTGTATTTTAGTGTGGAGCTAATTACCTCTTACTCTGTTCTATGAATATAGACTTCATAACCTGCAATGATCATTCTACTCTTTAAACACCATCTCTGGCTTCTTTCACAGAAAAGTTTAGCTATGGTCTGAAATTCAAGATTCTCTACTAGGTAGAACCCAATTCTCTATATATCCCAACCATCATCAATAATAGTAGTTAACTTGCCTATCTGTTATGTCTGGACCAATCATTGGGCTAAGTGATTTTAATAACCCTATGAACTAGATTCTATTATTATAATTTTAAAATTATATGATTAATTGGTGCCAAGGTTACAGAGTTAGTAAGCATTTGAGCCTACATAAGGATAAGGTGATTTCTGAACTGGAAATGATTTTGAGTTCTTATTGACTCGTGGCCTTTTTGTACCACATGAGGCTTTAATCTAGAATTTTAATGCACCATCTTTATTGGCTGCTGCTATATCTTGCACTGATTGGAACACTGTCCTTCAATATTAGAAAATATCTTCTCTTCTGTAGACTCTTTACGGCTCCCTGACCCTTATTGAAATCTTACATTATTTACTTTGTACTTTCATATACAACTTGATAAAAAATATTTTATAGTAGTGTGTAACCCTAGCTTCCAAGCTCTAATATTTATTATCTCTTTAAAGACAAACATATTTGTCAATCACCTCTTTTATTCTTTAAGTCACTTAGAGTGCCTTACCTCCAATGTGATAGAATTGTTGTTAAAATTGAATTGGCTAGTAGCACATTAACCAGATATCAGATCTTGTCCTAATTCTGTACAGTGCACCTTTCATGCTTTTATGATTATTTCTTCTAGTGCTAGTGTTTAGACAACTTGAAGGCGCCTCATTGATTTATATGTCACTGAAATATGTGTCATTGATTTATTTACATTTCAAG
Source organism: Spermophilus citellus (assembly GCF_964194105.1). Lineage (NCBI taxonomy): Eukaryota > Metazoa > Chordata > Mammalia > Rodentia > Sciuridae > Spermophilus > Spermophilus citellus. The sequence goes on from NC_138185.1 coordinate 64,543,981, forward strand.
AACTTCCCTGGTTAGTGAGGGAAAGAGAAGTCTTATTTCTGCAAGAGACAAGTGGTAACAAAAACAAGGGCCACACTAATGTCCAGAGACATGGAAAATTTTAAAAAACTTGTTTAATTAGAATTAATAGCCTAATTTGGATCTCCTACATCAGAAAAAAAAAGAGATTCATCTCAGCTATTGAAGTGAATATTTATGGCCTGAACTTTTCCTTTGGAGAAATTCGTTTTGAAGAACTAATTTGAACGTTTTTTTTTTCTCTTCTTCTTTGAATTCTTCTGATCCTGAAGTGTTGGGTGGGGAACACTGTCAAGGAGGAAGTGAGCAGTACTTGGCTGCTCCCTGCAGCTCTCCGTGTCTCCAGTCACCCAGGATGGAGGGAAGCGGTTGTCCCAGCAACCATCTGCAACAATGTACTGCAGCAGGCCCTTTGGGTAGCCTTGTTTCAGGGAGTGGCTGATAGGATTTTCACCTCTGATTTGAAACTCATTCTTACATTCTCTCTCTACGCCCAATTTTGTCTTTGCAAAGCTACCTGAGATTATTCATATTTTTGATTTGTTTTCTTTATCCTTTTTTCCCCCACTCAGCCCTTTGATTTTTTTCACTCAATCATTCCTGTTATTTGTCAGTTGTATTTTCTAAGAGCCTTTAAGTTTGTTTGTTGTGTGATGAATAAAAAAAATTTAAATGTTTCATGACAGAACATTTCTGGGGTAAAGAAATGATAAATATCAAATCAAGTGGAGGCTAGAAATTTAATTTTCCCTATCAGGGGCAATCTGTGCTTCGTTTTATCTTGACAAAAATTGATATTTTATCCCTGTGATAATGGAAGACTCTGATTGCTGTGCCTTTTCATAAATTTTTAAAAATCTTTTTCTTCCCCCTGAGAAACTTGAGTCAAGGCAGAGCAGAATCTGTGCTCATTATGAAGAGTTACCTTGTATTCCTTTCGCCCTTTGTGTCTCCTAGCCTGGCAGTAAGCATTTCCATAGAGTTGCTCAGGCTCTTGATTTAATGTGCTGCTTTCAGGTTTTTATCTGTAGTTGTCCCCAAGAAATTTATCTAGCAAAGGCAGTGACACACTCCTTCCCTACTCTCGTCATTCAGCACATTTTCTTAAAGAGGACATGAGTCAGAGATGTTGTTTGAAAGCTTACCTTCTAAGTGAACTCACTAGAATTTGGTTAAGGTTAAAGAGGGATGAAGCAGTACTCCATTAAGGAACACTCAGAAAGGACTCGGTGTTGGGCAACGTCCCAAGGGATCTTTACTGTTGATTCACTTAACAAGTATAGCAGTCCTATGACATGACTCCTGTTTTTTACCCATTTTATAGTTGAGTAAACTGAGGCATGGTGAGGTTTATTAACATACAGAAGTTATAGTGAAGCTGGAACTCAAACGCAGGCAGCCTGCTGGGATCTCTTAATCACTTTACAGAGCTGCCTGCACATTATATTGCTCAGTCGGGTGTTCATCTTCCCCAGCATCATCGGTCTCTAGTGGAGTGGGAAATGTCTGAGCTCATGTAAACAAGAAGTTTAGAAGAAGGGCATCTTTAGATATAGCTTTATACAAGGACTGAACAATGTCACCAGAAGAATTTAGTCTTTTCCTTGGTCCCTCAGCTGTGTTCCACTCTTTGTAGGATTGATTTTTTTATTTCCACAGAGTAAACTTTTTTTTTATGTTTAAGATCCAAGTTTTCATTTTACTAATTAGCAATTCAAGTATGAAGAGTTAGCATCTTTTCCCAGTGGGTTGAGACAGTCCTAGGGCTGTCTCTTGGGAAATGATTTAGGTGACAGCTTTTTTTTTTTTTTTTTTAAATCCGGTCACTCTGGTGGGAAAGGATTATGATAGAATATACTAGTTTCCCATGTCTAAAACTCAGATGTTATACCTACCTGAGCCATGTGGACTAAAAGTGGGGAGGCAGTATTTCACTAAGGAAGATCAAGTTTTTGTTAACAGAAGAAAGAAAATGGAAAATGGATAAAGGGATGGGCAAAACCAAGACTGTGTCATCCATAGGATGTAGTGTTTGTTCAGTCTCCTCCTTGCATATTAACAAGCACCATTCAAGAAAAAGGCTTATAGGATATTATTTCATGATCTAAAAGCATGAGAATGATAGATAAAAAAGGAAAAAAGAAGCAGCAGAAGAAAAAAGAATAAAAGCCCAATAGTACATGTGGACCATAAATGGGCCAGAAATTCAAAGCATTGAGCCAGGGCTTACGTCAGTGGCTGCAGGGGTCTGGGTGTGGAAGGAGACTGGGGCAGCTACCATTTTACCCATGGGCTATTTCTGATAAAATGGTTCCTCATGAATTGGGGCTTAAAGCTAGGGTTACTGCTTGAAGTCAGAGACTGGCACTGGATTCTGTCTGCCTCCCACAAAGGAAAGCACACTGAGAAGAAAATGCTGGGATTTGTTGTTTTTGTTGTTTGTTTTTTAAGAAAAATAAAGATGCATCCAGGAACTGCACAGGGATGCTGCATTCCTAATATTGCCATGGGTAAAGAGCTTCTAAATGCTTTGGGACTGGGTTTATAAAGGTGAAGGAAAGCAAACACTGAATCTATATGGCAAGCATAGAGCGAGAGGAAAGAAGATATAAAAAGAACCAAGAAAACCCACTTTAAAAATTAGTCCACAAACAAAAATTCCAAAATATGTAATAAGAAAGGTAGCAACAAAACCAATAGTAAAACCCTAAATTCACTTTAGATGAATGTAAAATTTCAAAATTATTACATTTGGGGTGCTCAAGTGATAAATGAAGGAATATTGCCAATTGAGAAGTATAAGAGTAAATGAAACCTCTGGAATATGAACAATTGGAATAAGTCTGTGTGGCTGTGAGAAATAACTAATTACAGATCTTAGAAATGAAAATAATCGAGTCTATTTTTTAAAAAGTAAATGAGATCAATTCAATCCTAGATGCGGTTGAAGGGAGAATTAATAAATTGAGAGAAATCCACTCAGAAAGCATCATAAGAAGGAAAGAGATAAAATAGTTCTCTGCAAGAAGAGTCAGAGACATGGATATGTTAGGTTTCTCCAGCTCTATTCGGGTTTCCAGTAGAGGGTGGAGGGAATATTAAACAGTATTAGAATAGTAGCTGAGGATTTTGTAGAAGAGGAGGACTAGAATCTTTCAAAAGTGTCTATTCAATATAAATAGGAGAAATCAAGATTAAGTCACACATAGAAACACTATGTTGAAACTCCAATAGGATGGAAATTTGAAAAACTACCCAAAGGAAAAAGAGGACTTCCAGAGCCAATGATTAGATTGAAGGAAAGGATCATCAAGAAGGTCCAGTGCTCTTAAAGACGAAAAAAAAAATGCAAACATTTCCACATCAATGTTTATAGCAGCTTGATTCACAATAGCTAGACTATAGAACCAACCTAGGTGTCCCTTAATAGAGGAATGGATAAAGAAAATGTGGTATATGTATTTAATGAATATTCCTCAGCTTTAAAGAAGAGTGAAATCATGGCATTTTCTGGTAAATGGTTGGAGTTGAAAAATATCATGCTTAGTGAAATAAGCCAATCCAACAATAGCAAAAGCCTAATGTTTTCTCTAATATGTGATGCTAATTCACAATAAGGCGGGGGGGCAGTAGGGAAGAATGGTGTTACCTTAGATTAGGTAGAGGGAAATTATGGAAGGCGGGGAGAATGTGGGGATAGGAAAGATAGTAGAATGAAATAGACATTATTACTGTATGTATATATGTGACTACATGACCAATATGATTCTGCAATATGTACAACCAGAAAAATGAGAAATTATATCCCATCTATGTATGATATATCAAAGTTCATAAGGGCATTCTACTGTCATGTATAACTAATTAAAACAAATAAAAAAGTTCATAAAAGAAAATGAAGGTAATTTACCAACCAAATCCTCAATAAGGACAATTAGTGGATGGGCTTCAGCAAGAGTAGTAAACAAGAGAGAGGAAACCTGGCATGTAAGAAATAATGTGAATATAGAGATCAATACATTTTATAAGGAAGCAGCAATAAAGATTGGCTACCAAAACTAATGTAGTGTTTGACATAAAGAAAGAAATTCTAGACAGTAAGAACAAGATGGCATGGGCCCTTAAGATGTGCTAAAATTCTGTTATGTTTCAGGGGAGGGAATGGATTGTAAATAACTTTGCTGAGAATTATAGTCTAAAGATAATCACTAAAACACGGACACAAAATCTATAAAATAATAGAGAACAGAAAATAGAATATATTAACCTCTATCAATTTAAACACAGACCAGAAAGTAAGAGGGAAACGACAAAAAAAGTTGACAAATACAAAATAATTTGGTTGAAATGAGTGTATACAAATACTAGCAATACTAATAAATACAATTAAAGTTAACTATTTTTTTTAAAAATTTAATTGATTTTTAAAAAATAAATGACAGCAGAATGCATTACAATTCTTGTTACTCATATATAGCACAACGTTTCATATTACTGGTTGTATGTAAAGTATGTTGGCACCAATTCATGTCTTCATACATGTATTTTGGATAATGATGACCATAACATTCCACTATCCTTGTTAATCCCCTGCCCCCTCCCTTTCCCTCCCACCCATCCACCCTATCTAGAATTCATCTATTCCTCCCATGCTCCCCCTCCCTACCCCACTATGAGTCAGCCTCCTTATATCAGAGAAAACATTCTGCATTTGTGTTTTGGGGATTGGCTAACTTCACTTAGCATTATCTTCTCCAACGCTATCCATTTCCCTGCAAATGCCATGATTTTATTCTCTTTTGTTGCTGAGTAAAATTCCATTGTGTGTGTGTGTGTGTGTGTGTGTGTGTGTGTGTGTGTGTGTATATATATATATATATATCACATTTTTTTTCATCCATTCATCCACTGAAGGGCATCTAGGTTGGCTCCATAGTTTAACTATTGTGAATTATGCTGCTATAAACATTGATGTGGCTATGTCCCTATAGTATGCTGTTTTAAGTCTTTTGGGTATAGACCAAGGAGAGGGATAGCTGGGTCAAATGGTGGTTTCATTCCAAGATTTCCAGGGAATCTCCACATTGCTTTCCAGATTGGCTACACCAATTTACAGTCCCACCAGCAATGTATGAGTGTACCTTTTTCCCCACATTCTCGCCAACACTTACAATTGTTTGTCTTCATAATAGCTGCCGTTCTGACTGGAGTGAGATGATATCTTAGAGTATTTTTGATATGCATTTCTCTAATTGCTAGAAATAATGAACATTTTTTCATATATTTGTTGATTGATTGTATATCCTCTTCTGAGAAGTATCTGTTCAGGTCCTTGGCCCATTTATTGATTGGGTTATTTGTTTTTTGGTGCTTAGGTTTTTGTGTACTTTATATACCCTAGAGATCCGTGCTCTATCTGATGTGGGAGGGGTAAAAATGTGCTCCCAGTATGTAAGCTCTCTGTTCACCTCATAGATTGTTTCTTTTGCTGAGAAGAAATTTTAGTTTGATTCCATCCCATTTATTGATTCTCGGTTTTAATTTTTGTGCTATAGGAGTCTTATTAAGGAAGTTGGGGCCTAATCCCACATGATGGAGATTAGGGCCAACTTTTTCTTCTATTAGATGCAGAGTCTCTGGTTTAATTCCTAGGTCTTTGATTCACTTTGAATTGAGTTTTGTGCATTCTCAATATAAACCAAAAACAAGTTTGTGTAATAACAAATATTTCTATGAGTTTTGTGCATGATGAGAGATAGGGGTTTAATTTTATTTTGTTGCATATGGATTTCCAGTTTTCTGAGCACCATTTGTTGAAGAGGCTATCTTTTCTCCAATGCATGTTTTTGGCACCTTTGTCTAATATAAGATAATTGTAATTTTTTGGGTTAGTCTCTGTGTCCTCTATTCTGTACCATTGGATTACCAGTCTGTTTTGGTGCCAATACCATGCTGTTTTTGTTACTATTATTATGTAGTATAGTTTAAGGTCTGGTATAGTGATGCCATCTGCTTTATTCTTCCTGCAAAGGATTGCTTTAGCTATTCTGGGTCTCTTATTTTTCCAGATGAATCTCATGATTGCTCTTTCTATTTCTATGAGGAATGCCATTGGGATTTTAATAAACTTCTAGAACTAATAAACAAATTCAGCAAAGTAGCAGGATATAAAATCAGCACCCAGAAATCAAAGGCACTTCTGTATATTAGTGACAAATCCTCTGAGAAGGAAATGAGGAAAACTACCTCAGTTACAACAACCTAAAAAAAAAAATACTTGGGAATCAACTTAACAAAAGAGGTGAAAGATCTATACAATGAAAACTATAGAACAGTAAAGAAAGAAATCAAAGAAGATCTTAGTAGATGGGAAGATCTACCTTGCTCTTGGATAGGCAGAATTAATATTATCAAAATGACCATACTAGGCTGGGATTGTGGCTCAGCGGTAGAACGCTCACTTAGCACGGGCGGAACCCGGGTTCAATTCTCAGCACCATATAAAAATAAAGGCATTGTGTTGTGTCCATCTACAAAAAAGATCCTCTCTCTCTCTCCTTAAAAAAAAAACTTAAAAAAATGACCATACTACCAAAAGCACTATACAGATTTAATGCAATTATGATTAAAGTTATCTATTTTGGGCTGAAATTTTCAGATTGGTAATGAAATCTGCCTTCATTCTGGTAATGAGAGAGACGTAAGACAACCCTCAGAGAAAATTCTCAATATAAACCAAAAACAAGTTTGTGTAATAACAAATGAGAGTTTAAGGAAAGCCTATTAATAGGGACAAATTGCCATAATGAAAAGTCTAGCCATGTGTATTACTCTCCCCCCTATAAACAGAAGAGAGATGAAGTACAAGGAGACACAGACAAGTCCATATTGTGAATTATTTAAATAAATATGTCTAATTTGAACATATAGAATTATACAATCAAGAAATAGATTAATAAAATCTAACTCTAGGTCACAAAAGAAGAATCCTTGGGCAATTTAGAAGAATTATTAACAGATTTTATGAACAGAAGACAATCTAATTTCATATCAATCATAAAGAAATTTAGAAACTTCAGTCTTCATTGAGAAATCATCATGGCATTTCAAAATCTCTTGAACTATAGGACAATAAAAATACTCTATATTAGAACATATAAACACATTTACAGATAAAAGTGATGACCTGATCAATTTTGCCATGCATCAAGCTGGCACTAGACACACTGGGTGATTTCTCCTGTGGCTTGGGGAGAAGATTCTCCACTGCAGCTACCTGGTGAGACTCATCAGTGCTCATTCCATTTCTCAGACTGCTTCTTACCACTGCACTATTTCTATTCTTTAATAACCGGATAAGCAAAACTCTCCCAGGATGCATCCTCTGATCCCTGGTGTGACCTGATTTCCATTTCTTTGACCCTGACTTTCTGTCCTTGTGGCACATTTCATCCTGCCTTAGTGTAGGGGTATCTATGGTCTTGATTAATTGTCTCTCCTCTTTACACTAGCAGCAGTAAAATCCTGTGTCAGAGATTGTGTATAGTAGTTGTACAGTCAGAAACTGGAGTTGGATGCTAAATTCATCACAGAGGACACATAGCTTGTCCCTCCACATGTAAGGGCTACTGGATCTCTCGGTCTGGAAGTCAGAGTAGAGGTTAGGGCGGAGAACTGACCTTGAGAGTCCATCAGACTTCAGACACTTGTTTAAAGTTTACAGATTGCTGAAGATCATCTAGACATTGACTAACGAGAGCAAAGAAAGTCTGGGTTCAAGGGAAGAGGAATGGCAGTGTGGTATAGAGAGATTAGGTGGAGGACTTGCAAAGAGTTCTGGGGAAAAGCAGGCAAAGAAGAGAAATGAGGAGCATGTGTGTCTGTAAACCGGGAGAAGGCACATTTTAAAAGGTAAGTTGTGCCCCATTCAGCGAGAAGGCAAAGGACAATGAGGTTTGCTAGAATAAAACCAAAAGAGGTCACTGAAAACAAGAGTAAAGTAAATTTCAAGGACCTGGTGGAGTTAGTAGATTGGACTAGGCAGTCTGCCTGACTTTATGCCTGGAATAATCCCTACCTGGAGTATCTTCTTCTCCATCCTCAAGCAACCTGTCCTCTGCACATAGTTTATACATATTGTATACATTTAGCCTGTGTATGTATATGTATACAAATATCTAATCTTTATCATACTGATAAATATATGCTATTTGTAACGTACACACATAAAAATAGATTTTTTTTGTGTGTGTGCTGGGGATTGAATCCAGGGCCTTGTGCATGCGAGGCAAGCACTTTGCCAATTGAGCTATATCCCCAGCCCCAAACATAGATTTTTATTATTGTATTATTTATGTATTGATTCCCATAGTTCATCCTGGCCAGGAATCTGAAGGTTAGGGGTCAAGACAATTTTTCTTCTTTGTGTCCCAGGTCCCACACAGTGAAGAAGTGTATTTTTCCTCTAATTGAAGAGCTTTCATGAAGTGATGTTGTTCCCACTGAGAGTCACAAGAGGGAGGTGTGTAGTGAGGGGAGGCCAGGGCAATGGATGGAGCCACTTCCCACCCTTCCCTGGTTCCAACACAAAGATCCATCTTGGCACAACTTTGGTTGGGTGTGGTGGAGAAGCAGAGGGGTACTGTGTCTGGGGGTTTGGCAGGAGGATAGTGGTATAGAGCATCTTTGCTAAAGTAGGCCTGGACTGCACCTCTGGCCAGTTCCATCTGGGGAGGGTCCCAAGCATCCTTTTGCCATTACTTATGCTTCTTTGCCCCCCACCTACCTGACTCAGCATTTACCAGGAAAGTACATTTCAAGTGGATCCATAGCTGCTGGGCTTTTCAGGATCCAGGAGGGAATGGCTGATGGAACAGGTTCTCACCTTCAGCCACTTGCCTGGACACCATGTAAATGTGAGTTCTATGTGGACTCCATGTTGTGATTTTTTTCATTCCAGAATTTGGAATGAAAATGTTCCAATTCAGTTATGAATAGCACCCATCTAATTGGTCTAGTTTTTAAATTTTTTTTATTCTAATTTGTTACATATGACAGCAGAATGCATTGCAGTTCATATTACACATATAGAGCACGATTTTTCATATCTCTGGTTGTATACAAAGTATATTCACATCTGATTGGTCTATTTATTGACCTCAAATATAAACAAGTTAAGATCAGATGTAGATTTTTTTATGTGTTTTCCCCACTTCCTTTTCTCCTTTTTTCTTTTTAACCTTTCCTCATTTATTCTGCTTTCTTTGAGCATCTGAGTCATTTTCTCTCTAGTTCATTCTCTATCCATTTCTCCTTTCACACATACACATGTGTTGGCATAGATGCAAATAAATGCTTACGTAGCTCATTAAGGTTTGGAAGTCAGACTTTTGGCTCTTCTGTCATAATTTAATTTTCTTCTGCATTGCCAACTGGGATCAATATCTAAGAAACCATCTCCAGCCAAATATGATGGTGCACACCTGTAATCCCAGCCTCTCAGGAGGCTGAGACAGGGGAATCACAATTTGAAGAACTTAATGAGGTCCTAAGTAACTGAGCCAGACCCTATCTCAAAATAAAATTTAAAAAGGGCTGAGTATATAGTGTTCCTGGGTTCAATTCCCAATACAAAAGAAGATAAAAGAAAGAAAGAGAGAGGGGAAGAAGAAAGGAGAGGGGGAGGGAGGAATAGTGCAGAGGGAGAGGGGGAGAGAAAAAAAAATTATTACCTTGGAGGAGGCTGTTTTCCCACCCCCAGCTTGGCTGGTTGGAATCTAAATTACTGCAAAAGTTCTGTGGAGAGATTTAGAAGCCAAGGACCAGGGTCCATGGGGGCTCTGAGCAGAGACTTTTAAGAAAGTCATGGTGAGGCAGAAGTCTTTCCGACCCTTTCTTCACCTACAGACCAGGGGATCCAGCTATTGAGTGATGAGGGTGGGATTTGGATCACACAAGAATAAATTTTGATTAAAGCACTGAGAAGAACTGATATAACCTTGCAATCCGTCCTTTTCGGTTCTTCCTTCCTTCTCTCCCTACCTTCCTCCCTCCACCCCTCTCTTCTTTCCTTCCTTCGTTCCCTTTTTTGTTAATCTTTGGCATGTAATTAAATGGTCAAAGCAATCTGACGTTTGGAAACTGGTCCCACATCCCTTTCAAATAGCATGCAGCCTAATGGGCCATTACCTTTACAAATATACTTCATCGACCCTCACCTAATTAACTCATTGTGGTTTAATCAACACATCCTTAGGAAAAGTTGGGTGATATTCTGCTTGAAATTCTCTGGACTGATTTTTTAATGTGCAATTTGCTTTACGAGTGTATGCCTCTTATAACATGATTAATTACTTTTCCCAAAAAGGCCTTGGCACCCTTCCAACGTTTAGAAACTCTGCTTCCATGCACAGAGAAATAACCTTGACATGCTGGGGCATGAGCTGTGACAGGGCAGGAATGGCTCAGAGTGGGAAGGCTGGGGATGGTTAATGGGCTTGCTCTTAAAGGCCAGGGCCAGCAATTCAGCTGTGCTGAATGGGGGTGTTCAAAACTACTACATGTCAGAGGTCAAATCTGACACTTCAGCCACTGTGAGGGAGAGAAGGCGCACTAGGCAGACAGGAGTGCAGAGAGACCCCGGAGCACAGTGAACATTCAGGCCAGAAGGCTGGGCAAAAAAACACTAAGACCCAGGTGGAGATTCTGGGCATAACAAAGTCAGGAGACCTTGGCAAAGACAAAGGTAACTGGGGGGGGGAAGCCGTACATAAATACAGCAGGTAGGAAAGAGCAGGGGCTGTGTCATGGTCAGGTCTGGGTTCAAGTTCTTGCGCTATTTATTAGGGGTCTCTCCATGAGCAAAATTAACATCTGTCAGCCATTTAATTTACTTAAAGTGGAGCCGATAAACCCCTGTGTTATTTATAAATTATGTGCATAAAGCACTTAGTACCAGGCTTGCTGTATGGTAGCTGTTAATAACTGATAATTAACTCCCTCTTTGGCCTAGGCAAGGTTCTGTGGCATGAGCTGAATCCCAGTGGGAATCATCAGAAGAGAATTCCCGCAGTCTCCTACCCTAGCCTGAGTTGGTTTCAGGTGTAGACAGAAACTAAAATCCAGAGTGCTCATTTCCCTTGGTGAGGGTCCCAGCAGTAGTCAGAAGCAAAGCCGGAAATATTACTGGCTTTTCTAAATTCTATTCCACAGGCCTCTCCAATTAAGCATGTAAATATTTACTAGTATTGAATGATATTTTAAGTGAAATAAGGCTTGTATATCTTGGTGAGAAAACATCTGTTGATTTATTACAGAACCTCTGAAGATAAATGTAATTTTGTACCTCATGGATACATTTTAATGGATGCCCTCGAGGTCTTCACATTCAACTTTAATGTTTGCCTTTATATAATGTCATAAAAGTAATGGTAAGAACATAGGAAGGAAATGAGAGCCAGGTGGTACCTTCTTCAGGAACGTGACTTTCCCTGTTTATACACTGGGGGTGATTGCTAGTTTTGTTTTATCAATTTTCCCATCCCAGTCCCTCTGGCAGTGACAACAGTGAGCAATTTGTGGGATGCAATGAGCTGGGTTGTCTGTCTTTGAATCTGTCAATTGAAAACACATTGATCTCATGTATCTGGGTTGCCCAGAAGATCCCCTTAGAGTCCTCAGCTCTTCTTTCAGTCCCCAGTTTGCTCCATGCTAATATTCCCCCCATCATGGATACGTGTCCCACAGAACTGTCCCTTAGGAAAGGTAACAGGGCTTAGTTAAGGATGCAGCACTCAGTTACCACAATGCCTGAGTTAGAAGCCAGTCCTTAGTACTTCCTCTCTGTGTGCCCTGGGACCAGGGACTTAATTGTTCTGAGCCACAGTTTTCTGATCTATGAAATGGTGCTTAGAGTAGTGCCTTCATTGTGAGCTGCGTTGAGGATAATTTCTGTTAGCGGAAAAAAGTGCTTAGTCAAAATTGACACAGCTAAATGTTCTTTTATTTGTTATCTTGTCCCAAAGCTATTGATTCTTGGCTTTCCATTACGAAATCTTTCACACTCTGTCCCTGCTCAGACATTTGGGAGTTAGCCCTTGCTCTTGTCTTTTAGCCAAACCCAAGGCTGCCCATTTGAACCTATGAAATCACCTTTGGGCATGGATTCACTTTACTTTGTGTGATTGCCCAGAAGAATAACTGACACTTATGAGACAGCTTCTGCAATAGTCCTTTACCCCTTCCCATGATAGGATAGAGACCATGGAAAAAATTAAAATGCTACCAGCAAGTTAACCAAATTTTAGGGTCTGGAGTAACATGCCAAGATGGCTCTCACTCTGACACCCACTGCAAGTTTGGAGTTTCCTCAGACTTGCAGGAATGGTTTTTTCAAGGACTGCAAAACTCCTGGAAGATTATTGTAATCATAATGATCATTTACTATAGGGAAGGATTCAAATTAGAATGCCCTACTCCAGGAGGGGCTGAAATGCAGAGATTCTTCCCATTTTCTCCCTGTGGAGTCCTGAATGGATTTACCTCCTCTGTGCCACGATACATGACAATATCTACAAAGTGTCTCCAACCAAGGGAACTCATCCAAGACTTGGTGGCCAACTGCATGCTGCCTATGAGGCTGACCTTTTATCTCACCCCCTTGTAGAGGTTGGGCTTAGCTTTAGTTTCCAGTTCTTCCTGAGCTGGGAACTGATTTGGCATGGCCCAACCTCCCTTCCCATTGTTAGATAGTCAGGTAGCCAAAGCCCCCACATATATTCCCTCAGGCAGAACATTCTTGGGGCACAGGGATCATATGTTCAGCCAAGTGCACAGGCTGACTTCTTTCTTAGTAAGGGTAATTCTTCCTCCTTATTAACTGTTACATTCCCATTTTCCAAAGGGTGGCACATGGCAAAAGCAGATTATAGGGACATATAGAGTGAGACCAAATTAACTTGTGACCTCTTGATGGAGAAGGCAGGCAGGGTGGACCAGGTCCTTACCAGTGAGCATTAATTATGTTGGCTGGGTTTTTCTGGCTGTACCTAATGGGTCAGAACCATCATGGATCCATCTATAGCCTTTGCTTTGCAGTCTTTAGAACTCAATCTTATCCATGCATCCAGATGGACTGGATTATGTGGAAAAAATAAAATAAATGGATTTTAAAACCTTGATCAAATGTATTAGTTTATAACGAAAGACATGCACTCACATGTGTGTCTTCACTAAGAGCCGGAGGTCACCAACACAGAGTGGCCCAGACCTATTGAGGCAATCCACATCCCAGAAGGCAGCTTGGTCAGCACAGAATCAGAGCAAATGGAACTGGGTGTTAAAGATATGGTAATTCACATAGCCTAGCAGTCTGGACTTACCTTCTCTAGCAACAGTTTGGTTCTAAATAACTATACCAGATTCCCCTGGTGGAAGTCTTGATTTTGCAACTCTCCATTTTCATTCTTCCTTTTCAGGTCCCAAAGGCTTCTCTCATTACATTATTTTTTAATTGCAATTTACAAGCTTATTTTATATAAGTGACATCTCAGTGTAACTAGTTCCCAGCATGTTAATCTCACTGATAAGCTAGCTTTAAATCACCACATGGAGTGGGCTAGTGGTGCCCCAGTCCAGTGAAGGCTACCTGGTTACTCACTCCAGGGAGCCAGGCATCCCCTTCTTCCCTGCACCACAGATTTCAGGACATTGTGAATTGGAAGCCAATTTTGAGCCCTGGGTCCACACCCACTTTAGATATGCTGGAAAGTATGATTTGTGAGATTGCTCAGAGGAATAACTAACACTCATGAGCTATATCTCCTGCCATAGGCCTTTCCTCCTTCCCATGGTAGGACAGAGACCACTGAGAAAATAACAATGGTGGGGAAAAATAGAATAGATCTTTGTTGCTGGGTGGGGAATTAGAGTTCTAGTGTAACATCCTGGCATTATAACCCTAGGCTTCACATTTCACTTTGCCTGTGGACAGACTTTGCATCTAAATGGGTCACAGCACTGTGTGTATTGTATGCTTGTGCAATAAAATACATAACCCTATGCATAATACAGCAACGAAACATAGGGGCAAACTTCAGGGTTTAAAATACAGTATCATCATCTTTTTAGAGCCGGAGTCACCTTAATGTGCTGTCTGCCTTATTCAGGCAAACTTTAAAATAATATCATATTTCACAAAACCCTATTAAACTGTCACATAAATTCCCCTTATTTCCTTTTCCCGTCAATGCTGATTACCATGGAAGATATTTCTTTGTCAGTGGAAATTCTTTCCCTTCCCATCAGCCTCCTCCTCTTACCTAATTCTTTTGGGGGTCTGTCCTCAGCTAACTGTCTTCTAGAGAACATGTCATCTCCCCAGAACAGAGGGAAATGCAACAGCCCTGCCAACCCTCATGTTTCACATAAGTGCTGAGTAGTTTGAACTTGTATCTGGGCTATTTTGAGAGAATTGCTGATTTCACAGGGGCTTACAAATAGTTATCATACAGTGAGCACTTGTTACATATATAGTCCAGGCCAAGCTCTTTGGCATCATCTCTTTTAATTTTCACAATAATATAAATAAGTAGGATAATGATGATGATTATTATACCCACTTCACAGCAGAAGAAATTGAAACTGCTGTAAACAACTTATGCAAGGTCAAATTCAGTGGCAGAGCTAAGGTTTATAGTTGTAGAGGTCCTGGTTTGCCCAGTACCGAGGGCTTCTGTGGACATAGACTATCAGTGCTGAAACCTGAACTGTGCTGAGCAAACCAAGATGGTGTTCACTCTAGTTCAGATCTCAGTCTATTTGAGTGCCTGAAAATCCTTGTTCTTAACCATGATACAGATACACCTGGAGCAGAATATAATATATTATCACATTAATTAATACATAACATCTAGTCTTCTCTATTTCCATTTTTCTGTATTTTTATATTTTAGAGAAAACATTTTTTTTTGGTACCAGAGATTGAATCAAGGGGTGTTTAACCACTGATCCACATCCCTACCCCTTTTTATAATTTTACTTTGAGATAGGTCCCGCTAAGTTGCTTAGAGCCTCTCTAAGTTGATGAGGTTGGCTTTGAACTACAATCCTCCTGCCTCAGCCTCCCAAGCTGCCAGAGAAAACTTTTTTTTAAGTCAAGTTAGAATGGTTGGCTCTCCTACAGATTATATGTGGCTACATCAATCATTCATTCATTCTTTTGACTTATTATAGTCTGAACAATAATAATGCTCTTTAAAACTAATGTAAGTAATTATACAACTTAATTAATTACATTTATTGAGTAATCTGTACCATATACTTTGCTAAATGCCTTACATGAATTATCATACTTAATTCAACAACAATCCAAAGAGATAGGTATTATTATTCCCCCCACCTTATTTTTAAAAATAATACCCTGAAGCTCAGGGTATAGTAATTCCCCCTTATCAAAGAGGGATATATTTCAATAACCCTATTGATGCTTGAAACCATGGATAGTAGAAAATCCTATACATGTTTTGTTTTCTCCTGTACATATATATTTTTTTATTTTTTAAAATTTATGTTTTTTATATATGATAGCGGAATGCATTACAATACTTATTACCCATATAGAGCACAATTTTTCATATCTCTGGTTGTATATTAAGTATGTTGACACCAATTTGTGTCTTCATACATGTACTTTGGATAATAATGATCATCACATTCCACCATCATTTATAACCCCATGCCCCCTCCCTTCCCCTTCAACCCCTCTGCCCTATCTAGAGCTCTTCTATTCCTCCTGTGCTCCCTCTCCCTATACCACTATGAATCATCCTCCTTATATCAAAGAAAACATTCAGCATTTGTTTTTTTGAGGATTGGCTAACTTCACTTAGCATTATCTTCTCTAACTCCACCCATTTACCTGCAAATGCCATGATTTTATTCTCTTTCGTTGCTGAGTAAATACTCCATTTTGTATCTATGGCACATTATTTTTATGCATACATCTATTGAAAGGCATCTAAGGTTGGTTCCACAGTTTAGCTAATGTGAATTGTGCTACCATAAACATTGATGTAGCTGTGTCCCTGTAGTATACTGTATATTTTCTATGATCAACTTTGATTTATAAAAGGTACAATAAGAGAATAACAATAATAAAATTGAGAACAACTATAGCAATTTACTGCAATCAAACTAGTATGAATGTAGTTTCTTCCTCTTGAAAAGTAAAGACAAGTTATATTTGTAGATTCTGGTCACTGAAACTGCAGAAAGCAAAACTGTGAGTAATGGGGAACTACGGTAATTCAGTGATGCACCATGACAGGGTGCAGAGCTGAGGTTCTAATCCCGTCTGAGGCCATAGACCCCATTGACACAAGACATATTGATGGGAACACAATTTATTTGCTTCCTTCACACAGCTTCAGAGCTGTGTTCAAATGCTTTGCAGAAAAGCCTTATCCTTTGACTGTGTCTCGCTTCAAAAAACAACTGGAGGATTCTAACTTTTCAAAAAGATTCATAGCAGGTGCTTCAAATTGAGAGCTCTCAAAGTAAATTTAAATGATGACTTGATTTATAAAATATCCATTTATATGCAATCTGTAGGGCCTACCTTTGGCCCAATTCTCTGGCATGGCTTAGGGGATTGTTTTAAACCAAGGCACTAGTGGATGTCACTTGGCATATATTAAAAGACCTCCTAGGGACTTTTAAATCTATATACTGCTCAGGAAAAACTGATGACCTAAGATGCTCACACGATGGAATCTTCAGCCTTTAGGCATGTAGTCCTCTCCCTCCCTTTCCTCTCTCCCTCCTTTCAATCTGTCTGGATCTTTGTCTCTGTTCCTTTGGTGTTTGTACGTTTTTATTCAGTTTCTGAGGCAGAAAAAGTAAGCTTTATTTCATTAACTTCCTATTAGTTTATAATCCCAGTTATGTACATGCATGGTTTAGAAATCTATTTTATGCTGAGCACAGTGGTGCAGGATCCCAGTGGCTTGGGAGGCTGAGGGAGGAGGATCAATGGCAACTTCAAGGAGCCTCAGCAATTTGTGAGGCCCTAAGCAATTTAGCAAGACCCTGTCTCTAAATAAAATACAAAAAAGGGCTAGGGAGGTGGCTCAGTGGTTAAGTGCCCCTGGATTCAGTCTCTGATACCAAAAAACAAAAACAACAACAACAAAAAACTTTTAGCAGGCTTCTACTTTTAAAAGTGGGTGCTTTTAAGGCTGCTCATCCTCATGTGTTCTGCTCCATGCCCTGTCTCTTAATTGGCTGCACTATAGGACTTTTAAAATTCTTGCTTTTGGTGCCTAGTGTAAGGGTCTATATCTCCCTTACTAATCTTTGTTGTCCTAATTCACATTTAGTCCCCAGCACAAGGACTGGTACAGCACATCCACATTTTTTTTTAATAGTGTGAGTGTGCTGTACCAGTCCTTGGGCTGGGGACTAATTCCTGGGAAAGTAAAATTGAATTAAAAACACATACTCATGGCCCTTTGAAGATCTCTATAGACCTGAGGCATGTTAAGATTTGCAGGCCTTATAGTATTTCATATTAAACTCAATAAAAAGCAAGCATATTCTATATTGACTATCTTTTTAAAGTTATTACATTTGAATTAATTTCATGTTTGCCTTTCAGTTAGTTGACTACATGTGATAATTTATGGGTGGTCGTAATTTTTTTTAGCCATCATTTTTTGTAATCTGGAATTCTTGCTAAGTATAGAAATCTTACCTACAAATTGTTTCCAAAGGCAATGAAATTTTTATGAATACTTAATTTAACAATTAATGAAGTTGACATAATATTCCATGTTTTGGACAATTAAACCTTTATTTCAATTTAATGGTTTCTTTTCAGGTTTCAGAGCCTTTTTTTTCCTTCCAAGTCTCAAATGTATTTTTTTTTTAATTGAGTCTTGCAATGTATGTTGGTCCTAAGCACTATGACTAAGGGACTGAAAAGGTGTAAGACCCTGCATGTCCTTCTGCCTTGAGACTTGTTCCAGGTAGAGACAGATATGAAAATCCAGAAGTGCAAGCCAGGGTGGCCTGAAATGGTTTATGATATGTAGAAATATATGCCAGATAGCATAAGATCAAGGATTTGGGAGCACTTTACTCTGGCTGTGAAGGAGGTAAAAAGTGAGGCTGTCTTATAATGGGTGAAACCTGAGCTAAACTTAACATCCAATGGGGTTCCTTGAGGCAAGAAGACCTGAGAAACAATTCCAGCAGAAGGAGGACCTGTGCAAAGATATGGCATTGCATAGTGTATACTGAGGCAGGAGACTGCAGATTATATAGTAATTTACCTTTACCCATGGGAGAGATGTCCCAAGACACCCAGTGGATATCTGCAATTTGTGAATTGCATGGGGCCCTGTATATGCTATGTTTTTTCCTATGCATACATACCTAAGGTTTAATTTATATATTAGGCACATAAGGAATTTTAAAACAACAATTAATAATAAAATAGAAAAGTATACCAAAATTCTGTAATCAATCAATAAATAAGAAATCATAAAGGTACTTAAAACTTATGAATCATTAATTTCTGGAATTTTCCTTTTAATGTTTTTGGACTGTGGTTGACCACAGGTATTAAAACTGTGGAAAGTGAAACTGGATCTGGAGGTGGGGGGCTACTGGACTGTATGGATGCATGGAGGTGCCAGTGGGGTGTGAATGTCCCCATTGGGAAGGCAGATCATGAAAAGCCTTGAAACCCAGGAAGTCTTAATGTATCCTAAGGGAGTGGGTACCTATTGAATATTTTGAAGGAACAATTTGATAAATATCTGAAAGGCATTTGGGAGGCAGAAATGATGACATGGTAATTCTCTGGATGTGGGGTGACTCTGTGTTGTGGCTGTCTGGTGAGACCTCCCTCTTTCCAGATGAATTGACTTGAAGGATGGGGGTGCTTTGCAACTGCAGAGGGTCAGGCCTCTGACCTCTTGTCTCAGGCTGCTACTATTTCACACAGACCTCCAGAAGGGTTTCAGAAAGGCAGAATTAGATGTTGAAAAGAGAAGCCCAGAAAAGTCTTTGATCTCGGCAGGAGCCTGGTTTGGAAGCAGTGGAAGTCTTTGAGTGTGGGTCTCAGTTTCCCATTTTCAGGCCTAAATGCGTCACTAATGTTCTCCATCAGGCTCTCTGATCAGACCCACTCTCTGCATACTCTGCTGGCCCCACACATCCTAGGAGATCACCGCCTGCCAGGGCTCTTTCTTGTTGCCCAGTCATCTGTGAATATACCTAATTTAGAAGGTGAATACATTCAAATGACTTCAACATAAAAGGCAGGTTGCCAAGCAACTGGGAATCTGAAATACCCTTGTCAGGGTGTGCAAGTGAGGAACTGGCAGGACACCACTGGAGTCATTTTGTTGCAACAGCAGCAATAATAATGATTCTTATTCCTTTCTTTTTATTTTTCTCTTACTCCTTCCCTCACTCCCTCCTTCCATCTCTTACTATAAATCAGCAAGCAGCTCAGTCTAAATTCTAAAATATAGCATCTCCATGTAAACCAGCTCATGCCCATAACAGTTCTGGGTTGTGTGTGTGGAGTAACTAAGTAAAGATGTTATTTTCCTACTGCTTACTTTCCTCCATTCTTTAACCTCTAGACTTTGCCCAAACAACCTGTACTATGCCAAGTGTTGCAAGAGCAAAAATTTCCATGTCTCAAAGCAGGTAACGCAGCTATTGAAATTTCCTGGCATGGTGTCAGTTTTAAACTGCTTTGCTGTGGTGTCAGGTGGTGACATATGTTTTTGGGCTTCAGACTCTGAAATTTTCTCCTCCTACCTGATTGGTCCTTAGGACTCAGGACCATGATTTATTCAATCGTGCTGCTCTCACTTGGTGGTTTTTCTGCTATCTGAATAGCTGGAACTGGAGAGGGCTTGAGGGAAGACTAAGATTCCTGAACGATGCTGCACTAAAGAGAACAGCTTTCAGTTTGTAAAAAGACTCATCCTATTTGATTATTTAAAAAAAAACAAACAATTGCACGTGAGTTCTTGTTTTCTTCACCTCCTTCTTTTCCCTGCCCTTGGCCACTGATGGATAATATCCTGCAACAAAGTTACCAGAGCAGCTCCAGTGACACTTAGAGGGGTTGAGACTTTACTTTCAGAGCAAACTCTGTCTTTGGGATTTCCTCAAGGACTTTGCATCCTTTTCTTGTGCACGTATCTTTTGTTTGGGGCATGTAATATGGGAAATGGCAGAATAAGAAATAGCATGTGACCTGAGAGTAAAATTATTTATTAGGATTGATTTCAAAGTTTTCTGAATGAAGTCAATACCTTTCTCTTTTCTTCAAGCTTCATATCCTTCAGTGCCTTAACATGAGCCTAAGCTTGGTGAAATGTAATAGAGGGTAACAGGGTTGAGTGTGCTTGATGAGCATGTATAGAACATGCAAAGGTCCCCTTCCTGCCTCATTTTGGTTCTGTTTCTATCAGTTACTGCAATTCAGATGAACTCTGTTTGAGAGTGCTCAGGCCAGGGGTTCTGGAAAGAGACTGCCTTACCTTTGGCCATATCTTCATAAGACACTCCTTCAGAGATAGCCAGTAGTGACTCAGTTCCATCTTTAGTAGGCTATAGGTGTCAAGAACCTTCCTGGGCTCCCTTGGAACTTGAGAAATTAACTACTAGAAAGATGTGGGGGCAAAGAAGCCAGTATCATGGGATACAAGTGAGCAAGCAGGTCTAAGGCCTAGTTGCATGCATCCCTAACTGAGATCAGCTGATTCATTGATGGGGGTGGGTGCACAGCATCTGTCTGCAATTTTCCTGATGCGATTATACACTTCTCCCAAGTGACTGTTGTTTCTGTGTGTAGTAAATTTCTCAAACCCAATCCAAATACTATATTATTATGCTGTGTATATTATGTATCATTATAGCACAGATGTATTATTTTTTATTTCCAGCATAATATAATATAACACAATCTCCAAAAAATCTGTACAGTTTGACGCAGATGAGAAAATGCAGATGAATTTTCTCATATTTATGCAGAGTCTAAAACTGTTATCTCAGCCACGATTACACCACTTCCTCTTGGTTATCTGAAAATTGCCCAGGAATAGATTTGCTGATTTTCTTTTCATTTATACACATTATGTGAGCCCACTTTCTTATAGTTCAGACAGAAGGCTACAAAATAAGAAGGCAAAATTACCCTTTGCAAAGAAATGTGAGTTTCTAGTATTTGGAAATTGGATTGTTTCATGAGAAATAAGGCAGTGGAACAGAATGTTTTGTTTGGAGGGAAAAGCCTTATTCTTATATTCATTTTTTTCTCATGTCTCAACTATATTCCATTGTTGTATAATAAAGTTACTATTAAGTGTGGTGAAGGGTTTCTGTTATAGGCCTGATAGAGGGCCTGTAGTTAGCCATGAGCCACATAAAGTTATTTAACAATTAAAACTGGTCTGTACAAATTGAGATGTGCTGCAAGTGTAATTTACATACCACACTTCTAATGTCTTAGTACAAAATGTGTAAAGTATCTCATTAATCATTTTTCATATTGACTAAATATTGAAATAGTAATATTTTGGGTCTATTATGTTTCATAAATCAAATGTGTTACCAAAAGTTATTTCTTTCTTTCTTTCTTTCTTTTTTAATGTGGCTACTAGAAAAAACTACCTGAGTGCCTTGCACTGTACCTCCACTGAATAGGGAAAGCCTTGCTACTCAAAATTGTGATTCCTCTTGTCAGCCCTTTTGGCACCATCTGGGAGCCTTGTAGAAACATAGTCTAAGCTTTTACCCAAGACTTGCTGGAACAGAATCTGCATTTTTTTTTAAAGAGAGAGTGAGAGAGAGGGGGACAGAGAGAAAGAGAGAAAGAGAATTTTAATATTTATTTATTTTTTCTTAGTTCTCGGCAGACACAACATCTTTGTTTGTATGTGGTGCTGAGGATCGAACCCGGGCCGCACGCACGCCAGGCGAGTGTGCTACCACTTGAGCCACATCCCCAGCCCCAGAATCTGCATTTTAATAAGCTCTCCAGAGGATGTACATGCACATTGCAGTTTGGGAAACACTGTACTAGGTGATTCTAAACAGCTCTATTAAAAAAAAATCCCCATAAATACCCACAGACTTCTCCTGGGAAAACTGGGAATTCTTTGAAGACAGGGACTGTTATACTTCTTATTATCTGTGGTGTTTGGTGTGGTCTTTGGAACACAGAGGATATTCAATATGTATTGAATAATCTGCTACTTCATAGATGGACACTTTCCCCAGGTCACAAAAAGTATAAGATTTTGATCAGTGATCACTGTTCAGGGCAATTGCTTTAAAGTGATATGTCTTCCATATCACTTTAACATCTGGTACACAGGACAATGTGTTACTGACCTGTATTAGGAACCTAACTGGTTGCCCTATCTTGACTTTTTTTAAGACATTACTTTGGGTGTGATATGGAAAACTATCTGAAATGGAGCAAAAGTGCCAACTGGATCATGACCCTTGTAAATGCTCCATCTTCCTCAAGTACTTGATTCCAGCCCCATTTAAATGTATTCTATATCGTGAACCAACTGACTTTCCCAGTACAGAAAGATCTCTGCTTAGATGTCAACTCCTCAGCCCTCTTTTCTAAAGTGATATCCACCCTCTCTGGTCATGTTCCATTGCCTCTCTCTGCCTTATTTTTCTTTATAGCACCTCCATGAAGTTACTCTTTGCCTTTGCCACTGAAAGTAAACTCTTTGTGGGAATTTGATCCTTATAGTTCTAGTTCCCATCATAGCTCTGGTGCAACATGAAAGCTCAAAAAGCTTTGAATGATGAAATGCAAATATGAGCATAGATGCTATGGCATAAATGGGCATGAAGACATTAGTTACAGCAGCTAATTATGGGTAAGTATGGTCATCTACTCGGCAGCCATTCTCTGAATGATGCCAATATGCTCAGCTTCTGGAAAAGAGAAGTAAGATGCCGGGTAGTAAAGGAGACCAAATGTGAAAATGGATTGCAAGCCCACATAGTGAGTTCTGTACAGATGCATGGATGTGGCATGGGACCTAGGAGAAGGGAGCTGCTGTCCCTGCCTGGAAGAGTCATGAAATGCTCAAGAGTGAAGGACAGTAAAAGTTTGCCAGGCAGGCAACTGTGAATGACAGGTAAAAGACATGGTGTGCTCTGGGTACAACAAAAAGCAAAGTAAAGAATATCTAGAATGATAGGAGCTAAGGCTAGACAGATGGACGGGGACTAGACAGTGGGGATTTTCAGTGAGGTCACTCTAATGAGTGTAGACTTCACTGTAGTTGGTTGTGTGGAAGGCAATGCAGTCAGATTTGTGTTTTTTTAATGTTTTTTATTATTAGTTGTTCAAAACATTACAAAGCTCTTGACATATCATATTTTGTACATTTGATTCAAGCAGATTATGAACTCCCATTTTTACCCCGTATACATACTGCAGAATCACATCGGTTACACATCTACTTTTTTACATACTGCCATACTAGTGTCTGTTTTATTCTGCTGCCCTTCCTATCCTCTACTATCCCCCCTCCCCTCCCCTCTCCTCCCATCTTCTCTCTCTACCCCATCTACTGTAATTCATTTCTCTCTCTTGCTTTTTCCCCTTTCCCCTCACTTCCTCTTATATGTAATTTTGTATAACAATGAGGGTCTCCTTCCATTTCCATGCAATTTCCCTTCTCTCTCTCTTTCCCTCCCCCCTCTTGTCCCTGTTTAATGGTGATCTTCTTCTCATGCTCTTCCTCCCTGTTCTGTTCTTAGTTGCTCTCCTTATATCAAAGATGACATTTGGCATTTGTTTTTTAGGGATTGGCTAGCTTCACTTAGCATAATCTTCTCTAGTGCCATCCATTTTCCTGCAAATTCCATGATTTTGTCATTTTTTAGTGCAGAGTAATACTCCATTGTGTACAAATGCCACATTTTTTTTATCCATTCATCTATTGAAGGGCATCTGGGTTGGTTCCACAGTCTAGCTATTGTGAATTGTACTGCTATGAACACCATTGTAGCAGTATCCCTATAGTACGCTCTTTTAAGGTCTTTAGGGAATAGTCCAAGAAGGGGAATAGCTGGGTCAAATGGTGGTTCCATTCCCAGCTTTCCAAGGAATCTCCATACTTCTTTCCAAATTGGCCCCACCAATTTGCAGTCCCACCAGCAATCTACAAGTGTACCCTTTTCCCCACATCCTCGCCAGCACTTATTGTTGTTTGACTTCATAATGGCTGCCAATCTTACTGGGGTGAGATGGTATCTTAGTGTGGTTTTAATTTGCATTTCTCTGACTGCTAGAGATGGTGAGCATTTTTTCATGTACTTATTGATTGATTGTATGTCCTCCTCTGAGAAGTGTCTATTCAGGTCCTTGGCCATTTGTTGATTGGGTTATTTGTTATCTTATTGTCTAATTTTTTGAGTTCTTTGTATACTCTGGATATTAGGGCTCTATCTGAAGTGTGAGGAGTAAAAATTTGTTCCCAGGATGTAGGCTCCCTATTTACCTCTCTGATTGTTTCTCTTGCTGAGAAAAACCTTTTTAGTTTAAGTAAGTCCCATTTGTTGATTCTTGTTATTAACTCTTGTGCTATGGGTGTCCTATTAAGGAATTTGGAGCCCGACCCCACAATATGTAGATCGGAGCCAACTTTTTCTTCTATCAGACGCAGAGTCTCTGATTTGATATCAAGCTCCTTGATCCATTTTGAGTTAACTTTTGTGCATGGCGAGAGAAGGGGATTCAGTTTCATTTTGTTGCATATGGATTTCCAGTTTTCCCAACACCATTTGTTGAAGATGCTATCCTTCCTCCATTGCATGCTTTTAGCCCCTTTATCAAATATAAGATAGTTGTAATTTTGTGGATTAGTCTCTGCAGATTTGTGTTTTTATGTTTGTTTTTAGATTACTTGGACTGTTGCTGTGTGTATGGACCAAATGGTGAGGAAGAAGTCATAGGCATGAACTAAAGAAGAATGGGGGACATATTTTGAGAGAAAATATTAGAGGAGTTTCTGAATACTAGTAGGAAACACTTTACCTTAAATTTTTCTTCTTTTCTGTGTGTATTACTTGTAATTGGTGGAAAAACTTGAAAGAGTTATGGAAAAGACTGTCAGCCTTCAATAGGATGGCCAGGATCCCTCAGTCAGTTGTCACAGCTCATCCATTACAAAGGGGCCTATGGCCAGCCTTTGCCTCCTTGGCCTTTTCTTTGTGGCCCTCAGGAATCCTCAGGGAGGTCAGCGGGCCATGAGAACCTCTTTTCCCCTTCTCTGTCACTGCATGCTCCCCCACATCTCTTTGGTGGAAATGAAGAAAACTCCTCGCAGGAGAATTCAGAGCTTCTAGGGCTCCCTGTCATCCTGAGGTAGTGCAGGACACTCTTCAGGATTTGGGAGGAAGAGCACAAAGTTCTGGGAGAAACAGGTTCTGGGCCACTTGTCTCTCAATGAAGATCAGCCATTTGATGTGAACTTAATGCAACTCAGCATTAGAATCACCACCAAGGCTCCCAGTTTGGAGATTCCAAACTACTCTACTTAGTATTCTCAAGGTTTATGGGTTTAGAATAATCATAACTTGAGAAATTCTGAAGAGGGAAAGTGAGCAGACAGACCCTGCTCACTTGGGAAGGAATCTCATCCCAGAGGTGAGGAACAGTGACAGATCCATGGCACACTTGATTGTTCTAAAGGTCGTCATTAGGTCTACAGCCAGACCTCAGTGAATGTGCCCCATCTCATCTAAGTTGATTATTAGTAGTGGTTACCTACACTTTCTCTTTTCTTCTACTGTAATTACTCCCCATTTGCAGTTCTATTGCAAGAATACAGAAGAATATAATGGAATCAAGCAGTACTGAAACAGTTGGCTAAACATTTTAATTTTTATCTACCATATTTCACAATGACACTGATAATCATGGAATTTGGTGCTGTAAAGGATCTGAAATTTCATAAGATTTTAATTTTTTCAAATCCATTCAACTAGTAAGAGGTACAGCCAGACCTCAAACCCATCTGCTGATTCGTAATCTGTGTGATGCTTTTTTTCACCTCAATATATCATGTTTTGTTCCAACAGGATTCACTTCAGCCTTCCTCTTCAATATACACACACAGAATTATACATGACAAAATGAAAAGAACATTGAATTGGGATTCAGAACACCTATGTTTAGCCCATGCTTTCTCTCCTTTCAAGCCTTATAAACAAGAAGAGAATGATAATACCTGTCTGTCCTACTTCACAGACTTACTGAAGTACTGAAAGAATAATGTAGGTGCAAAGTCCCACTGTGAAGCAAGGTGCTATAAAACTGTCATAAGTGTGTTTACATGTGACCCCGCGTGTTTCAGCAGAGCTAGCCAGCGTCATTTGCTAATGTGTCAGATATCCACCAGTTGTAACATTGCATGGATCTAAAAGAGTTTTTATTTTGCAGTATTGGAGACAGTCCAAAAAATTAGATCTTTATCAGGAATAAGCAATGTAACCTTTGAAGAGAAAGAAATATCTCATTATTTGTACTTGTTAGGATTGTCTCCTTGGAAATTTCAAGAGAATCAACAGAAAATACTAAAGTGTAAGAAAGTGCAAGAATTTGGAAATTCCATTGAAAATTTTCTTCTCTTGGAAAACATGTAAAACACATACCCACAGTAACTATAATGCCCACATAAAAAAATATGGAGGACATACACACCCCCCCCAGAAAAAGCTAATACATATGCTTATTTTAGTAAAATAAAAGAGAAAGTTCTATGTAATTTAAGGGCTGTTGAAAACAAATTTTTGCAGGATACCAAAGGAAGGAACATGGAGAGAATTGGAAAGTAGAGAGTTCTTTAGCAGAAGAGATATGATTTTATGTCTTGCAAAAATATTTTTAAAAACAAGACAAAATCAGCTCATTTTCAGATAAACAAAAAGTGAGAGTATTCATTGCAAAAAGAATCATGTGGCAGAAATAGTGATTTTTCAGACAGAAGGAAAATGAAACTTGAGAGATTTTTGTAGATGTAGTTAGGAGAGAAGAGTAATTAAAGGAAAAAAATATGTGCTTTAATCTAAATTCATATCGATTTTATAACAAAATAAACGTAAATGTCTTATGGATTTTAAGGTATATAGTATAAGTTATAATGCAGTAGATTATATTATACTATGATAAGCCAAAGATGATCTTGTAATTTCTAAAATAACCAACTAAAGAAGAATAAAAAGATGTATAACTACTATGCTAATAAAAGAGACAAAGGAACATTTTGGGGTTAAAAATATCTCTCTAATCAATCCAAATGAAATAAAGAAAAGAAAGAAAATCAATCACATAACATGTAGGACAAACAGAGAGCAAATAATAAAATGATAGCATTAAACCCACATATGTCATCAATTACAACAAATATAAATTGACTAAATGCTCCAGTTGAAAGACAATAAAATAATGTCAGACTGGATAAAATACAATGTCCAACTATATGGGGATTTGAGAGACAAATACCTGTTGAAAAATTTGAAAATCAAGAGTTGAAAAAAAGATACACATTGTAACTAACAACCTAAAACAGACTAGCTAGCTATGTTAATACAGACAAAGGAGATCTTAAGGCAAAAATGCCTTAATTGAAGAAGAGATATAATGATAAAAATTTAGTTAATCAGGAAATATAAGAATGCTAACCCTGTATGCAATTAATCACACAGCCTTAAAATAAATAAATTAACAACAATACAGAAAGAAGTAGACAAATTCACCATCGTCTTTGGAGATTTTCCATTTATATGACTCAATAATTCATAGAACAAGCAGACATAATGTCAATAATAATGTAGAAATAAGGGTCAAGTGATCCTGGGTTCAATCCCCAGAGCACACACATATATATATATATATATACACACACACACACATATATATATATATATATATATATAATAAAATTATACATTTTTATATATAATCATACATTTATATATTATTTTTGAATTATTTTAATTTATTATTATAAGTTATTTAAAAAGTTATATAAATTAGCAACAGCACAACTAGCTGACTTGACCCAATTGGTGGAATATTGCACCCAACAATATTCTTGACATTTTTTTTACCCTGTGGATAGCATCTGTAAAATTTCATCATAGGCTAGACCAATGCTCTAAATTCCACCTTAGATGTTTTGTACAGGGACAGCAATAATATCCCCCTCCAAAAAAAAAATGCAAGGAAGGACAAATTAAAATTAGGAACAGAAATTAATGGGAGATCAAACACTTGTAAAATAAAGAAAATCAAGAAAGAAGCATTGGTTCTTAGAAATGAATAAAAGTGAACTGATACTTTTGAGGCTGATTAAAAAAATTCATGTCAGAAATAAAAATAAAGGATATTACTGGAGACTCTTAAGTGTAATAAGAGGGGCTTGAAGACAACTTTATGCCAGCAAATTTGAAAATATAGAACAAAATGCTGTGTAATTACCAAACTAACAAAAGATAAGATAGAAAATCTATATAGTTGAATTTAACACATAATTTGAATGCACTTTAAAATACTTTGGATTATTATTATATAAATTGGGGTACTATTAAAGCCATCTGACAAAAATCCTAGCCCCAGATGGCTTAGTCAGAGTTTTGTTATGAATCTAAGGAAGATATAGTCCAATTTTTAAAAATCTCTCACAGAAAAGAAAAAAAGAGATAATGCTTTCCAGCTTATCCTAACCTTGATATCTAAGTCTGACAAGAATATGGTCAAAAAGAAAAATTTCAGGCCTATTTCTCTCATGAGACCTAGATGCAAGTAACCTAAAGAAAAAACAAAATCTGGAATTACATAAAAAATAGGCAATGTTGAAATGAAATGATGTCTGAGATACGTTTTTAAGTAATTTTGTGAAAGGTGGTGAGTAGGTGGGAGCATAAATGAAAAATAAGATGACTGTGAACTGATAATTGTAGCTGAGTGATAAATATGTTTGTGTACATCCAAAAATTTCTGTAAAGGAATTACAAATAAAGAAATCAATGTAACTCGCTGCATTAACAGAAAAAGGAGAAAACTCCATACTCCATAGATGTTGAAAGAAATCACTTGAAGCAATCTGACATAATTTAAGATTTAAGTATCTTAGGAAGGGGCTGGGGATGTGCTCCATGATAGAGGGATGTCTTGTCATGAGTAAGGTCCTGGGTTCAATCTCCAGAACTAAAATCCTGTTAGGAAGCAGTTATAGAAGGAAACTTCCTTAATCTGATAAAGGGTACTTTCAAAAGGCCTAATGCTGAAATGTTGATAGTGTTCATTCTAAATCAGGGACAAGAGAAGGATTGTCGCTATCACCACTCCTATTCAGTATTGTACCAGAGGGACTAACCAGTGTAAGAAGCCGGAGTTTTTCACTCTCACCACTTTGATGTTTGCAACCAGGGTATCATTTCTGTAGGAGACAGTCCTATGCATTGCAGAAGGTTTTTCAGCATCATGGGCCTCTTCTCAGTAAATGACAGTAGCATCGTATCTCCTTAATTGTAACAACCCAAAATGACTCTTTACATCAGCAAATATACTCTGGAAGTAAGATTATCTTTTTTGTCTGAGAACCAAGAAAAATCAATGCTTTAAAAAAAGAAAATGAAACCGTTATTAGTTGTAGAAGATTGATTGCATATAATATCCTAAAGGACAAAATGAGGGGGAAACTTGAATTTCAACCCTTACATCATACCATAATCGAAAATTTGTAAGACCTAGTGTACATAAACTTAGTGTTAAATTAGACTATAAATCTTGCAGAAGAAATCATTGTTATTGAGTTAGGCAAAGATTTTTTAAATGGGCATAAAAATACCCAAACTATAAAAGAAAACAAGAAAAAAATAGACAAATTTTGTTTTATCAAAATTGAAAACTTTCATGCTTCCAAACACATAATAAAATAAAAATGTAAGCTAAAGACTTGGAGAAGACTGTTCTACATATATATCTGTCAAGGAATTGTATTTGGAAAATATAAAGAACCCTTCAAAGTTGATAATTTTTTAAAACTCAATATTAAGGAAAAGGAAGCTAGTTTAAAAATGGACAAAAGATTTGAAGGAATACTTCACAAATGAAAATATGCAAGTGGCCAAAAAGCACAGAAAATATCCCCCTTATTATTAATCTCCAGGGAAAAGCAATTTAAAATGAAAATTAGATCCTACTTATTCCTTGTTGGGTGCCTTTCTTAACCATATCATGGGTCAGTCTACATGTGCATCAGTTGAAACTTTCAAATGCTGCTGGTGGGCAGGCAGAATGGAAGATTCTTTGGTAAATAATTTGGCAGCAACTCATAATAACATACCATGATATCAATCTACCATAACATCCAGCAGTTCCACTCCTAGGTGGTCACCCAAAAGAAAGACTAATACACAAATGATTATAACCACTTTTTGATAGCCCTAAACTGAATAAACTCAAATGCTTATTGACAAATAAAAGGAAAAAAAATTATGGCCTATTTACTGCTATGGGGTACACTGGAATACAGCACATTGTTGAAAAGGACCAACATGGATGATCCTCAAAAGGATTAAGTTAAAGAAGCTAGAAGTAAATGTTATGTGCTATATGATCTAATTATATTAAAATTCCAGACAAGACCACACTAGAGTGACAATAAGCAGATCTAGAGGCTAGAGTTGAGGTGAGGGGAGCGGAGGAGATTTTCTGCAAAGGGGAAGGAGAAATATTGGGGGATGATAAAGATGCTTTATATCATGGTCATGTGGTACTGTATTTGTTGTTGTTGTTGTTCTAATTAGTTTCACATGATAATAGAATGCATTTTGACACATCGTACATAAAGGGAGTATAACCTCTCATTCTTTTGGTTGTACATGACATAGAGTTACACAGGTTGTGTAATCGTATATGCACATAGGGTAATAATGTCCGATTCATTCTACTGTCTTTCCTACCCCCAGAGCCCCTCCCCTCCCTTCACTCCCCTTTGTCTAATCCAAAGTACCTCTGTTCTTCCCTAGCTACCACCCACTTATTGTGAATTAGCATCCGTTTGTCAGAGAAAACATTTGGCCTTTGGTTGTTTGGGATTGGCTTATTTCACTAAGCACAATATTCTCCAGCTCCATTCAGTTACTGGCAAATCCATAATTTCATTCTTCCTCAAGGCTGAATAATATTCCATTGTGTATATATGCCACATTTTCTTTATCCATTTATTTGTGGAAAGGGCACCTAGATTGGTTCCATAGTTTAGCTACTGTGAACTGAGCTGCTATAAACATTGATGTGGCTGCATCACTGTAGTATGATGATTTTAAGTCCTTTGGGTAAACTGAGGAGTGGGATAATTGGTCAAATGGGGTTATGTAGTTTTACAGCATTGTATCTATGTGTCAAAATTCATTGATTTGTGACATAGAATTATAAAATTTTTAAAAGTATACCCCAATAATATTTAAAAAGAAGGGAAAAATCTTTTTATGTTGGTATGGAAAGTGTTCCAAGACATATTGATAAATGATAAATACACACTGAATAAAATATACATAGTGTGAGGTGAGCACAGTAGTAGACACCCATAGTCCTATTGACTCGGGAGGCTGATGCAGAAGGATCACAAGTTGAGGGCAGCTCCAGAACTTAGGAACTTAGTGAGATTCTGTCTAAAAAATAAAAAATAAAAAGGCTTGGGGACATAGCACAGTGGTAAAGCTCCTGTGGGTTCAATCTCTAGTACCAGGAAAAAAAGAAAATAAAAAGAGCATTATATGCCACCTTTGGTGGGCACATTATTATAATTATATACTATCATGTGTAAACATTTTCCTACCACATCTCTTTTAAAATAGTCTCTTTTCTCAGTGTTAGTCTTCCTGTCACTGTGAAAAAAATACTTAGAGAATCAATTTATGAAGAAGAAACATTTATTTTGGCTCATAGTTTCGGAGGTTTCAGTGCATGGTTGGTTGGTCCATTGTCTTGGACTGGTGGTGAGGCAGAGGCAGCTGCTCATCTCACAGCATCTGGGAAGCAGAGAGAGAGGCACAGAGGGTGAGGTTCAGATGTCTCCTTCCAGGGCAGGGCACACCCCTGGTGATCTAACTTTCCCACAAGACCCCGCCTCCTACAGGTTGTACTCATCCCAATGGCATTGCTGGAGACCAAGCCTTTAACACATTGGCTTGGGGGCACTTCAGATCTAAAAGATAACACTCAGAATCTCCTTCCCAATCTTGTTTTCTCCTCTCCATGCTCGCCCCATTGTCCTTCAGTCAGATTGCCTTGGTACCCTCTCTTCCAGGCTTGCTAAGCTTCATGCTAGCTGACTTCACCTGGAAGGCACTATCTGCTCCCCTCACGATTTCTTTTTCTTTTGATTTCCACTCTCTGACTCTTCAGTTCCAAGAGAAGTCCCGTCTAATCACACTTCTGCATGATGCTTTTCCACGGTGCTTCCATAGCTTGCAAGATTGTCTCTAACTCCAGCATGTGTTACAAAGGCCTGCAGAAGCAGCTGCAAACCTGGCTTTGTAGTTTCACTCTGCTCTTCCTCAAGGTTATGTACCTTAGCACCTTGATAGTTTGCAAATGTGATCTATTTAGGTTTTTTCTACTACTATTTCCATTCTTTTATTCCCCTGGAAGCTATTGTGTAAATATGATGAACTAGATCAAACATAGAATCTTATGTGAAAATTCATTTTTTTACTCTTCTTCAGAGGTATCATACTATTTGAAAATATTTTGCCTTTATAAAAATTGGTAAGTGATTATTATTTTCTGAAGACACAAACATTCCACAGTGAAATAAAGAAAGCATAAAAATTTCCCTGATGCCTGGGAGTGGTGGTGTGCACCTGTAATCCCAGTGACTCAGGAGGCAGAGACAGGAGGATTGCAAAATTGAGGCCAGACTCAGCAACTTATCAAGGCCCTAAGCAACTTAGTGAGACCTTGTCTCAAAAAAATAAAAATATAGCTCAGAGGTACAGCACAAATAGGTTCAATCTCTAGGGAAAAATAAAAATTGCCCTAATGATCTCCACTCACAGATGCATCCCTATGTATAGTTACCTGTGATTGAATGTTCTAACTACACACAAACAGGATTTTTCTGTAATGTACTTCTCTTTCCTAATTTTTTTCACTCACTGGTTTGTCACACACATCTTCCCGTGACAACAGAAAAATAGGTATGTATTTTTTTTATTTTTTGTACCAGGGATTGAACCCTGGGTGCTTAAAAACTGAGTCTTATCCCCAGCCCTTTTTATTTTTTAGTTTGAGACAGGTTCCTGCTAAACTGCTTAGGGCCTTACTAAGTTGCTGAACCTGACTTTAAATTTGTGATCCTCCTGCCTCAGTCTCCCCAACTGCTGGGATTACAGGTAAGTGCCACCATGCCCAGTGGTTTGTATTGTTTTTAATGGCTGAATAATATTCTGTTTTATATATCAATTTGTTAGCTATCTTCCTGTGCATACACACATGCTATGATTAAGATACAGAGTGCCCCCCACAAAGCTCCTATGTTAATGCAGAAATAGTCAGGGGTGAAATGATTAGATTATAAGGGTTCTAACCTAATTTGAATTGGTTTACTGGGTGGTATAGGCACATGGTGTGTGGCTGGAGGAATTAGGTCTCCAGGGTGGGTTTGGGGATTATATCTTGTCTCCCCAGCTCCTTCCTCCTTTGCTTTTCTTTCTGACATAAGCTGAACAGCCTTCCTCCAACATGCCCTTCTGCCCTTCTACCACGATGCTCTGTGTGATCTTAAGCCCAAAGTTGTCTGACCATGGACTGAACCTCTGAAACCATGAGCTCAGAGAATAAAGTTTTCCTCCTCTAAGTTGTTCTGGTCAGGTATTTTGGTCACAGTGACGCAAAGCTGACTAACATAACATTTAAGTCATTTCCAGTTGTGTGCGTTATTGTAAATAATGTCATATGAGTATTCCACTGTGCTTTGAAAACATCTTGACAAATGTCTGTGATCACTTGGATGGTAATTATTTGTGTGACTGTCTTTCCCACCAGACAATTATTCACACCCTCAGGGAGAAAAATCATTATTTCTCTTAAAATATGCCCTACCCTGAGGAGCTCCAGTAGGAGTTTAATATATATTGTTGAAAGAAAGAAGGAATAAATGAAAGGATGGTCATACAATTGGGTACACATGTACCCAATATTATCACATATATCTTCAGTTTTTACTCAACTTCTAATTGGCCTATAGTTTGATATCTCTTAAGCATTATTCAATATCCTACTCATTCCTAATTTCTCTTTACAGATATCATTACCACTGACTTAAATTCAATATGTAACTTTAATAACTAGGATATAAACCAATCATGGCTCCCTCATAGATTTTGGTGGTTTCTGGAAAAGAATTTTATGAATTGCATAGAAAAAAATATAAATGTAAGTATTGATACTTTTTGCCCAACCTTAAGCAGAAATGAGTTACTAAGACTGAAATTGTTAATTACAAGGGGAAAGAAAAAACCATGGTACATGTGTTGCATACTATTTACAGATGTTATCTATTAGAGGTTCTCTGGAGTACCATTTGCTGCTACAACTGAATAATCCCACAAGTTTTAACTCACCAATATGACTGCAGAATCATCTTAAATCACAGAGGGAAAAAGAGGAAAACCAACTAGAACTGGCTGAAATGCTGCTTATGTCTTTGTTAGAAGTCACAGTTTCCCTCCACTTGTTTCTTCAGGATGCTAAAACAGCTTGCTAGGTTTTGTGGTGTGTTACAGTTTAGCATATTATCAATGTGGCTCCCCAAAAAGGGAAGAAACTCATTGTCGGTGTCTGTGTGAGAGCTTGCATTTGGCTTACTGACTAATGCACTGCTTTGTGTTGGGTATATCAAGCAATGGAAGCCAACTGGCCTGGACAATGAGAACGTTCAGTTGATATCACAAATTTACAAGAGCTTAAGTTAGGTTTTTTTTTTTAAATTTCTTCTTACTAGGCTAGGAGCAATTAGTATTGTTATGCAATATGTTTCAAATGGTATATTTCAAAAAGCACAAAGAGAGTGGTATGGAATTATAGAACTGAAAATAGACTACTGGTTGGGTGCAAAATCATCAAGCCTCCTTATTACCAAACAAGCATGTTATTGAATGCCAATACCGTTTTCTTTGGAAGGAGTAGAAGTGACTGTAAGCAAATGACTCAGCAGGAAAGGTGACCTTTATTTAATTTCACTTGTGCTCAGTTAACTAATTTTGTATCTTCCCTACCCAACATGCTTATTTATAACTACCCAACATGCTTATTTATAAAGTTTCAGGTAGTGAATTGTTAGTCTTGCATGAAGAACACCAAATCTACTATAGGTTGAATATTTGTATTCTCTCAAACTTCATATGTTCAAGTTCTAAACTCCTAGTAAAGGGGGTATTAGTGTCTTGGGGAGGTGAGTAGGTCATGGGGGTTGGAGCCATCATGAATGGGATTAGTGCCCTTATAAAATAAATCCTGGAGACCTCCTTTATTCCTTTTGCCATGTGAGGACACTGCCATATAGGAAGCTGGAAGTGGTCTTTCACCAGACACCAAGTCTGTTGGCACCTTAGTGATGGATTTAGCAGGCCCCAGAACTGTTGTTTAAAAAACCACCTGTAAATTTCTGTTGTTTATAGACAATATAGTCTACGGTGTTTTGTTATAGCAACCTGGACAGCTGAAGATAAAATTCAATGCTGAATTTCTTCAGAAACTCATCTAACTAATCTCAGGTAGAAAAAAGATGGTAGAGCTGAAATTTGAATCCTGGAAATGTGGCTCTAAAAATTGTTCCTTAATCCACTATGCCAAACTCTGACTGATTTTAGGCAAATGTAATCTGTAATAATGTCAAAATTATTTTTCTGAAGCACAGTCTTTGGCATGTCTTTCTCATAAAAATCCACCATCAATTCCTTTTTCTTGAAGTAGTGGTTCTCAACTGTTCTTTTCTAGAACCTACATGTCAAATATTAATCTTATTACAAATCACTTTTTCACTATTTTATTTCCAATCCAGAAAGCACATCTGAATATTTTCTGTTAAAGGTAGTATTATTATCATTGGGATGATTTTAAACTTGATCTTATATTCATATGTTAGATTAGAGTTTAACAGGATATAACAGAATCGTGATTGCAATGGGCTAGCAAAACAGTGTTTTATTGTTCTCAGACATTCAGATATATTGAAGAAGCCAGTGAAGGTATGTGTAGATGCTTAAGGAACTTATTAAGAACACTGGTTCTTTCTTCCTTTATGCTCACCATGCTTAGCATATGACTTTGATTCTCAAGCTGGCTTCCTCACCAGGAAACATTACATTTATGAGCAAGACAGGAAGAAGAAGAAAAGCAAAAGACCAAAAAAACAAAAAACAAAAAAACCCACAAAAAAACAAGTAGGCATTTGTCTGGTGAAACCATCTTTTTCATTACTTTCCAGAAAGATTCACCCCCTGCTACCATTTATATCTCTTTGACCACAGCTGTGTTGCTGGCTCTGCCTACCTACCAGAGGAGCTGTGAAACTGAATATTTCAATCTGGGAAAATTCCTGTCCTTGCAAAATCAGAGATCTGGGAGTTAGGAAAAAGGGGATGAAGGCTGGTGGACAGGCGATGGGCAGTTTGTGCTGTGTATATTATCATAAGCAAGCATTTGCACCTCCACTCTTCATGAATGATTTTGTAATAAGCCCCATTAGTGGTCACAGGACACTAGTGACATGCTGACTCCATTGTTGAGGATGTCTGACCCCAGGAAAAGTCCCAATCCCTAAACAAAATATATAAGGAGGGATGTTGCCAGTTTGACAGCAGCCGGCTTTTCCAAATTCCTCTTCCATGACCTTTAGCCCTTTGCATCAGCCACACATGATCCTCTTCCTTTATGACTGCAATGTCCTTCCCCGCTTTAGGTTTTTTTGCCTGAGTCTTTTTCTCTGCTGAGAAGATCCTTTTCACCTTCCTTATCTGAAAGATGATACTTATTCTGCAAGCCCCAGTCCAAATATCATCACATCTCTTGAAACGTCCCTACCTTTCTCACTTAGGTCTATTTTGGGTGCTTTATGTATGCCTCCGTTAGCTGGCTTGTCATTATTTAGTTGCATATTTGTCACTGCTGACAAATGGTATGGCCTCTTAGAGAATAAGGACCGTAATTTATTCAACTTTTTTTTACCCATTGCCTCCTGCAGTTCCTGGAATATGTTCAAGACACCTGCTTAAGGAAAAACATAACTGAATATTGTCTCTAACATATAGATGACCTACAAGGAGGTAAAGCAAACTGTTTTCACTGTAGTCAGTAAAGATGCACTGAAGTACACCCCGTAAATCTAGACCTCAGCGTGGGTGTTGACAGAAATATGGAAGAGCAGATTGTCTTTTTTGGTCTTAGTTGGTGACAATATTAGTGTAATTCAGTAATTTAAATTTGTTTCTTTGTATTTTATCTGTTCTTTAACTTCCTTTCTGAAGAGTTAGCTGGCTTTGTCTTTGAACACATTTGAGAACAGTTTGTACCCTCAAACAACTATTGTTGAACAGTCGAAAAGACCAATTCAACTCAAAATGATTTAAACCATAGGAAAAGAAATAGTAGTTTATTAACTTTCAGGTTGTTCTTGGTTATGATTTTTATACTTGTCAAATGCTTGGTAATTTTCATTAGAGTGAGTTTAGGGGCAAATAGGAGTTAGGTAAGGATCAAAAAGAAAGGAGAAAGAAAAACCCACAGAATTGGATAAGGGGTTATAGTATATGTGGTTAATTCCTGATATTATGCTCTTCTTCTGGCCTGCTTTCCCTGAGGCAGGACAGACATCACTAGTCAATCCAAATACCTTTTTTACTCAAGCCCAAACATGGCTTCAGACTACATCTCAATGCTATGATGCTCCAGTTGTCTACTATCAACTAAATCAGAAAGATAAGCTGTATGAATGCAACCTTCATAAAGTCTATTCAGATCAATTCATTCCCTGTGAGTGGGCAGAGAATTTTCCTGACTCCCTTTGCAAAGTGAAGAAAGCATTATAACCTCCAAGTTTGAATTTGCAAATCTCTCTGAATGATTGAGTTCAGAATCTTAGAGTCACAGAGTTCCCAACACACCACTTCTGTATTTGACTTCTATTTCAGCTAGGGAATGAGAGGCATCATCCTTCACACAGACTTTATAATTAAGGAGGGAAGACGCTAACAAATGCCAAATGCCGGATGATGACTAATAATAAACTGAGCACTTTATATTTACATCTTTTTGTTTTTCTAACAACCACATGAGGCCATTATTATTGTCCCCATTTTACAGATGAGGAAATAGCCTCAGAGAAATTAAGTCATTTGTTTAAAATCTCACAGCTGGTAAGTGATGAAGATAAGATTCAATCTCAGATTTGTGACATCCTGAATCATGCTAATGGACTCTGGAGAGTTAATTGGTTTAAAATCTGTTTTTGGCTTCTTTTCCTACCACTAAGTGCTTCTGCTTTTGATAGCACCCCTGAGCTTTAACTTCATATTCCCTTGAGTCTTGGACACCATGGAGGCAAATGAAAAATAGATAAATGTAGATCAGATATATCCTAGAAATGATCGACCTTCATGCCCATGAGGTGTGATTCTAGCCCTTGGGAGAGTATCTTGATGGAAACGAAAAGCTTGTTTAGGTTTAATTTTCTTGTATCTCCTTTTTGGCAGGACATCGTGCCTATCAGGTGATCACTGCTCGAGTCCACCCAGGAGAGAGCAATGCCAGCTGGGTGATGAAGGGGACCTTGGAGTTCCTGGTCAGCAGTGACCCTGTGGCAAGGCTTTTGAGGGAAAACTTCATTTTCAAAATCATCCCTATGCTCAATCCCGACGGTGTCATCAATGGCAAGTATGTCACAACACGTCACATCATCATCCCACCCAAGAAGTGCGTTGGCACTCTGAAAAGAAGGAAGTCTCTCTCCTGAGCTTCTGTTATCTATACAAGTCACAGTGTATTCCCCATACACATTTTATGTTGGTTTCATGCTTTCTTTGAATAGAATCATAGGTGATGAATACCAGAGGAGATGATCTAGTGTGACACTCTTCTTTTAGAATGG
This sequence comes from Spermophilus citellus, assembly GCF_964194105.1. Classification (NCBI taxonomy): domain Eukaryota; kingdom Metazoa; phylum Chordata; class Mammalia; order Rodentia; family Sciuridae; genus Spermophilus; species Spermophilus citellus. Next base: position 64,583,223 of record NC_138185.1, read on the forward strand.
AGGACTGTGGTGTCCAGGGTGATCAGTTGACTTATCCAAGTCCCACGGTGAGTTAATAGCAAATTTAGGGCTTATCTGTGATTTCTTCGCAGAGAAGACGAATGCTGATATTTTTCTTATCAATGTTTAATGCAAAGAAACCTTTATTCTCAATTTTAAGATGATAAGGAACTATGAGCAGAACATCCAAGAATCATGGGATAGCATCAAAAGACCAAATATAGGAATTATTGGGTTTTAAATACAACTAAAATAAGAGTATCACTTTTGCTTCATGGAATGTTGGTGGCAAAAGAGAGGATTGGAGTCTCTCTTCCACCTACCCAGCCTCTACATGTCTTTGGAATAATGGGAGAGTTGATTGCTTGTTGATGAGGTCTGTGGCACAGGGTCGGCACTCTCACAGTGTGTGAGCTCAGGTCCAGCTGAGGTCCCCAAGTCACATGACCAGTGAGCAGGGTCAACATTCACAAGCATTCATCTCAAACTCTGTGGACAAAGAATGAGGCCCCTTTATGTGGTAATAAATGGTTCTTCATTATAAAAATGGATATTAAATTCTATGGAAAAACAAAAATACAAGACCAATAAGAAATATTGAAAGAATGAATAATTTCAGAAGCTACAAAGGAAAATGTATTTATAATTTAAAAGTAGTAAAGTAGGAACAAGATAAATTTAGAAAACTTAGAAAACAGAAATACTAAAGTGCTGAAAGTGAAGAGATAAGAATTATATACAAATAGTAAAAAGAAAACAAAAACTTCAAAGAGACAAAATGATTTTCGTAAGAATCATTTTAAAAAGATTAAATGGTTAATTTCTTTAAGTAAGAAAATTTGGTGTTAAACACTTTAGAATAGAATATATTCCAAAGGATAACACAAAATGAAGATAAGCCATTTTAAAAGGTCAAAAATACAAAGATGATGAAATATAAGAGGAACAGCATAAATTCCAAATGATGAAATATGTTAAATCATGCCACAGGCAGACAAATCAAAGCTACAGGCTAGAAAATTTATAGTAGGCAAAAGAAACAGGAGAAAGGGGAAAAAAAAGTGATGGGGGAGGAAGGAGTGAATAAAAGAAAAGAAGGAAGGAAAGAAGGAAGGGGAAGTGAGGTTTGCACCTGTTTCTAACAGACATGGTCCTTCTAGCTTAGCAGTTCCCAGATGTCAATTGTGTGTGTGCGCATGTGCACATGTGCATCTTTGTATATTGTTTGAAGGTAGGGCCATGGTCCAGAGAGCAGGGTCTCTCCTCTTTCTCTATAGTTACTGGTTGGCATTCAAGCGTGTGTAAGGACTGAAAGACCAAGATGCATCAATCTGTCTCCAAGGAATATCAGCCATTCACCAAGGAGCATCAGTTGGGCCTCTGGCAGTAATTAGACTTCTAGGACCTCAGGCTGGATGTAGCCCTAAAGTAGGGTTCTCTCGTGGTCACACACAACACATCTGGCTCCTGCTGTGTTCCTTTAGTTCTGGAGAACAGCTCTGGGACATCAATGAATGGTTCTTTCCTGCCTGATCAGCCAAGGGTTTTACTAATGAGCTTTGTCAGTCTCGGTGGGTGAACAGCTAAGCAATGCATCTTTGGGACATGATATTGTTTTGATGATTTCTCATCCAAGTTGGCTGTTTGCTGAGGTCTCCCCTTCCATTGAATTGCCAGGGGTCCAGAAAAGAATGGAAAGAGCCCTGGACCTGGAGTTGGAACTTTAATTTGGAAATCTGGCTCTTTCCTTGACCTACTCAGTTTTCTCCTCTGAGGGAAAAGGAAGATAATGTGCTCTCTGTTGACCTTTCTGGAAAATGGTCTCATAAGCCCAAGGCAATATTCAAACTCAGAGCTTTAGTATTGAAGTTTCTGCCATTTCAGATGCTCACACCTCCAAATCAAGGGCTTGCTCCAAGCTTTGGGCTTAAAGTTAATGTGGTCTTGGTCTCTGAATATCTTCTTGGCTGGAACTCACATTATTTCCAGCTCACAGCTGGTTGCTTTGTGCTTCCAAATGGCAGGCCAGCTTCTTTTCAATGACACTAGCATTCATCATCATTACTATTATTTATTATGACTCAAATTACCCTTTTCATTTGTATAGCATCTTTCATCATGGAACTCAAGGCACTTTGTACATCTTTGGATTATGCACACATTTATGGCTAAAAGGGACTTGGAAATCACAGTCTTATTCCACTGGTAGGAAAATCTACAGGTCATAGCACATCATTATCAGAAGACTTGAGACTGCCATGGATGCATGATGTCTTACAATAAAAGGGCTTAAACGTCTCAGCTCCTGCGACCTATTTTGAACATGCCTAACATATGGTTTATGTAACTTCCACTTAACTATCAGTGGTTGACAGTCCATTGTACATAATAAGGTTGATTTGCATTTTTACTGTGTTCTGATCTTTGCCTGTGAGCTTCACCCATTTTAGATAATCATTTGGACCACGCCATGGAAAAAAATCAAATTCCCCTTGTACACATCTGAATTTCTCCATATAAAGTCCTCTCCAAGCTTGATACAGTTCACCTAAAAATTGTTTATTGGATATTTTTGTCAACTTACTGATTTTTATGTGGACATGTATAAGTGGGCTTCTTAAGATGGAAGAACTGCCCTGTGTGTCACCTGATCAGCGAAGAGACAACCTTTGAACAAACATTTGAGAATCTACACGTGAACTTGGCAATTAATCTACTAGCCTGTGCTTTTGTTTTACAAGTAATTATGGGTCTCCATGGAGCTTGCAAGAACACGTAAAAATAGACTTGTTTCCTTTTGTGGTGATGGTGATAGAGCCTCTGAGGATGGCTGGGGGGTTTTGATAATAGCGGTCAGCGAGACAAAGCCAGGATTTTCTTGTAAAAAAAGAAAATATAGTGGGTCTTGTGAAGCCAAGGATCTCTTAGCAACACATGTCTGAACAGAAAAACAAAATAAAAAGATAGATGGTTATGTTAAGTTTCAAAAGAAATGATTTACTCTCTTGCTGGCCTAATGGTTTGTACTGAATTGGGCTAAATTCTGTATAAGTCAGGAGAACCAATGCAGTGGCTCTCTGACTCTTATTCCCAAGGTAGAGTAAAATAGAACATGGAGCCAACAAATCATGTAAGAACAGAAATGATATTGGTGGCTTGATTAGAGTAGGAAGTGAGGAGCGGGGAGGAGATTTTTAAGCTGCACAAAAAGTAGACATAATGTGTAAGTGGGAGCAGGGTGAAGGAAAGGAAGAAATTGAGCATGATTCCTGTTTTTAAATTTTTGGTTATTGGGTGGTAGCAGCGAGATAATTTTTATGAAGTCAACACACAGCCTAACATTTTATTCACAGGAGAATCAGAGTATGCTCATTCTTAGAGTATATTCTGCAAACTTGATTATCTTCTTCCAAACCACTGTGAGACAGATGAAACAAAAATAAAGAGCAAAAGAGTACTATAAATAAATGCACCAAGGTGCTAAGAAGTAAGAGCTGAATGCACTAGAGGAAACAAATCAAACTATAAAAGTCGGGTGAAAAAATCTGGACCATTTTAGCAATTTGGGGTCACTTAAAGTGCCAACAGCCCTTTACTACACTGTGAGTTCTTAAGGTTTTATCTTTCTACAAGGAGAGAACTCACAGGCTTTATCTAAAAATATATATACTCAGAATCTTTTGGGGTCCAAGAAATACCTAATTATTTTACATGTATTGTCATATTTAATTGACATTACAACTCAGTATATATGGGTCTTTTATGCAGCTTCTAGATAAGAAAACTTGGTTACACAGGGATTAAGTCTTGGGTTCAGTTTAAACATTTGGGGTTATAGAGCCAGGACTAGAACTCATGTTTATCCTAATTTTCTTTGCTCTAGAGAGTTAAGAAAATTAGAATATAATAATCTTTAAAACATTCTATCAGCTGTTCCCAACACGGTGATTTAGTTAGCTTTTTCACTGCTGTAACTAGAGACCGGACAAGAGCAATTTTAGTGGAGGGAAAGTTTACTGGGGGGCTCACGGTTTCAGAGGTTTCAGTCCACAGACAGCTAGCTCCATTCCTCCGGGTTCAGGGTGAGGCAGAACATCAGAGCGGAAGAGTGTGGTGGAGGAAAGTGGCTCATTTGATGGTCTTAAAGCAGAGAGAAACTAAGCTAAGCTCACCAAATATATACCCCTAACACATGTCCCTGTGACCCACCTCTAGCCACACCCTTCTTGCCTTCAGTTACCACTCAGTTAATCCCTGTCAGGGGATTAATTTACTGATTGAGTTAAGACTCTCATAACCCAATCACTTCACCACTAAGCCTTCTTGCATTGTCCCCCATGTGAGCTTTTGGGGGATACCTAATATCTAAGCCATAACACTTGGATAAATATACAAATATAATCTCAGCCCCATCAGCAGAAAGACTCTGAAATTAGACTTTTTGTCAAAGACCGACATATCCAGGGTTCCCAAATAAAGCCAAGGCACAGTGTTCCCTGGTTTCCTGCCATTTTGTCCCAGTATGAATGAATTGGTTCATCCCAGGTCCCATTCTTGGAAATTAAATTCCCAGCTTGGCTTGGCCCTCGACTCTCTATCTGGTCCTACTGGCTCTCTGTTAGAGAATACACACTTTCCCGTTATTATCAGTTTTTTTATTGTAAACAGCAGCCAGGCTGAATTTGAACATTTATTGCTACTGGGCTTCTCCTCTGTTGAACATTCTGTAGTGTATTTTCACTGAACTCTTTAGGATAATAGAGGGCTTAGATTACCCTGTTCGTGCACTTCACCTCTAAGCTGGGCCATGTCTCTTCCTTCCCATTTTGACCTCAGTTCTATTTTAATGTATTTAAAGTCTCCTCAATATAATAACATGCAATGGGGGTTCTTAGACTTTTGGATTTCACAGATTAGTTGCATTTAAATAAACACAGGACTGACTAATATGTATATCATTTTCCTTTCATTTGAACAATGTAAAAATGGAATACACTCTCTGAGCTGGTGAGAAATTCAACCTCAGTTCTTGTTTGCTCTCTCTCCTCATCTGGATGGGAACATGTAAGTGACCCAGGAAATATGATGCTGGAGCTATAGATCATGATAGCAACCCTATTTGCTATTGTACTATGATGCATGGCGCCTGTGCCCATGAGGACTCCTCTGTGGGTAGGAACACTGGGTTGTCATTGAGTAGGTTGGTTACTCCCATTGTTAGTCATCCTGAGCAGGGAACAAAAAAGAAGAAGAAAAAAAGAATCTTTAAGGGAAAGTGGTTTCTCCTAAAATTTAAATCAAAAGGACTCTGGTCCACCAGAGGGTCACCGTATATTATAGAGGAAAGATAACATGTGTCGTGTAGAAGAGGCCAGAAGAGACTGTCCCTTAACTGGCCACTTGAGGGTGAGAACAGCTATACTGATAATCAGATTTAAATTTTCTTTGAGTATCTATCTTTTGTTACATCATTTACTCTTCAGTTAAGTGTTAATAAGCCTTTCAGCCTTGTTTCAGCTACACTATTGAGATTTAAAGAATCGTCTATGCCCAAGATTGGTGAAGGGGAAAAGTGGCAGTGATACTTAGTGAAATTCCTAAGAGAACATTGAATAATAAGTACAATGGTTAATATGTTCTGAGAGTTGTGCTCAGCAAAATTGGCACATTAAAAGATTATAAAAGGCTTTAATATTTCCTAATAATAAAAAATGATATATTCAGGATACTAGGTGTTTCAAAAGATGAGAATTAACACAGAAATGGGTTCATACAGGCGGTAGAAGTCTGAGAGTTCAAAAAGGGGATGTTAATGTAACCAAGAGATTAAGAACTGCAGAGGTAGCTACACCCTATAAGGATGGAGGAAACAAAGGGCAGAGGTGGAGTTACTATAAGTGAGGCTCCTGAGAGGCTGATTCTAGGAGTCTGGTGTTTGGAACTCTGAGAAGGGGGCCTGACCTGCTGGGGCTTCAGTGGGTGAGGGTTACAACCTGGAGGATGAAGAAGTCAGTGGCCTGTATGCAAATGGCAGGGGGATGGTTTGGTGACGCCTGCTGCTAGTATCTTTGAGGGCATGCAGCAGTGTTGTTGCTTACAAAGCAAGGGTTCCAAGAACCATTTGCCTGCAGCTGTTCCAGCCATGTGTTAACTGTGAACGGAAAACAGAAAGGGTGTTCTTTTCTCCCTCCTCCTCCCTTCCTATCTTTCCCTAGTGCCTCTTATTGGCAGAACTGACTAGGAAGGCAACTGGAAAGGGAGTCTGAGCACTGTGACTTGCTGATTTTGACAACAGGTGAAAATAAGCTCAAGATGTCTGTTTAGCAAGTGCCGGCAGGCATGACATGCACTAGCATCGGGCTTAGCACTGTGAACATGTGACTTTGTTTTCATGAAACAAGATGACTTTATTGTTTCCAGCAGAAAAAAAGATATATCCTTACTTTAGAAAATTCAATATATATAGAAAAAAAGAAAATCATTTAAAAGTACTCAAATTCAGGAGTGCTACATTGCATAATTCCAAGGGACACTGTTCAGCTGACAACCTATTTTAATTGCACAGTTCTAAAATTTTGTAACATGGAGTCATTTCCTGAATCTTAGAGAAAAACACAGTTAGCAGGTTGGAGAAGATTCTTTAACCATTTATACATTGACAGCTTCAGATATATCAGCTATTTCTTCACATATCATTATTTACCCGTACCTATCATGGCTTCCAAAAGATAAAACATTGTGGCATAATTAATGAACTAACATCTTCCTATTAAAGAATACACATGATAGCAGTTTTGAAAATAGCAATTTGATAGTATTGATGGGTCACAATTAATTTAAACAATAGGCAGAGGAATATTATTGCTATAAATTTCTCTGCACATTTCCTTGAGATAAATCTTCAAATATAGTCAGATGAATCAAATGTTAAGCATATTTTGTATTTGAGACATTATTGCCTGATATCTGTCATTAGAAAATTCACAAATTTCCATTCCTACTAATGGATGATGATGCTGGTGCCCAAGTCCTTGTAAACACTGCACTTCATCTACCTTTTGATTTTTTTGTCAATCTAATAGGATAAACATAACTTTGACTTTTTATGTTCATGTCTTCTAATTACTACAGCTATCTGAAAAGTTAAAATATTTTACTCCCATTTTGCAAAAAAAAAAAAATCATGCACACAAAAACACTGAAAACAATATTGCATATATAATACGTTTCAGAGTCAGGAATTAAACTTGAGTTTGTCTGGTTACAAAGCTTGTGATCTTTCCACTATGCTATACAGCTTTACTGTGTGAAAACTTCTAGGACCCTCCACTAAATGTCCTGTAAATGTTTCCAGCATAATATGAGAAGTAAAAAGTGCCTAGTATCTGTTAAGTCTAATTCTAATGCATCCACTTTATTTTACATCTCCTGAAATTCACTCTCAGATAAGGTCATTCTAGGCCAAGGTAAGAACTTGAAAGGGCTTTGAGCAATATCTATTAGAAATGAATATGTAGTCATTTTGCTATATATTCAGTTAAATATTAGTATGTAAGCATTGTTACTACAACTAAAATAATGTTTTAATACAAGTTAAATTGGAGGAGATTTGGGTCCCACCCTTTTAAGGTAAAATTTTTGTTGAGCTTATGGGAATCAAAATTATTTAGCAATCTCCATTCCCTCCTTCCCCTTGTCAATCTTCATCTTGAAATAACTACTACAGACTCATCAGTGGGCCTGATTTCATGTCTTCTGTAGACTAAGGTTTAATAAGCTTGGGGTCTGTATATCCTTCCAAACTGGGAGGATTTAATCTCTTAGAACTCTTGGATATTGTGAGGGAGGAATTTCCTCTTTCATAGGTTTTAGTCCATATTTGGCTTCTGAAACATATTTCATGTGTGCTTGTGACAATGAATTCTGCAGTTCCCAAAAGCAAGGGCAGAAGACCCATGTTCCTTTGCAGGAAGGAGAAGGAGGTACACAGGAAAGGCAGGAGAGAAAGCTGTCTGGTGGTAAGCCTCCCAGGAGGTGTCTCTCTGCCTCTGTGCCTATCTCTCTCTCTCTCTTTCTCTGTCTCTCTCTCGGTCTCTCTCTCTTTTTTTCCTAACTCAGCAAAAAACTGTGTCCCCCTCTATAATCACAAGCTGAAGCACTTACAAGGGAGCATTCTACATGTTCTTTGTCATCTGGGAAGATGAGCAAATGGGTCCATACTTTCTGTAGAAATAATTCTGATAGTGTTGATGACAGGACATGAGAGCAGCACTCTCATTTGAAGGTTCAGCTCCACATGTCTTTCAGAGAGATTCCAGGGCAATCCAAAGCTCCTGCTGCTGCATCCCTCTATGGGATTGTTTGCTACACAAAGACTACTCTGAAAGCTTAATGTGTTCTGGTCCTCTGTTCCTTCAGCAAAGATCTCAACTGCTCTTCCTGGGACAAAGGAGCTGAAACTTGTAATCATGTATTGTTTCATTTAGATCGTTTTTCTTACTTTGTACTATTTGGAACAGAGCAGAGTTATCAGTGAATGGAAATTTTTTGCTTAATTTGTGTTTAAGGAAAAATTAATAGTGTTGGACATGAAGCACATGTCAAATAGATGAAAGTGAATGAAAATGTCTGTCTGGATTCTAATTCTACCCTGTTTTTGTGTCTCTGTTTTGGACTCTGAGGGGGAGGTGGGTAAAGAGTATCCAATTTCTTTCTCTTTGCTTTACTTTAATTGTATTCAAGAATGGAGAAAGAATGTCATTCTGATGGAGTTGGAGAAACTATAATTTTTTTCCATCTACCTCCTGCCTTCAATAGAAAATTGTGGGGATGGAAGTCTTAGTCTGTTTTTAATTCTAAGAAATGTTCCTGGACAAAAAAAAAAAAAAAATGGAGACCACTTATAGGAATATTGCATTCTCTCAGCTTTTGATTACAACTTTTTAAAATGCAAGACACATTTAAATTTAAAAAAATAATGCAGATGTAACTGCTTTCTGCCTTAAATTCTTTCTTTGCAAATGTTTGTCAATAATTCTCAAGTCATGGTCTGGAGGGAATTAACAGGACATTTGTGACAGGTGGAAAGAGATAGACCCATAAAGAATATGGTCTTTGCTGCAGTTGTCCAAATCTCTGTACATAAGCCTTAGGGACAGTATTGACTCTGAACAATTGAGGGTCCTGGTTCTAGAGAGAAATGTGACATATTCAGTCTTGCTGATGAACTTGTTCATGGAGATAAAAATGGAAATTATTTGCTCTGGGAACTCTAAAGGTCCTGCTGCTAAATCATTAGCATAGTGCTAAATGATGCCTGGTGCTGGGGCTGGGTTCTGGGAGTGCATTCCCAAGGGCTTCCTCACTTACACCCCATTCCCACCATTGCTTGCCCACAGAGAAGGCATCAGGAGCTGGAGGACTCTATTTGCCTTTCTCAGACATTGCAATTTCAAATAAATATTACTATTTATTATTCCCAAATTTAGGGTTATTAATTTTATCAGCATAAACCTAATTTATGCCATCACAAACAGCAATAATAAATGCTGCCAAATGCTAATACCCAGCTCTTGCCAACTGTGCCTGTAGTTGATGGGTCTCCCCCCTTCACTTCCTAGAAGCATTAAATTAAAAATGATTCAATGTTGCAGAATCATTGATCAATTTGGGGCTGAGGCTCTTGGGGAAATGCGTTTGTTTTGTTAAATGCTTTGCTCTTTCACTAGCTGCGTAACTTCTGATTCAGATGACTACATTCCAGTATTTCTTGTTTTCTTTCTCTCCCCCAGTCCTCCTAGAGGAGGGAGAAATGGGGACAGGGATGTAGAGGTGGAGGGAAGCATGTGAACCTCTGTCCTTTCTCAGTTGTCCCTGTAGACATCTGTCTTCTTAGAGTGCCCACTCCTAATACTTTCTTTCAACATACGCTTAGAAATCTTGGTAAAGCAAACTCCTGAGTGCAATATAGATTAATTCTTTCTCAATTCCCATCACATCTACTGTGTATTTAGTGATGTATGTTACATGGTTTCCTAAAATACATGGGAATCTATGACTGGAAAATGGGAAGCCCAGCCCCGACAGTCCCTGACCAAACTAAGGAAGCTTTTTTCTATTGTATCTTAATCTCAGGGGTACTCTGTTTCTGTGAAAGAAGAGGCAGAGCCCATCCTTTTGTTATCTGAGCCATAATAATGTCTCATTGCCTTCTCAAGGGAAGCAATTTTTACTTTTTCTTCCTTTCTCCTGACTCTGGCCTTTTTCTCTCTGTGATGCAGGTGACAGTGGTGTTGTACAAGGAATTCTGACCAGGTTATCAGAGGATCCTGATGTAGGTCAATATTGGCTTCTTTCCAGCTGCATGACTTTAGACAATTTACTTAGCCTCTCTACTCCTATTTTTTCAAATTATTTAAGGCAGGGTCATAAGTCCTAACCACTGTACCTTGTCTGATTAGCTTCATGATCAAATAGCATAGTACTTCAAAAATGATAAGGCACTATACAAGGTCACCGGTCCTCTTAGTGTGTTCGGGTGCCTGAATTTCATGGTAGGCCATCAAAGCTCTTCTCATTGGCCAGTCCACGGTGACTTAGTGATCTTTTTTCTTGCTTTTCATATCTCAGTTTCTCAAGGAGATCTAGGCTAGGCAATGGCAGTAGGATAGAAATTCTTCAGAAAGAGGGGGAGAGATCAAAGGAGATATAGATTGATAGGTATCTAAACTTTTGATTGCCCTGGTGATTTTAATACCATAAAGTAGCTATAGAACTGAATAAATTGTTTCAAAAATACAGCAGTAGAGAAAGCTTAAATCTGGGGAGTTCAGTTCATACCCTTTTCCTTCTTCATGCTTACTCTTCATGTTTAGATTTAATTGGCCCCTTGAAATTGACTAGAAACCTATCTTCTTGTCTTAAAAGATAGCCTTTATTCAGCCACCTCCATTAAGGCATCTCCAAGAGCTTTCAGGGAATCTGTAATGAGCAGTGTGCCTTTGGTCAGTGGAATTTGTCTTCCCCAGCAGGGAGTCTGTCTCTCAAGTGTACCCAGGTGGTAGGACTGCAGAAGCCCAGGTTCTAGAAAAGTGCACCCCATCAGGAGCCAGAGGAACTGCACCTCCAAGACCAGTTTTGGGGAATTGTCTCAGAGCCTTCCACTCTCTAGTTCTGGGTCCTTCTGAGCAGCAGCCAGAGTTTATAAACAGGAAAGCCAGAGGTAGCACATAAACTTTTATAATGCAGATCATCCTCCTTGCCCTGACTTCCAGGTTGCCTTTCCCTTGGTTATATATCTTTCTGAACCACCTAGTCCTTTTGAATTATTAGGCTTATTCCTTCATTGCCCTGCTTCCTCCTTGCAAATATGCTCCCATACATCTTTACACCACGGGAAACACTTTCTTTTCTATTTACAGCTTCTCCCTGCTCCCCGCCCTTCCCCCTGGCCCAATAATGGCCAAGGAGATAAATAAAAAACATAACTCTTTTGTGCTATTATTTTTTGTTACTCTGCACAGTAATATATATAATAACAAGGAAACAAATCTTATTACTAAAGTAATTACAATAAATTTTAAAAAAACTGAGAATGGAGCTTAAAGAAGGGGACACATCAGGGGAGTGATTATAACAGGATGTTTAAAATTTAATTTACTAGCGCCAGTCTCTGCTGGTTGGTTGATGCCCTGCTTAGGAGATTGTGTCTAATTAGAGAGTGGTTGTTATTGCACGTTGAGGACACTTACCCCTAGCTGACTTATGTATTGGATCTTTAAAGGGGAAAATTGACCTAAGGAATCCCTTGAGAAATCTTATTGTCTGCAACCCTATATAGGGAAGAGCAACATTTAGCATGTTAAGTTGGCTCATCATCAAAGCTTGGGAACTGCAAAGAATTACTTGGCATCCTTCCCTCTGTCCATAGATAAAGTTTCCTTTAACTGGGCTATGCAGATTTGCATTCACCCCATCATCTGTGGATCTCTTAATAGAGGTCACTGTGCATCCTTCAGTAAAATATGCTAATGCTGATCAATCTTGAGAGTTAAAATGCTTTTCCAGATAGCAATCCAGTTCTATCCAAAAGCAATTTTTGTCCATTTGTTTTTGTAAGGCCTGCAGTGGAAGTGAATAGCAATTATTTTTCTTCATTAATTAATACTATTATCCCATGCACAATTGTCATCTTTCTAAGTCTTTTTGGCATTTGAGTTCTTATTTTTCTTCTTGAACTTACATCACCTATGGCCACTGTTCTATCCTGAGACACTGTATTTTAACTGTAGTATAATTGTTACTGTGTAGCTCTCTTAATCCTCTCCAAATTTCCCTTGAATGTGGAAGAAAGACAAGCCATGGCATAATACTTTTACTTGGCCTCTTGGCATTATTCTTCAACATCATCAGTGCAAAACTAAACGTATTTATAAATTCAATATGTGGCCTTGTGCTCTTCTAAGTACTCTCAATCATGTACACATTTAAAATTTTAGACAACTATACAGTGTAGACATAGATCCTGTAAAAGTTTCTCCCCAATTACACCATCACTACCATCTGTGCTATCTTTCACAACCATCATCAATCACAAAATAAATAGCACATAATAATTGAGCATTTAACATGTACTTTATAATGCTAAATACATATTATCTTTAATCCTTACAACAATCCTCCATGGTATTTATATTATCCTGACACTAATGAAAAAACTAATATTTTAAGAACAAGCTAAGTGTCCAGGAACACATAGAACACAGATCATACTTGGGTGAAGAGAGAGAGAGAGGGGGGGGGAGGGAGGGAGGGAGGGAGAGAGGGAGAGAAAGAGGGAGAGGCAGGCTGAAGAAGGTATAGTAGACTCCACAATTATTAGAGCTGAATTTAGAAACCAGACCTGAAAATTAGCCTGCTAAATGGCTATTACATATAAGGATAGCATATTTACAAACTCTGTAAATATTATATAGACTCCTATTATAATATTATGATATTTGGGCCTGAAAAACAATAAGTTCTTCATTAAGACCAAGTATGCAAGCAGTTCTACATTGAAATGGATAAAATGTCAAAAACCCTTAGCCTGCCCAAGGTGGCTTCTCAGAGGTAGTCAGATGTGGAGGGAGGTTTTGAAAGGGGAGGCAGAAGACCCTTGGAAGAAGAGCAAAGTTGACTCAAAGCCAGAATTTCTCATGTTGGTTTTGAAGGACACTAAAAGATTGATACTAATAGAATTCACATAAGAGGGCACTGTGGTTGGAAAAGCTCAGAAGGTTTTGTATAAGCAGACTTTTAAAAGTTGTAGCCCTTGTCAGTGCTATTGAAATATTAAGATATATGGAGACTCTCTAAGATGGGCTAAATATGTGGCACTTTCTGAACTTATTTGAACAGGGTCACATTCGTAGATGTACAATTAGGACATCAACAGGAATATTAGTGGTTCCTGAATTTGGGAAATGTTGCTCTAGGATTTGAACTGAGATGCAGATATAGAATAAAATATATTTATATGGCATATCAGCCCAGTGGCTGAGAACAGAAAGGATCTAACTGGAAGCATATCCTTTGGGTATGTCACTCAATACCTGTGTAGCTTTGGACCAAAAACTAGCCATAGGTTGGGTTATTTGAAAAATGAACTCTGAGATGATTTGTTGAATTGTATTCTTAGGAGTAACACTTGTGAGGAAATGAGGGAAACTGGTAGAGGGTATGTTGAATTGTGATGCAGTTATTATCACAGAGGCCTTAGATGATCGTGATGGTCCATAGGGACCTCTGCAAATGAGATGTATTATCCATGCTGTGAATTAAGGCAAGTGTACTGAGTCTTTCTTTCTTTTTCTTTTTTTTTTTTAACCTCCCACCAGCGAACAGTCCTTGAATGTTGTCTGCCTTGGGCTAGGAAGATTCCTCAGTTGATGGTATTTCCTATTGTATGTACTCAGTCATGAGCCCCAGCAGCCAACAGCAGCTGAGGAATGAGTTTTTAGTTCTCGCAGGGTACTCTGAAGGACACACTGTGTTTCAGTTTGCTCATCTATAAAATGGGGACAATAGTAATATCTTCTTTGTAGGATCACAATAAGTTAAAACAAATTACTGTTATGTAGGGATTCTGACCATAGAAATATACAGGGAAGCATTCCTCTTGTGAGCAAACTCCCAGGGGGTAACAGGCACCCTGTTTCCCATCCTCAGAATGCCTTGCAGTTTCTGCTAGGAAATAGTAAGATAACTAATACATGTGAACATCTGGATGCTATGGTAATGCCCTGCGTGAGAATGCTCTGTGCTAGAGTCTTATCAGCCTCAACCTTGATCTCAGGTTCACAGCTCCTGGGAATAAAGGAACTCTCTTGTTAGACAGCCACAATGTTTTACTGAGCCTAAACCTGTCCACATAACAATAACTTTATATAATATGCTTTCTTGAGAGCTACACAAACCTCCCAACATTGCACACTTCAACTTAGTAATATTGAGAAATAAGCTGTGTAATGTTGCTAAGTCTATCACCTGCCTAGTAATACAATGAACAATGTGTACTAATGATAACAATGACTTAAAGTAACTTATAGTAAATTTATTTTATAAATAAAGCTGGAAGTTTGGTCATTCTGCCATCTTTTCTGCCTCTGCATCTTGTCTCTGTGTCTCCTTTTATTTTTCTTACAATTGTACAGTGTGTCTTATATTTCATAGTGCTCTATAATTGTTAAAGTAATTAAGATAAAAATATAAATATTTACACTAGTTACTTATCATGGAATTCAGAGATTTAGTTAGGACAATTAAAACTGAAATAATAAAGAAGATATGATCTTTATTCCCAGTGAATTAAAAATAATTTTAGGACGTCATCATCATATCTTCACATTGGTAGAACTCTTTACAACCTTTACTTAGTTTTGGATGAAAAAGCTGTTACTACATTTTCTGATGTTTTCTCTCCCTAATACTGTAAATCTCTGTGTTAAGAGTAGTCTACTCCTTCAGAGGTACCCCTCAAGCAGCCTATTTAGTAAAATGAAACAAAAGAAAAAACAAACAAGCAAAAATCCAAGGAAAATTCAGCCTAGGCCAAGATGTAAGTTGAATAGAGACTACAGATATTGACAAGTTCCTATGAACATTATTGTGATTTTAACATGATCTAAAGGACACTCTAGTTTTGGAAGAGATAAGCGATGCTAATATGATGTCAGAAGATTTGATGTTAGCATAACTCAGATCAGTGTTTTCCCCATAAGTGCAATGTTAAGTAAAAATGCCCAAATCTTGGGCTATACTTTCCAATGTCAGGACAAAAGCATTCCAATGTTAGTGAGTCCTGATTAGGCTGGGCCTCTGTCCAGAAAGAGAATACAGCACATTAATGCCCATCATTTGTGGTAGTAACTCTAGAAACTCAGACAGCAAGACTCCCTTCAACAGTAATCAAGGCCATCAAAGTCTATCTGATCTAATGTGGGAAAGACTTTTTTAAAAAATATAATTCAATATCTGCCTATTAATCTAGTCATCTTGACACTGAGTTACTGGGTATTCTCATTCTGTGGATTAGGCCACTGAGAGACCTAGTCATAATGCATATATTGCATTGCATAGCCTCCAAAAAACAACTTATTCTCCTTTGGTAGGTCATTTAAAGGTATCAAATGAATAGCATAAAAGAAATTGTATATCCAGGTGTATTCAGAAACATCTGGTTCAATTCAGTCTTTCATTTTACAGAAAAGAAGTAGGCCTAGAGATCAATGCTACTAATAAAAGATAAACTAGTTTTCCAAACTGGATAACAGCAAGTCAAAAGACCATTGACTCTTTCATTTTACTGATTCTAAGGATGCAGTTTCTCTTGGATAACAATCATATTCCTATTATTCGAAAATGAAAGTGAGTGTGTGAGTAATAGGTGAATATATTTTTGTGACTTGATCATATAACCATGGAATCTCGGGGAACTTGGCATCTAATCCAATTTGTTCCCATCCTGTACCTAAATTTTCTTTATGGCATTCATGCCACGCAGCCAACAGCCTGTGCTATAGGATGTCCATGGTCCGTGGACTTACTTCTTCTCATAAGAACTTATTCCATATTGATAGTTCTAATAGAAAGTCATCTCTTGAACCACATTAAACTATCTCTCCTCAAAGCTTAAAGCCTTGGTGCCTTGTAGAATTAGTTGAATCACTCTTCTTTTAACTTCAACATAATTTAAGACTGCCCTTGTGTCACCCCCAGGGAGATTTCTTTTTCTCCAGTGTAAGCATCTGAAGTTCCTTCAACTACTTGTAGTGTGTTCTTGTATTCTTCCACTATGAATTGTTTCACTCATTTGTTCAGTAAGAGACATTGGTAAACAGAGGTTATAATAGTAAACACAGCAAGATGTTTATAGTATAAAGGTTGCTGAGGGCCATTGCCAAGTAGGAATGACGCATCGAAATTTCCTTGCCAGCGTACCCCATGTTAAATGGATTTGCCTTGGAATTTCGCTGTTGACATTGCATGTTAGGTGACCTTGCTCAAGGACCAGGGCGCATCTGGGTTTAGAGCTGATCAGGTTTGAGGAAGTATCCCGGTCCTTGGGTTTAGGGCGTTCCGGTTTAAGACAAGTTTAAGGCGTTCCCGGTTTAAGACAATATGGGTTTTAGGGAAGTTGGAGGTTGAAGATTATTGCTGCTGGAAATAGGGCGTTCCTGCTGCCTGAGCTCCCGTTGAGTTCTCCTGAGATTCAAAAAGTATTGGAGAAAAAAGCCTCGTGGAGTAGGTGAATTGGGCGGCAGCAGAACTGGGATTTCCCCTGAACGTGTGTAGAGGCCGGTGTGAGTTCGGGAATAAAGAATTGCTGTTTGAATCTACAAAGCTGTGAGTGGCTCGTGATCTTGTGCCCAGCCAAGACTGCGGCAAGAGGTGGAAACAGACAACAGAAAACAGTACAAGGCATGGTTAGAAGTGATCTGATAGCTGTTAGCTGTTGAGATGCCTAGAGAAAGAATGCTTAAGTTTGTCCTCAGGTCCAGGATGACTTTCTGTGGCATAAAAATTGAGAGTGGAAGGAAGTGTTAGCCAGTGGCTCTGTGTGTGTGTGTGTGTGTGTGTGTGTGTGTGTGTGTGTGTGTGTGTGTAGGGGAATAGCAATAGAAGTAGGGAAGTGAGCTTTCTGCAGAAGAAACCTGAATTCTCAGGAGGCTAGAAATACCTATTTCTCTATTATGGTGGGATTCATAGATTCCCAGATGACCAGCACCATTATCAACCTGAAAACTTAGCTGCTATTCATAAAGCCTGAAGCATAGTTTCTTATTCTCTTTTGATGACCTAATTATATTGCTAACACATTTTGCATTTATTGTCAAATAAAATCCCTAAGTCCTTTTTATTTTAATTGCCACTGACCTGTTTCCTGCTGAATTGCTATCTAGTTGATTTGATGGATCAAGTGTTTGAATTCACACTTACCCCAATTTCATCCTATTAGATCACATGGTTAAGAGAATACTTTGGATATTGAATCTGCCATCTATTTTATTTGGCTATCTTCTAATTTGCATGGACCCTTCTGAGCTGACATAAAATTTATTTTATCTTTTAATCATGTTATTGATACATTTGTTAAAGGACAAGTATACTAGAAGACATATCATCAAAGACATAGACCAATTTAGTTACAATCATTCAACCACTTTCCAATCTTTTTAGTGCTGCCATTGAACCCATCTTTCTTTGTGTAACTGCAAGGGAATCTTGAGAGACTTTTGCAAATTCCTCACTAAAGACCTGTTAAACCTTTTCTCCTTATATAATAACCTGTCAAAGTGTGAAACAGAGTTGGACTGGCATAGCTGGAAAATTCACTAAGTTGTTCTTGATGATAGATACTGGTTCCTATGACTTCTTTTTCTAAGGGGGTCCAAACTTCCCCATTAAGGTTCTAGAAGTTTGCTGAAGATCAGGGTCAAGTTCACTAATGTCTTCCATTTTTTTCCCTTTTCAACAATGGAGAGGCATTTACCCATTTCTACCCCTTAGAATTTCCAATAAATCACCAACCTTGTCTCAAGCCAACAGTGTGTTCAGCCAAAGAATTGGAAGAGTAGACTGCAGACCCCAGCTCCTATTTTGAGGTTATTCAGATTTCTGTAGCCACCTCAAATAATTGACAGCTCAAGTTCCCTGCCTTCCTTGTCCTTACCATCTTGTGGGATGACTTAGTCTGGGGATATGAGAACTGCAATTCTCCAGATGTTAGTTCACTACAGTGAACATGTCACACTTGGGTCAAAATCATAGCAGCTTAGGTATTTTAACCTAAAAAAAAATCTTTTTGGCACTAATCCAAGTTATTTTACTTCTACTTACTTAATACTCTGTAATATCAACAGAGAATCTTCCTGGATATGAATAGATCATAGGTTATAAAGATTGAATATTTTTTGATAGTATGACACGTTGTGAAAAATATATTCTGTGTATATTCGGCACTTATTAATGTGAAAAAAAAGGGTATCCATGTCTGGTAGTTTTGAGAAGTTAAACAGCAAAATTTCAGACAATTAATATAACTCATGAAGAAATTCAAAGTCAATAATTCCCATATAGAGTGGGATACATTTTCAATAAAAGCATTTCATTTTCCAGTTAGAAAGCTATATGATTTAAAAATATGATTTATCATTAATATGCCCTGAGGATCTTTCCAGTTCTAGGGCCAGCCCCTGCCCCCTGAACACTTCTGATTTTGGATTCAGGAGGGGTCTGATTGTCTGTATTAGTAAGATAGAACATAATTCTCAAAGTAGACCAAGTCTATGCTACTTATCTATATAATATTTTGTTGGGTATTGTAGAGAGAAATTATGACTATGTACAAAGATATATGTATATATATGTGTGTGTACATATATATATATATAAAGTCCTTATACATATATATACGTGTGTGTATCTATCTATCTATATCTATATATATATATATATATATATATATATATATGAATGAATATGTGTATGTGAGAGAGACAGAAAGGGGGGGGAGGGAGAGAGAGAGAGAGAGAGCGAGCGAGCATAAAAACAGAACATATGGTAAGAAATCAAAAAGAAAGAACTCACAGAGAGAAAGAAGCCATCCCCATGTGAAAGGCAGCAAACATTCTTTTTCAAAGTATCCACAAGAGAAGAGATGAATTTTGTACATCTCTACTGCACAGTAGGATATATACATATAGCAGAACACATGTAGTAGAAAATAGGAAGCAATATAGGAATAAAGCTAGCTGTATTTAGAACTTGAACATTAAAGATTTGTAAACAAAAATACTGAATTCTCTGAAGTTGATGTAAAAGCTCTCATACAAAGGTAGCTTTACTTTGGACCAGATTGGACAAATCAACATGGGATACAAACAAGATTAAAACCAACTTCATCAAAGAAAGGAATTTTGACAGACCTGAGACAGAAAATTTCCTTAGTCAGATCCATCAAAGGATTCTACCTATTCCTTTGTGTATCAAGATGGAAGGTCATCCCAATGTGAGGATTATGTTGTAATGTATTTTGTGCCATTGGTTTAAGGGAGTCTTGAAAGAAATTGTATATGGGGCCAAAGTGTGTGTTCATTTACATATGAACCACACTGTTGAAATTCCTTTGGTCCTTTCTAAAATTAGTTCCTTCAGGTAATATTAGCCTGAGCAAGATGGAATTAGCTAACACCTGACCTTCAAACATGGTGGCCACAATAGCAAGGGGAAAGATCAATGCCCTTGCTAAATACAGCCCAAGGAGGGCTTTTCTGCCCCTAAGATATGGATGCAAATCAGGTGCAATCCTCTGTGGATCATTTACTGAAGCTTCACAAGTTGGGCTACTCAGCTATTTATTTTGTCTGTTTTGTTATGTTTTTTATTTATTTTATTTAGTTTGAATCAAATGGTAATCACTCAGGAAAAGAAATTCACTTCATGTTTTCCTTGCCACTGATGATGTTTTGACTGAGTTATTGGGGTAGACACAGTATAAAAATATTTTTCAGGAGCATAAGGATAAAGGACACTTCATGGGATGGAATTATAAAAGCTTCATTTTATAAGGGCAATGACAAATGTGCTAGACCTTTTTGTAATATCTATAACCAAGAAATAGAAATTTCATAGGGATAAATATTAGTGTCTTTCATAGTGTACTTTAGTACGTACTAGGTGCCATTAATTAGGCAATATTTCTGTGAGTTTGAAACTAGGACATTTCCAGAGTTCTAAATGACATTTCTGGCTTTATGCTGCCATTTAGTCCTGTATGTTGTTTTATTTTTTTGGTCTGTTTAAGATTCAGAATCATAGTTTATAATAAAAGATGACTTGCAATTTTAGAACTTTTTTTTTTAAATTTACCCATTGGCATTTAGCAAGAGTAACCATCTACATTTTGACTGTTAGTATCAATTTTTATAGGGAAGCACTAATTTTTAATCTGTTTTACCAGTGTATTTACTTAGTATTCTACATTTTCCCCCCTCAAAATTCTAGATAATATATTAGGTGGCAGTGTTTGATATGGTTAATGGAGTTACCACTTGATGTCAGCATTTGTGGTTTCTGTTCCTGGGTGGGTCATTCCTCCCAGCTGGGTCTTTTCCAGGAATTTTCCAAATATAATAATGGAAGTAGGCAAACCACAAGGACAAATACCCTCTTCTTTTCCTCTATTTTAGAAAGAAGTAATCTAAAATGAGGATCTTAAATACTCTTTCAGGTGTTTTTGCTCCTTCATTATATAGATGTTGCAACTGGAATTTAGAGATGGCGTGGTGCAGTAGTCAGCGGATGGCTTGATTCTCAGACCAACATTTTCAATGGAAGGAGACCCTCATTGTTATACAAAATTACATATAAGAGGTTGTGAGGGGAATGGGAAAAAAACAAGGAGAGAAATGAATTACAGTAGATGGGGTAGAGAGAGAAGATGGGAGGGGAGGGGAGGGGGGATAGTAGAGGATAGGAAAGGTAGCAGAATACAACAGTCACTAGTATGGCAGTATGTAAAAACGTGGATGTGTAACCGATGTGATTCTGCAATCTGTATATGGGGTAAAAATGGGAGTTCATAACCCACTTGAATCTAATGTATGAAATATGATATGTCAAGAGCTTTGTAATGTTTTGAACAACTAATAATAAAAAAACATTAAAAAAAACACAAATCTGACTGCATTGCCTTCCACACATTACCCAAACAAGAGTAAATCTGTGATGGGGAGGATTATAACTATAATGAAGGAATCCTGAGTTGACAACTGGGATTTTCAGTCATTAGGATGGATTATCAGAGTTGACAGAATAATATCTGAAAATCATTAACAGTCCTTTGGATTCCTACATTCCTGAAATGGGTTAGGGTTGAACTAACTCTTTCTGTAATCACAAAGTTACCTAAGGCCCTATCTTGACCTATGACAAAAATAACTTTGCCCTTATGAGAACTCCTGTTTTCATCTAGCAAGGAAAAAAAGAGACAGTGATGAACAGGTTTATGTCTAAGGAACTCCTGATTTTATGAGGTGTTCTAGAAGATGCAGAGACTCTGAGACCAATTATATGCACAAGTGAATATTGAGAGGCCAGGTAAACATGGGAGGAAAAAGGGTGGTTGCTGCTTTCATAGCGGATCACAGAAGTACAAGACAGTGTTCTTCTACTTCACAGTCCCCCTCACAAAGATATTCCCAGGGGCATTCATTCCTAAGGTCATCAGGCCACTTGAAGTCTGTAATAGAAAAAAAGAATGGTCTCTCTCTTGGGAAGTTTCCATTGTACTCTGGATAGCAGGAGCCTGCACTTTTACTTTTAAACACTGGCTTAAAACATGTTGAACACAGGAGATTTCCTTCTCTCTTTTCCAGGGCAGGCTTTGGAGTAAACCTATGCAGGGTAGCTCTATTCTACCACATGGAGACTGATAAAACTCCAAGAATCCACCTTGGCAACACACATGTATGATGAATTGGAGAGAATAGGAAAGCCGTGATTTTTCTTCGAAAGTAAAAGTTTAAAAAAAAACGCTTTGAGCATAATAGACTGTCAACCATGCTATCAAACTGAAAATTATAGCTGGGCCCAGCAGACTCACAATGTAAATTTGACAGATAGGACAACAGGCAAGTGTTGCACAAATGCTGTCTGGGATCATAACTTCAATTCATCTCCGAGGAATCAGCATGAAAGTTCTCCTCTCCCAGATACTCATGGCCCTATCATTCCAGGCTCCGTTCTCACCATGTGGGTGAATACAACCTTGAACCATGTCTACATTTTTCATTTGATTTCAAGCAAATGAATTTCTCGTAGGACACGTTGTTTGTGAAATCAGGCATCCTTCTTGTCATTGCCTTTGAGCTTTGCTGCTTGTAATGTCAAGATAGCCAAAGACATAAATAAAAAGGAGCCTAAGAAAAATCTTCGGTCGCAACAAATAGCAACAATATATTGACTTTGATGAATATGCTTTTACCTTGGCCCACACTGGCTTGGAGTTCAGTCAGCTCTTTAGCCTTCAGTGATCAAGACTGGGGCTGCTCTTCTGAGGGATCAGTGCAATGAAATCTAGCCTATGTCAATTCTAGCATTTTGTATGTAGAAATAGTGTGTCTACTTTGACTTAGCCAATCATTGAATTTCCAGGATATTACAAATCAAAGCATAATATTGATGTTATATGGGAAAATGCTGAGGAAATGCAAATCATTACTTCAGTGTGTAGATTTTAGTTGTGATATATATGATAACACAGTATTTTCTGGGCACCCTGAGGCAGAATTCAGTAGTTAAAGAAATAAATACGCACATACATATGCATGTTTGTGTGTACTTTGTCAAATGCTGTTCTAGGTCTTAGGGAAGCAGGGACACAGTCTTGTCCTCAGAAGCACATGATTAAGATTGAGAAAGAGATCCCAGAAGAACTGACCACCACACATAGGAGACATGTTGTTTCTTTTTGGTGCTACTAGGGTTTGAACTCAGGACCTTGCACATGCTAGACAAGTACTAAGTTATATCCCAGCCTCTCTGTAAAATATTTATTTTGAGATGAGGGTCTTGCTAAGTTGCCCAGGTTTGCCTTGAACTTGCAATCCTCCTGCCTTAGCCTCTCAAATAGCCAGGAGGTACGCACCAATGAACTCATCCTAGTGGGATACATGTTTTAATGGATGTATCAGCAAGCTATGTAGCAGCAAAAAAAGAGAGATAGAGAATTAACCTTGTTTTAGAAGACCAACAAACATGTCATGGTTAAGAGGTGATAATTGGGGTTTTAAAAAAATAAGGACTTTGTAGGATTTGCGAGGAAGGAAGGTTGAATTACAGTTTAACTGTTACAGTTCGTGTGTTTGTGTGTAAAAAAGAGTGTTAAATTGGTTACTTACTTACTATGTAACAGTAATGGCACCAAGCATTTTGTATTACAAACTCCCATGTAATTCTTGTGACAACCCTCTAGGGGAAGTAATATTAAAATGTCTTATACAGGTCAGAAAACTGACAGAGAAGTTAAGTAACTTATTGAAATTCTCACAGCTACTAAGTGGTGGAGCTGGAATTTGAACGTATTATGCCTTGCTTTGAAGTCCATTGTTTTACTGGACCTATTTGCTTGTCAGCAGTGGATGTGTCCATCACCCTTGGAGATTCTCAGCAAACCACTTTACAGAACTGAACCTGACACCATGATGAAACTGGAGTTCCTCACTTGGCATCTGGGGACTCTGTTTCAGTGTCAGCTTCACTACTCAAGAGATCTTGGACAAGTTACATAAAATCAAATAGCCCTGTTTCCTCATCTATAAAAGGAGTATGAGGACTGGGGATGTGGCTCAAGCAGTAGCGCTGGGTTCGATCCTCAGCATCACATACAAATAAAGATGTTGTGTCCACTGAAAACTAAAAAATAAATATTAAAAAAAATTCTCTCTCTCTCTCTTTAAAAAAAAAGGAGTATGACCTTTTCTCTTTAATGAAGTATTTGGTGAGGTGAAAGTAAATAATACTTGTTGTTTTCATCAGCTTTTTCATCACTGTGAACAAAAGACCTGACAACAACAATATAGAGCATTAAAACTTTATTTGGGGCTTGCAGTTGCCTACGTCTCAGTCTATAAATGGCCAACTCCATAGTTCTCAGTGCGCAATGAGCCAAAACATCATGGCAGAAGGGCAGGGTGGAGGAAATCTGCTCAGCACGTGGCAACAAGGAAGCAGAGAGAAGGAGAGAGAGACAGATAGATAGACATGGCACTCTGCTTCCCAGTGACAAAATATGAAACCCAAAGGTACACCCCCAGTGACCCATCTCCTCCAGCCACACCCTACCTACCTATTGTTACAACCCAGTCAATCCACATCAGTAGATTAACCCACTGATTAGATTAAGGCTCTCATAACCCCATCATGTTACCTCTAAAAATTCTTGCATTGTCTCACACATGAGCTTTTGGGGGACACCTCATATCTAAATCATAACACCTATGGGTATCTTAACCCAAGCATGGCACATATTATGGTGTCTATGGAGGTGTTGATTACTACATAAATTTCTGATTCATTTTCAATAAAGAAATTCAAGCATCCTAGCCTTCACTTAAAGTCATCTTACAAGATTTTCTTCTGTCTCCATAGGAGAAAGTAAAAGAAGTACATGTAAAATAAATTTGCAACTCAAATTGACCTTCATGAGAATTAGTCTTAGTTAATAAGGTTTTGTTTTGCTTTATTACTAATCCAGAATGTTTATGCAATGTCTGACAAGCCATAGAATTCCACATGCATTTTAAAATGTTAAAGCTTACTTAATAGATAGTATCAGCATTTGGATTGCATTTTGGTCATTATATTAGAAGCCTACTATAGTGCTGGTAATGTTATACCATCTTTGACTTCCTGACCCTCTCTTCCGTGAGACCCCTCAGTTGAGGCTCCTGGTTGCCTTGGTGTGGGGCAAGTGGTTTTAAATAACATAAAATGCTGCTTCTCCCTCCAGCAGGACTGAACATCCCAAGGCTCTTTGGCTGTGTACTGGTAACCAAGTGGTTTTGAAATTGCTTTCCCATCAGTCAGTCCTGAAATCCAGGTATTCCCTTCCTATCCTCCCATCCTTTCCCCAACCTGGGGCCCTGAGTGATTCTCAGAATTCCTGTTCCCATGACTATGTTGCAGCTTTGAGGCTCAGGATTCTGTTAGCTGAGGTCCTAGCTCAGGGATTGAGTACAGCTAGCTCCAGGATCCAACCACCCAATGAGCAGCTTCATCCATGCCAAACTGTTGTTAATGTAAATGAATACTGACTCATTCTATTCCTTAGAGTCTCTACTTTATTCAGATGTCCTTAGTTTTTAGTTAATGAATTTTTAAAAAATTTTTGATCCCAGGATCCCATCCCTGATACCATGTTACTTAGTCTTCATGTCTCCTGTAGCCTGCAGAAGTTTCTTGGACTTTCTTTGTTTTTTTTTTTTTGTTTGTTTGTTTTTTCTTTTAAGAGAGAGTGAGAGAAGAGAGAGAGAGAGTGAGAGAAGAGAGAGAGAGAGAGAGAGAGAGAGAGAATTTTTAATATTTATTTTTTAGTTCTCGGCGTACACAACATCTTTGTTGGTATGTGGTGCTGAGGATCGAACCCGGGCCGCACGCATGCCAGGCGAGTGTGCTACCGCTTGAGCCACATCCCCAGCCCAACTTTCTTTGTTTTTAATGACCATGATAGTTTTGAGGAGTCCAGGTCAAGTATTTTGCAGAATTTCTCTTAATTGGGATCTGTCTAATGTTTTTCTCATGATTAGATTGAATTGATGTTTTTTTTGGAAGAAGATCACAGGCATCAACTGCCATTTTCTTCATTGTCTAAAAAGGCGCATTCAGTCTTAGGATTCGCTGCTGCTGCTGTCCTTGGCAAGGTAGCATTGCTCACATTTCCACATTGCAGTTATTCTTTTTCTACCCATTTTATACTGTACTCTTTCTGCCCACACTTTTTGCACTTCAATAATATCAGGTCATCATCAAGGATAGGGGAGATAAAGAGGAGCTTATATAAAAGCCCAAAGGAGGCTGGGAGACCTAAAGCCTGAGGCTATCCTACTTTAGGTTTTAATTTAATTTTATTTTTTTTAAACGGAGACCACTTGAGCAATAAGCAAGATTTTTCTTCACTTTGAGAATGATGAAGAACATTCCCTGGTGGGTGGCTATAGGGAGGCATATCAACAGGGAGATGGCGTTACAATGACCGGAGTGACCTCTGTCCCCAGGGTTTTGCAGGGATGCGGGCGGCCACACTGGAGGCTAGTCCTGGTGATCACTTCAGGGCCAGATTTTCTGTTCAAGGTACTGGGAACAAAGTGACTGAGGGTGAGTCACCTCTGCACAGGCCATTGTGTCCTGTCATGCTGAAGGTGAAGGTGAGCAGCCAGATGGCGGAGAGATGAGGATCCTAGGGGAACTCCTTGACAGAAGATGAAGCTCCTTTCCCTCTTTTCTTGGCCTTTGGGCACCTGTTTAAAGAATATATAGAGAAGCTTTGAACAGAATCAGAATGGACAGCGTCATTCTTACTGAGCTCCTTTAGCTCCTCCTATAAGAAGGTCGAAGCTC
Organism: Spermophilus citellus; assembly: GCF_964194105.1. Lineage (NCBI taxonomy): Eukaryota > Metazoa > Chordata > Mammalia > Rodentia > Sciuridae > Spermophilus > Spermophilus citellus. The sequence goes on from NC_138185.1 coordinate 64,609,881, forward strand.
CTGTACAGGTGGCCTGTTTCCTGGAAATTTAGCTGATGTTTATAGTAGAAGGAAGACCAAGTAGAACACCAGAAAGAGTAACACTTTCATCCCAGGACATTAGCCCCTCCCATGTCCCTCTCCTGACTCAGGCAGGACAGCAACTCTGAGTGCTATTCACATTTCTTGGAGAAAAATTTTCATTGTCAAGGTTAATTTAAAGCCCAATCAAGACATGTCCCATGAGAACTCAGGTTTAGATTGTGAGGTAGGTAATTAGTACTTCTAGAAAGAGCACCCCTCAGTCTAAGTTGTTAGCGGCAACACCTACTTGTGCAAGTTTCAGCCTTTCTCCTTTAGATTTAGGGTGTTCATCAATATATCCACTAATACATTCCAGAAATCAATATTGAGAAGTGAGTGAGCAGGAGTTAGGGTTATACAGAGCATCTTTCTGGAGTGACCCCGCCCCCTTTTTCTCCTTCTGCTAGCTGGGATGTGTCTCTGTGGCCCTTTCCTATGGAAGATAATAATTTACAGAAACATAAGTTATTGGAAACCAATTTGTAATATTTTCCTTCCATCCAAGGAGGATCACACATAAGGAATTCCAGTTGATTCAGTCATTGAGGAAATTACAGACATCTTAAGACTTGTCTACACACCCAGCTAATTCTTTTATTGTAGCTGAGATATTTGATCATTCTCTTATCAGTCTTTTCAGCCTTTAAAAAATGGAATATAGGTAATTATTTGACCAAGTTAAACTTTCTGGTGACTGTACTAACCATATGGGTTAATCAGTATGGTGAAACCAGTTGTCCACACAGAGTTTTATGAGTCTCATTTCTTTTGACCTTTATTCTAACCACATAGTTATTGGAAAACGTGTGTCTAAAAGTGAAAAAGGTCCACTTGCTTTATGCCAAGTTCAATAATATCTGACCTTGCTCTTCAGCTGTAGAGTACATTGTTTGGATCATGAAATTGATGAGGCGAGGAGAAGAGATGCCGAAGGAAAATAACGGAAATGCAGAGAGAGCAGAGAAAAAGCCTCATAGTGCAGTTTGCTTACATTTAAATTAACCAATGCTAATTTATTTACTTATTATATTTATGGGATGCACCCATTGCTTATTAGCCCCTGGATACATTTTAAGAGGATCATAAAAAGAGACACTCCTTGTCATTATGGCTAATTAACATTCAAATTGACTAACTAACTAACATTTAAGCGCTTAGAATAAAATCAGTCATGGGCCAGTCAACATTTTCATCAAATGTCCTTAAATAGAATCCATTAGTTGATTCCCCTCTCCTCTACTTTTCTACCTGCTGCCAAAATATCTGGCACCAGAGAATGCTGGAATTGATCAGGGGGAGCCATATCGTTGCCATTGCAACAATTAATATCAGATGTGCCTCTGGGCTCATACAAGGTGGTAAGCAAAGCTTGATGAAATGGACCTGGCTTCCTCCCAGAAGAGGTTTATGGTCCAGCTGTAATTGATGCAGAAGGAATGAACACATAACATCCGGGGTTTATATGTCCTATTGTTCTAAATTTGTTTTGCTCACACAGCCACGGCAATTACCGAAGTTTATAAATTAGGTTGTGTGTCCAACAGTAAGTTTTCCTGATTGAATCTGTATGCTGAAAGATCCTTGTGCTATTGTAAATCCATTCAGTTGAAACATGGGCAGAAGAGGGAGAAATGCTGATTGGACATCTCACATGGTATAATTTCTAGGCAAAGAGGAATTGAAAGGAAAGAAAATTCATTTTTTCAGTCACTGACCTACCCAAGTAAATCTCTACTTACGTGCATGGAAGCCTCACATTTTAAATATGTCCATATTAATATTTTTTATCCCTTCTCCCATTTATGTTCTTGAACTTTTTTCACTATTTTAGCTCTGAGTTGAGGTTATATTGAGGGATGTCTGGTTGTCTGAGACTAGTTGAGAGACCAACTCTGAGTTATGACGGTCTTTTACTAATTATGTGTGGAGGTTTGGGTTTGTTTTACTAAGTGAGGACCAGAAGGACCAGGTGGATATTATTAGATAAGAGTTAATAATTTCATTTTAAACAGATTTTGATAAATTCACTTTTTTTCTAATTAAGGATTGAACCCTGAGCCATATGCCCAGCCTTGTTTTTGTTTTTTATTTTGAGACAAGTTCTTGCTAAGTTTTTTAGGGCCTTACAGTGTTGCTGAGGGTGGCCTTGAACTTGTGATCTTCTTGCCTCAGCCTCCAAAGCTGATGGGATTACAGGTGTGTACCACTGCACCCAGCAAATTCACATTTTTGAAGAATCCTACAATTTGATCTATGAAGGGTTTTCCATTTAGGGTAATTTCCCCAAGAATCATCACCATGTGAATTAGAAGTTCAAGCCTAATTGTAGGTTTATGGCCTGTTGTCATTTTATTAAGACTAGTAGCTTCCTTTAGAATTTGGAGCATCTAAAGTTAATTTTTAGGCTGGTTGTTAAAACTACAGTAGACAATAGTGAAGTAAATGAGGTCTGAAGTCAAAATTCTGAGATTCTCCACCTGGATGGTAAACTTGGGCACATCTGTTAATCTCTATGAGACTCAGATCTCTTAGCAGCAAATCTGTGAAGAAAACAGAAAATATCAACTAAATGACATAATCAAGTGAAGCTCTAGCATATAAAAAATGCCAGTAAGTCTTAAGCTATTATAGCTAATTGTCAATAGCCTGAAAATACAATAATAACAATGAACAACTACAATGGCTTGACAATTTAGCTAAAATTTACTCTCAAAGAGGATTAATAATTAATAATTAATATAAGGAAACATCTAAATTTGGTTTTCTTGTACTAAAATAGCATTTGGTGGTAAGTATAATGGAAAATCTTGGCTTCCCTTTGTAAGACACAGCACCGCACTACGAATGGGAGACACCACACGACACAAATCACCAGAGAGGTTCCACTTTATCACAAAAGGCTGTGGGCTTATATAGATCTAAGGAGAGGTGGCAGGGCTTAGGTAAGTGATGGGTCACCCGTTTATTGGCAAGTTCTTCCATATGTCAGTTCCAGAGCCCAAGAAGTTAATTCTAATTGGGGCTAAGGTTTCCCGCCCTCGGGATTTGAATATTGGCGCCTGTGGGAGAACTGGCGCTGCTGGGAACTTTTCACACCAGTGACAAGAAGGGAAAGTAGGAAGAGAAGGTCGTTAGGTACCATGTTGGGGTTTTTCTCTGGGGTGCGGCTGCCGTTTATATTTTTCCCAACATTCCTCCCTTTTTGTTTTCTTAGGAACTGGGGTTGGTCAGATCCGGCTGCTTCCTGCTGTGTGGGGGTGGTGTGGGGCCTAGAAAGGGAAGTGGAGGAATGTTCGGGGGGGTGGGTCTGGGGATATCATGGCAGCCAGAAATAAAACCCAGTGGCTATAGACAGCTACTTCCATACGATTGAATTCTATGAAAGTTCCCTGAAGCCACAAGTCTTTGATGGCATCGAACCAGTCCTGGATGGAGGAGATAGTTGGTATCAGCCACTGGTCCTGTAGCAGAGACTCTAGGAAATACTGGAAGCGTTGCCTTGAAATGGCATCACCAGAACCTGAAGAAGATAAGAGCGAACAAAAAGAGGATGAAGATAAAAATTAAAGCAAAGGTCAGTTTTTGGCAGAAGTTCCATGTTGGGGGACTGACAGAGAAGAGGCCAAGGGCCATGAGGAGGCTTAAAAGGACATAAAGGCTCAAGAATCCAGGATGGCAGATTAAGAGGTTCTCTGGGCTCCTTGTCTCCCACTGTCCATTGTCCGTTGCATTCCATCATGCTTGGTAGTGAGCTTCAGCACTGAGTGAGCTGTTCTCTTGAAGATGTTGGGGGTTCATTGGTCATCAGAGGCTGGTAGTGCCTAAGCAGAAGCTGGTTGAAAGTTTGGTTAGAGATCTTCCGTAATTGGCCCTGTAGGAAGCAAAGCAGACAGGGCAGGAACAGACACATCAGGAAAAAGAGACATATGGGCCCTAAAAGAGGCAACAGCCATGATTGGAAGTTGGCTAAAAAGAAGGTGGCAAATAGGTTTTGGTTTGGTGGATTTTTCAAAGAGGTAGCCAAGTCGGTGAGCTTGACTACATTAGTTTCCACAAGGCCTGATTCATTGATGTAGTAACAGCATTCTTCCCTCAAGAAGAGACAGGTTCCACCTTTTTCGGCTGTGAGTAAGTCTATAGCTCGTCGATTTTGAAGAGTAACTTGAGCCAAGGATGTGACCTACCTTTGTAAAGATGCTAGAGATTTTGCCGTAGAAGTGAGCGCTTGTTCAAGTTTAGAACTTAAGTCCTGTATAGCCCATAAGGAGTGTCCTAGAGCTCCACCAGAATTTCCTGCTCCCGCCGCAGATGCCACCAGTGAGGGACCCACCAGTATTGGAAGGAAAGCAGCCCACTTATTCCGCACAGGGGGAGACAAGAGGGCCTGTACTTCAGCTGGGGTATAGAGAGTCAATTGTGGGACAAGCGTCACCAGTGTACATGGGGTAGAGGTGTTGGTGAATAAGATAGTGGTGAGAGAACCATTACACCAGAAGAATGAGCCAGGTGGTGCATAGAGGGTGAAGTTAAAGGTGATGTTAGAGTGGCAAAACTTTGACTAGGAGACACCCAAGCCCAGGAGGCAGCGCGGGGGAATCACAGTATGGCTAGACTCTTCAGGGTCCCATAATGGAATGTCGGGTGAAAGGGTCCAGAGAGAACGGCGGGCAGATGGAGTGGAGAAATTTGAGGGGTCAGAAGCCAAGAAGTTCAAGGGAACCACTGCAAGCAAAGGTCGAGTCAGAGAGGCGCATAATTAGCAGTCAGTTGGTGTAATGGCGGGGAGGGTTTGATTTAAGAAGGTTACAGTTTCGGTAAGTAGTTGTAGCCATGAATACTGTGGTGAACTCCCGGTATTAGGCTCATATGGGTCCTATATGGAGCCTAACAACTGCTGTTCAGAATGCTTTATGTCAGTAGAGATTATAGCTACTGAGGGCTGGGAGGGTTGAAGCTCTCGGGAGATGGAGATGGAGCCACAGGGGGTGGGAGAGGATATGTCACAGGAGGAGGAAGCATTCACCCTAGAGGTCCAGCGCGAATGGTTGGGGTCAGTGATAGCCAAATGATAGCCCCCTGAGATCAATCTGAAATTTCCAGTGCAGGAATCCCCAATGCATGCAATGACGCATGATGAGAAAGGAGTGCGTGAAGGACAAAAGGGGTCCCTGCATATAACAAGATAAGGGGGGGGGTTTCAAGGGAAAATATGTTTACCTCCTACCCCGACAATAGGAGTTTTGAGGGTGTGGTAGGACCCCAATACTCCCTCAAGACTGAAAATGTGGCACCAGTGTCTAAGAGGAAGGTAATGAAGCGTCCATCCACTAGAAATGTGACCCTAGGCTCTTGCTTCTTGATGGTAATAGTCAGGAGGGAAGGCCCAGGGCTCTGTCAATCCTCCTCTGCCAAGCCCAGGAGAGGCTGGGGTTGTGGGGCAGCTGACCAACCTCCCTTCCGGGTTGTTGGGCAGTCTACCCCCCAGTGTCCCCTTTGGTGGCATTTTGGGCAGGGGGTGGAGGGTATCCTCGGTGAAGGACAATCCCTGGCCCAGTGTCCCTCCTTACCACATTTGAAGCAAGCTCCAGGGGGTGTCTTATTGGGACAGTGTGGTGATGACCTTCTCTGAATGACCTGGGCCAGCATTTGGAATGTGGCGTTTTCAGTCCTCTGCCTATGACGTTCGCTTTCATCCTCTCTACTATGGAAAACCTTGAAAGCGACCACAAGGATTTCAGTCTGAGGAGTATCATGGCCCTGTTCAAGCTTCTTAAGCTTGGCTTTAATGTCAGGGTAGCTTTGGGCCAGGAAATATGTCATTAAGACAAGACAGCCATCAGGGTTTTCTGGGTCGAGGTTTGTGTACTGCTGGAGGACCTTGGTTAGTCTATCCAGGAATTCTGAAGGTGTTTCTTCCTTCTTTTGAATGACCTCCTGCACCTTTTGAAAATTAACAGCTTTGTGGGTGGCCTTTTTTAGGCCTGCCAAGAGGCAGGATGCAAAAAGGTCACGAGACTGTAAGCCTCCAGGGGTATTGTAATCCCATAGAGGATCCTGCTCTGGGACAGCATGAGGGCCCGTGGGGTGGTTGGGATTGGTCCTATGATTTTCATCGGCATGGGCTTGGGCTAGTTCCCAGTCCCCTTGCCTTTCCTCAGGGAGAAGTGTATTGGCCAGGAGCATGGAGATGTCATGATGGGTAAGGCTGTATGCCTGCAGGACCCATTGGAACTCCCAAATGTAAGTGGTGGGATCAGTGGTGAATGAGCCTAACTTCCTCTCTAACTGAGTAATGTCCGACATGGAGAAGGGCACATGTACTCTAATAACACCCTCAGGACCAGCTACCTCATGAAGGGGTGCGATCATCATGGGAGCAGGAGGGGGTCCCTTAGACCTGGTAACAGGAGGACTGAAAGAGGCAGTCGGCAGCGGACAGGAAGGAGACGGAGGGGAAGAGAATGTCTCAGTGGAGGAGGAGGTGCAATGGGCAGAAGAGGGCGGGGGGGGGGGGATGAAACAGAAGGCTGAGGATGGGTGGAACCAGGCGGAGGAAGCGGAGGGTGTAGTGGGAGAGGAGGGGTGGATGGGGCTGGGGATAAGGTGGGGGTTCATCTGCTGGATCAAATGAGGAAGAATCTGCGGAGTCAGGGGTAGAAGTAGGGGAAGGGAGAGGTTTGCAAGCAAGGGGGACCTGAGAGGGAGAGTAGGAAGTGCAGACAGCAGGGTGTTGGGCAAAAAGGCTAAAACCTTCAACGTATGGGACCTCCCTCCATTTTTTAGGCGCTGGCAGTAGTTAAAAAGATTGTGAAGAAGGTTTGGATCTAAGGAGCCTTCTGGAGGCCAATGATTGTCATTATCTAGCAGATATGTGGGCCAATCTTGGGTACAGAATCTGATAAGAATTTTGGGCTTGAGATCTGGGGAAAGAGAGAGAGTAGCCAAATTCTTAAGGAGACACTTGAGTGGTGAGGTTTCGGGTATAGACGAGGAGGCGCCCATAGTTAAAGAGTGGAGGAAAGGACAGCAAAGGGAGAAAGAGAATTAACCCGGGCTGTAGGAGCTTCCTGGAAGTGTAGAGCAGATGGAGGATCACGTGGGCATTCCCGAAGTGACCAGTCCACTGCGAGTAGGCACAGAGGGCACAGCTCGGTCGTCACCGACGAAGTGCGGTCTGTGTGACCCTGTAGGGTCAGGCCCACGGGCAACCTGACGTCAGGAAAGTTTTTTCGACCGGAACAAGAGAGTCAGGAACGAAAGGAACAGAGCTCCAGCAGAACACAGCTCTGGGCCGGAAGTTCAGCTCCGAGCTGAATGCAGCTCCAGAGGGATGCAGTTCCAGCGGGACACAGCTCCCGCGGAGGAGGAAGACACCAGGGAGCCTCTCATGTAAACCCAGAAACCTCATACCCCAAAGGGAAGCAGATCGCCAGAGGGTCCACTGCGACCAGTGAAGGTCTTAGTGGAGTGGGTTCCCTCTTCCCTACTGGGCATCAGGAGCGTGCTGGATGATCATGGTCACGATTCCTGCTGTCAACCTGACGGGAGTTGGCGAGCCGGGGAGGGGAACTTACCTAAACCCGATCTGTGGTTAGTACAGGGAGCCAGCGCCCAAAAAGATAGGGCGAAATGTATCGCTGCTGGTGGTGGTGGTGGAGACGGGGCTCGGTTTGTTGAGAATGCCGTCTCCTGGGTTTCGGCACCACTGTAAGACACCACACTGCACTACGAATGGGAGACACCACACGACACAAATCACCGGAGAGGTTCCGCTTTATTACAAAAGGCTGTGGGCTTATATAGATCTAAGGAGAGGCGGCAGGGCTTAGGTAAGTGATGGGTCACCCGTTTATTGGCAAGTTCTTCTATATGTCAGTTCCACAGCCCAAGAAGTTAATTCTTATTGGGGCTAAGGTTTCCCGCCCGCGGGATTTGAATATTGGCGCCTGTGGGAGAACTGGCTCTGGGGGAAACTTTTCGCGCCAGTGACAAGAAGGGAAAGTAGGAAGAGAAGGTCATTAGGCACCAGGTTGGGGTTTTTCTCTGGGGTCGGCTGCCGTTTATACTTTTCCCAATACCCTTCAAGCCCTTTCCTTCTCACCTTTGCTCATGTTTTATTGGGCTCCTCAATTCTAAGCCTTGCATGCATTTAGACAATGATTACCGTATCCCTCTCTGAGATGGTAGAGAGCTGGGTGTGTTGGGGGGATCCTATATCATCCTCTTGGGCTGAGCTTGGAGGAAGTTCTACCTACTGGCCAGACTATTCATCGCTAGAGTGGAATGATTTGAGGAAAAGGGAAAGACTCAAGCAAGTTATATACCAAAGAAGAAATTCAAAATAATTAGCTAGAATAGGTTGATACAGAGAACCATAAAATTAAGGAAAATACAAACATAAAAATGGGGTGTGTCCATTAGATGTGTGGGGTGGGGGGAAGTTTTTTCTTGGGAATGATGATCTTGTCCAGGATAAGAATTATGTAAAGAAGAGTTTAAGGTCAAGAATTCTATTTCCATCCATTCAACACATTTAATGAGTTCCCACTAAGTGACAATCACTGTGCTCAATATTCATGTACAGAGTTACGAAGACCAGAGCATGACCTTGACGGCAATGGCAGTTACACTAAGTTAATGGGAATAATTATATTAGTAATAATTAATATTAGTTGACAACCATGATCTCAAAATTATTATTTTACAAATAAGCAGAGCAACAGCTTTTAATAAAGCCTAGGTACCCAAAGTTAATTAGTTTAATGGATCAGCTAAGGAAACATTAGAAAAAAAATGTATGAATAGTTTCTCAGAGAATGCCTAAGGACCTCTTTGTCATTCTGGAAAATAGCTATGGGGGAATAAAGAATAAATAATCATGAAGTTAGTACTTCTAATATTTTTCAAGACTCCATAACTCATTAAAATAAAACAAACCAACCCTGCCAAATCTTGCAAAAGTATCCTATCATACAGATGATAGGAAGAAGGGTTTTTAAAAATTGTTTTGCATCAAATGACTCCAAATTTCTCAGGAATTTTCCATTGAAACCATCTTTAAAACAGCCTTTCCCCTAATTACTATTGCCATAGAGGGTGATTCTTCCCTGATTATTGTTCTTATAATTTTATAAATTATTTCAATTTGAAGACACTGTAGGTAGTAAGGTATGCACTAGAGAGGCTAAATGAAAACCTCTGATAATAAATACTACTGTCAAGTATTGGACAGAATGTTAAGTATTGTGATGCTTAGACCCAAAGTCTCCTCCCTAACACCTAGTATTTATAGAAATAATTTTGGATTTTTGAGGAGTGCTAACCCAGTGATCTGCTACTTTCTCTCCCCAATAAAGGAAGGAGTGAGGGCTGTAAATCAGAGTGAGGAGGCATTGCTCCTGCTTCAGGGCTTCACTGTGTTATCATTATGAGACATTTATTGAGCACCACAATTTTAAGAATCAGAGTGAGATGCAGCCTCTTCTTCACACTCCAGTGCTCCAATGGAATGGCCTCATCCTGTCCTCCCTGTTCCTTTTTCTCCCAATATTCATGTCACTCCCTAGCTCAGATGGATCCTGCTACTGATTCTGTTACAAACTCAGCTGATTAATGTTGGTTTGTGACTAATTTGACCACTGGTTTTACAAGAGCATTAACAACATCAACTAACACTGAGTGCTTTGGGGGTGAAGGTTAAGGGTCTGATGATAAAAAGCTGAAAAAAAGTGAAAACTCTACTTTCAAGAACTTCCAGTTCTTCTTTTGTTGCTCTTACCCTTTTGTTTCTACCATGGATTCAGCAGGAGTTCACAACAATGTAGTCAAGTCATTATCTTCCAGTGTTTCCTATCAACATGCTCTAAGAAGGTTGGAATAGTTTTTGTTCTCTAATTTGCTTTGTACTTCTCCCTTATTTTTTTATACCATTCACTTTATCAGAAATGATTTCACCATTCTTTAACCCCTCTACCATAAACTAAGCTTACCAGTTTAGCAAGAAAAAAATACAGGACATAAAGTTAAATATGAATTTAATATTAAACAATAGATACATTTTTAGTATACAAGTATGTCTCATGCAATATGTAATGGGATATATTTATTCTAAAACATCATTTATTATATACCTAAAATTCAAATTTACCCTGCAGTCTGTATTTATCTGGGAATTCCATTTTTCCTCCACTCCCTTCTGCGTACCAAACCCTATCTACTATTTAAGATCATGCTTGGATGTGGCAAACCCACACCACAATTTCAAGAATGTCTGCAGTGGTCAGGCTGGGAGTGTGGGTGGGCCAGAGTCCTGGTGAGAAAGTCATGCTGGGCAGTGTCTACAATGTTTACAAGGTAGCAGGATCTGTCTCATCTCCAGCTTGAAGTGGGGATGTGCAAATTTGAGACTCATATTCCCGGATGTTACTAGTTTTCAAGTGTAGTTGGAAATTCTAAAAATAAAATATGTGTTATCTGGTAATAGTTAAGTGCTGAATATAGTTAAATATTTAAAAAAATATTTTTGATCACAAATTTGAAAACTCTGGTCAGAATAATTACATATCCACCCCACAAGGCACACATGTGACTTTCTCATGTAGCCCTTGATAGAGATGGCATTGCTTTCTGCTGAACTTCATGAATGGTTCATTTCATAAGGCATTGTAGCCTGTGTCAGATCTTAAGTTTTTCCAAGAAGACAATAAACTCCAAGATAGTAGGGACAAAGTTCTTTTTTAAAATTTTTTTAGGGCTTAGTATTCAATGCATCATCAGTTGGAAGAATGAATGAGTAAATAAATACACAAGTAATAAATAAACTTAAGTTTGTCAGGGTTCAACCAAGATGGTCAACAGGTTCAACAATAGGAGTAAGGAAAGAATAAGCCTGACGAAAGCACTCCTATCTGTAGCTTTTCAAACCATGACTAGGCAGCTAGAACCTCTTCACATCATGACGGCTTCTTGGGGTTCTTCATCATATGCATCCTCTTAGGTTTCATGAAATGAGTGTGTTCCTCCTCTCTCCAACTGCTGCATTTCCTCAGGCCTCATTCACTCAGGCAACTACAGGGGAAAGGTGGGATAAACAAAAAAGCATGACCAGTTTAACTAGGGAAGATCCATATGCTATATCAGTGCTCACAGACCAATAGGTCCCGACAGGGTCCCAGTAGGTGTTCTAGTTGGCTTTATCTCTGGATTTTCAGCAGTAAATCTTGCTCTGGATAGAAATTAATTTTGAGTTCCTCAATATTAATAACAGCATTAAAGACTGGTATAATAAAAGTTTATTAACTTATTTTCCACCATAATTTGTCTGTGATTTCTGTGCAGCCATATTATATTTTTATGAAATGGAAACACTGTGTTCACAGGCTGCATAATAATGATAGTAAAAAGCAAATGATACTCTGAAAATCATTCATTGGGATCTGAGACTTTTGGGGTTTGGAAAACTTACTGCTATTTTCATGGGAGATGCATAGAATACTTTTTACAAAAATAACAAGGGAAACTTTCCAAATGGAGAAATGCTAAAAAGTACATGATATATCCATGATTTCCTCATATATTATATGCTCAAAAACAGATATCTGTGAAATCTTCTAGATCATTGAAAAGGAAAAGCTGAGATTATGATTTTAAAAAATCTGTTATCAAGGGCTATATTGACATGTGTGATTGTCTAACTCCTGCCAGAAGATAGAGAGTAATAATGATGATGCAGGAAGCACAATAATGAATGAGTTAACCACTTATTTTATTTAAGGCACGGTGCTAAGCATTTTATGAATATAATTTATTCCTCATAAGCTCATTTCTATGAGGTTGGTTTTCTTGTTACATAAAGAAATGTGACCAATATTTTTTTTTTCCTAAGACGCAACTAGAGAACAACTTCATTGATGTTGTAATCCAAGATGGAGCACTCGCTCAATGTGCATTTAAAACAGCATCTGCTGTAATAGTGTAGGATGCTTGCAGTAGGAATGGGAGCTAGGAGAGCAGTGATCCAACTTCAAAACTTTCTCATAAATGAGAGTTAAAGCAAAGGGGCATAGTTGGAGTAAATTGTCTTTTATCAGGCTATGTGGTGCCAAGAGTTAAGTGGAACAGACATCAGAGCCAGAATCAGGTGTGGAAAACGAGCTCAGGAAATACTAAGATCAAACACAGTGACAGCAATGGACACTGGGGTCAGAGTCATAAATTACAGTGAGGGTCAGGGCAGATGGAGTTAAGATCTCACCTTTAGAGTCAGAGATACAGTTGATGAACAAGGCCAGCAGCCATCCATCTGATGATAAGGAGTCAAGAAAGAAAATCTGCTCAGATCCCCAGATGAAGGCTTGCTGGCAAAGAAGAATTTTGTAAAGAGCTATTCAATAGTATTAACTGCGTATACAACTGTCAGTTTGAAGTAGCCCTGAGAGTACTGGCTGTTCATATAGCAAATTCAGATGTCTAGTTATGGTTGTCATTGTTAAATAATCTCTTTTAGTAGTGGAGTCCAGATCTGACATTATTTTTCATATTGGCCTAGTCTTTCACCTTTGGAACTAAAATCTTTAGCATTGCATGCTACAGAAAGAAAAACAAATCTCCAGAATCTCTCTTCAATTCCTGCTCAAACAAGTTTATGGCCTTTGTAGCAGAGGAGAGCACACATAGTGAACTGCTTCTAATGGCTAATATATTTAAGTAAGTGATTTTTGAGAACCATACAAGATGTGAGTTTAGGTGTGCCAATAATGCAGCTGTGCTTCTAGGAGACCATCTAGTATAGGGCCAGGCCAAGCCCGCCCCATAACCCCTCCAAGGACTAACTGAATCAATGGCAATGTTCACACTCATACACAGGGACATGGTCTGCCTGTCACTGGAAGAGATTGAGCAGCTTCCCTTCCTAGTATCTGACAATGGTAATTACCCAAAGGGTCAGTCCCCTGGGATGAATGTAATAATGATGGAATTGGGAGAGGCAGAGAAGCCAGAGTCTTCTGTATGTAGTGACCACAAGTGAAGAGACAAGCCCAGCAGCCCAGTGATTAGTAGTGTCCCCAAGCACTGAGGTGAGATCAGTCCTTAGAGAGGGCAGAGTCACAACTGATTAAGGAAAGTTCAAGTCATGCTTTAAAAATCACAAAAGAGCATCAAAGGGAAAACAGTGAAATCCAAAGGGCAGATGGTGGTGGCATAAGAGATGAAGTCTAGAACATGAGGAGCCCAGAACCCTCAGAAATAGAGAAGGAAACAAAGAGCCAAGGGGAGAAAAGCCTGGTTCAGGACAACTGTTCATGTGGAGCCAGGAGACTATACCTGTTTTCACTGGTACCAACCATAGGGTGTCTAGTCCTCAGCTAGGTTTCAAGGTACATGGTCAGAAAAAGAGAGGGAAAAAAATCAATGACTTTGAATGTGCTGAAGCAGGCTGAGAGTAGAGGAGATGGCATTCTCTCCCGTCCCTAAATATAACCGGAGCCACTCAGCAATGGAGTGAGCCTGAGCTTCAGAATCAAACAGAGCTGGTGGGAAGTCCTTTTTTATTTCTTGCCACCTGAATCACATTGTGCATTTAGTTATCCTGCCTACACACCACTTCCTCATCTACAATCATATCTACTTCATGGTGGTTTCTTGAATTGGGGATGTAAAGCACAGAGCCTGACTCAAACTAGATTTTTGATGTTGCTTTTAATAACAAAACAATAAAAATAGAAGATTGTTTTGAGATTTTTGTCATCAGCAAATCACTTTCTCTTCTTTCATTAGATGCACCATTATAGTTGTAGGAAATGGACTAGGGTGAATGTAACTTTGGGGAAGAAAGATATATTGGTGGGAGAATCCATCTTTGAAAAGTAGAAAAGTTAAAAAGCTGCCTTTGAAACCCTTAGTAATTATAGGAAGGGAAAGGGTGACAGAAAAGAAAAAGGAAAAAGAAAGAAAAGTAAGTGATTGGTTATCTGTATCCTGGTACCCTAGCTTCATTCTCCACTATCAGGGCTGACTTTTTTTTTTTTTTTTTTTTTTGCTGGGGTCGGGGGTGTAAGAGGATGTGAAGAGGAGAGTGAAGTTTCTCTATTTATAGCCCTGAAGAAAAAGCATTGAGGAGAGCCTGCTGTGTAGGAGGGTCCTCCAGCAGGAAGAGGTAGCTGCAGAGAAGTGAAAATGATGGGAAGTGTTACGATGCTATTGCCACCTGTCTGCATCCCCTTTGGCAGTCTGTGTACCTCTCCCCAGATGCTGTGTTGTCAGATAACAAGACAGTGTGGTCCTCCTCTAAGCATTGTCCCCTGCTAGGCAGGAGTCCTAGAGCCATGGAAACCTAGTAACTCTTCTCCCAACTCAGTCTCTGTGGCTTTCACTAAAAAACAGCTGCGGCAAGGCACATGGGGCTTCCACCTGGGACTCTAGACCTTGCTGGTGTAGTCTGTGCGCCTAGCTTCCCTATGTGACTTCACAGAGGAAATATTTTGGTGAGTCCAGGTTCTTGCTATGTTTTTTTTTCTTCACTTTTCATGGCTTCTCTCATTCTTCTTTTCTTCAAGCTAATATATCAATTGGATAAGAATTCTTGCCTAAGTTTTTTCTTTTGGAAAACCCTTGCAAAAATATACAGTATAAGGGATAAAGATAGCTGAGCTTAGCATTCCCAACTGTCCTTCAGCTCCCATGTGATGGGACAGTATCGTGACTCTCAGTGAGTGAAATGTTCCTGGAAATCTAGCTGCAGTTTTTCAGAATAGTGGGCATAGTATGAGCTTAGATCAACGGGCTACCTGGGGGTAGACCATCTTGGCCATGCAATGAGAATCAAGGTGACATAAGGACACATGGGAACTTTGTCCAAATATCAAAAGTAGGGCTGTGAACAAGAGCAAGATAACCAGCTGTGGCTTCCAGCAGCTATAAGGAGAAGGGTGCCTGGGACCAACACCGGAGCCTATGCACCTCAATAGACAGCAGTCCACCTCTAACAGCCAGCGCAGCCCTTTGTAGCCAAGGGAATCAGCACAAGACCAAAGGCTTCCTATTCCCCAAGCCTTCACAGTTCCTCTGCAATCAGATACCATCTTGGGAAAAGGGGAAGAGAGAAAAGAAGTCTAACAGAAAATTAAACTCTTAGTTGATTCCTTTTTTTCCTCAAGAAAGTTATTTTAATCGTCCCCCCCCCAAATAATTTAAAATAGATGAAATTGAGATGTCTTAAATTGAATATTTAAATTTTCCTTATCCAGTGGGATGGGTGCTTACGTATATAATAGGATGAAAGCCACATTGTCTTTGCATGTCTGAGTTTGAGTATCAAAAAATTTGTAAGCCTGCCCTGTGGGTATTATTATAGATTGAAGAAATCCTTAATTTTAAAAATCTGAAATGCTTCAAAATCCAAAACTTTTTGAGGGCTGACATGATATGCCACAAGTGAAAAATTCTACACCTAACTTCATGTGATGGGTTGTAATCAAAGTACAGACATACTGAAACTATTGTGTAAAATTAGCTTCATGCTACATGTATAAGGTGTATATGATACAAAATAGATTTTGTCCTTACACTTGGTTCCCACTCCCAAGATATCTCTTTCTTTAAATACTATTTTTTAATTATTGATGGACCTTTATTTTATCCATTAACTCATATGTGGTGCTGAGAATCAAATCCAGTGTTTCACACATGCTAGGCAAGTGCTCTACCACTAAGCCACAACCCCAGCCCAAGATATCTCTTTATGTATAGGCAAATATACCAAAATTGTAAAAAATTAAAAATAAAATCCCAAATCTGAAATACTTCTGGTCATTAGCATTTCAGATAAGGGTTACTCAGCCTATCATCTGTATGCACCATCCTGTTTGCCTTCCCTGGGAGTGGGCATGGCTTGAACAGAGGCCTCCAATCCAAGAACAATCACAGTGCTACTGAGTCTGACTTGAAGCCCATCAGCCTGGACAAGGACACTCTGGACAGATGACAGTAATACACTTGTAAAGAAAGAAATCCACAATGTGTGAACTTGCGATAGCCTTTGTTGCTCACAAAGATGTGGCTTGTTGCTATGGTGATAATTCTGGGATGATGGGTTATAATAGAAAATACCTTGAAACTCTTGGTTTGGCCAAAGCAGAAGCAGCCATAAGTGAAGGCTTGGTCAGGGGACCTTCCTTCTGGTTGATGGCAATAAACTCTCTTCCCTTGGGGGACACAG
>NC_138185.1:64631159-64695899 GCF_964194105.1 Spermophilus citellus
TAGAATGAAGTAATTTGGGCCACATGCTGCTTCTCTTGTAGATTAAATCTGCAGAAAATTTAAACATTATCCATCCTCTTTACTCAGACTGGAGGGAGGACTCTTGCTTATCTAGAATCTAAATTGTATTATTATTTTTTATTTGAGGAAATAATAGATTTTGCATTAGAGACACAGGAATTCAAATTCTTGCCCAGATACATAGTCACTGACTTTAGGGTGCTATTTCTTTGTTTGAGCCTCATCTCTGAAACACATTGTGCCTGTGTCACACATCTGTGGTTAGGGTTGGAAGGGATGTTGAACACAGTTTCCTTGGCTTAGTACCTGAGCATGGAATATGCTTTAAGCAGAATCTATTGTTAATAATAATTTAATTATATTCATTAGTTATCAATCAACAGATATCATACTATCCTTATAATATTCAATGTATTTATATATTATAATGGTTGTTTTTCTCCTGAGGCATATCATAAAATAATATCTACTCAGACATGTTTTAATGAATATCCATTATTTCCTTGAAAATGTTAATTTACTGACACCTACACATATGTACAGACATATTCAAAGATGTTAGATATTAAATTATCATATTTAGAGGATAATCACTGAATATTATTTTTTATGATTTGAGATGCATTTTTTCCACAGCTCAACTACTTGGATGCTTTATTTTCCCACCCCCTGATCTCTGGGGCCTTGTGGCTTTCTCAGCACATTTTTGGCACCTCCCTTGTCTTTGCTATTTTGTTTTATCATTGCTTATTGGCAATGCCCACCAAGACAGAGGGCACAGATGAGGGCAGAGAAAGAGAAGGGCCTCAGTTAGTTCTTTATTACATAGTGCTTGGGAGTGGAGACTGTCCTTTCCACTATACTCTGCCTACAATATTGTTTAAAATAGATACTTGTTGAATTAAAATTGTATTGGGATAGCCCCTTATCTTAGAAACAGCTTTATTAGATTCCTGACTTTTTAAATTAGTTAATGCTTGGTCACATGCATGTTCATTTGTCCAAATTTTGTCCAAGAAGGGGTTGGAATTATGATTAGGAGTTTCAGGAAGTCTGCAAACCATCGAGCAGGGTAAGTTCCTCAAAGGAAAATCCAGTTTCTGCTACTAAAAGGAGAAATGTGTAGTGGAAGGTGAAAGCAGTTCATGTCCCGTCTTTCATCACTTGCCATAGGAAAACATTTCACTGTCTCTCACATGTCTCCTATTTTCTCCAGTCTTTGGCCTCTACTCTACCTGCTTCTGTTCTTTCCTAATTCTAACATTTTGCACATGCCGATAAGATCAAACTCCCTAAAAAGCATATTTATCATACTTTAAAAACTCCAATGAAGTTGAACTTTTACTAGATAAACTTTTAATTCCTCTTTCTGGCATTCAAGGATTTACAGATTTGTCTCTTACTAATATATATGATTTTATTATTGGACAATACACTTGAACTAGTAACTTAATGAATTTGTTCTGTATCCTAAATATAGCTTCTTCATATTGGTAGGTGAACCCTATTTCAGGTACAGTAGCTTGGCCTAAATATATCATGTATTTAATAGAAATCTTAGAAATGATCTGACTAAAATCTTGAGACCCATCTCCTATTATTGCTAGAATTCTCCCTTGTTCTTCATCCTGGACATTGTTCTGTATACCAATCATGTTGAAAAACTCACTCATAGGTTTCTGGCTGATCAAATCACACATTCCCTCCTAGAATATCTTTCCACAGTTTCTAAGCCTGGTCACTTTCATATGCATGCTTGCCATAGATATACTTCCCCTGCCCTCTCCCTGTTGATATGAGGTGTCTCTGATGTGTAACCCCATAAGGAACTGTGTGTTTCCTTATGACAATGTACTATAAATATACAGTTCCTGTCTCAGCAACACCAGAGCTCTTTCATGGCAGAACTGGGCCCTCCAAGTCTTTATCTCTTGTACCCAGCACATACTTATCCAGAATGGTAACTCAGGGATGGTGGGCACCCTACTTGTACTGTATTGTTTTATCACATCATAGTCTACAGAAGAGGATGAGGTACTAGGAGGTACTCAATGAACAAATCCTTCAATGGTGCCACCTCAATTACAGTGAACTGAAAGAACTAGATATTCTATAATTTGTGGCTTTTGCTGCCATTCTGCCCTTTTCTCCTCGTACTCTTCTTGACTACTTGTGCTATTTCTGCCCACTGAATAATCTGCTTTTCCTGAGACAACCATGCACATTCTAGAATCATTGCCTTTGTAGAGGCTGTTCCCTCTCACTAGAATGCTTATTTGAAGTCTACACAGCTTGCTTTGCACAAATATGCCTGCTCAAATGTCACCTTATTAAAGGGGCATTCTGTGATGTCTGATATTCTAAAGTGTTCCCCACACAGCACTCTATACCTGCCCTACCTTTCCTAGGCATTTCAACAACACTTAGTCATAGCCAGCATTTTTCCAATGTGTTTGTCTCCTCTCTCTATATAAAAATTCCATGAGGGTAAGGACTTTGTCTTATCCATAGCTCTACCCCAAGCTTGTAGAACAGTGTCTAGCACATAATAGGCCTCAATTACTATTTGTTATATAAATGAATGTGTGCTAAAGAATTGGAACCATATAAGGGTGCTCAAAGCATGCAAAATGACTGTGTGGTATTATCGGATATAGAGGTAGCTATTCCCACCAGCCATCCATATTCCCTTCTCTGCATAAACAACCACCTAAATTAAGTATAGATGTGTGTTCCTGAATCTTCAAATCTGAAACAGGCACAATGGTATTAATAATACAAAATACATCATGTCTGGCATCATTTTGTGAGGGAGATTGGGAGAGGAGAGGTCCTGAATATGTCTCCCTGCAGCAATCCCATACCCATCTTAATAATATTTTGGTAGTTTGATAGAGGCATTTTATCCCAGAAAGCAGCCTTGACATTTACCCAGGATTGCCTGAATTTACTGCTGCAGTTACCAGAAAAACAGCCATCAGGTTTTAGAGGGTTCTCATCCGTAGAAAACTGGTCAATTAATTTTATTAGCATCTTTTCCAGTGTCTGACCCTAAAATAACTGATTTCAGTGTTTACATTCTTAGAGATGAACTAATGAAGCAGCTTCTGCTGCTTCTACTGAGCCCTGGATGTCTGAGTAATGACAGCAATGACATCAACAAAAACCAGCCTAACTCATTGAAAAACAATTGTAGAATATTTCTATTATCTGAGTGGTTTTGTGATTAGACAATTAATTAGAATAACTGTGTAAATTTTGTGGTGCTTCTCCTATTCTAGTCCACCTTGGTCATCAGTACAGAAAACTTGTCTTTTTTTTTTTTTTGAACAGTCTGCTATTTTTTCATTTTGTTTTCCTCCCTTGCTTCTATTCATATATATGTCTTTTTTCTCACTTTCTTCACTCCGTATTAAAGGCTTTTTGTGATTCCTGAGTCTGTGGAGAAAACCTTTAAAAAGTTCTCTTACAAGTATACTCAGAACAAGGACTGTCATGGCTGCTGTACACATGGAGTCTCATAAACCTGGTCACGAAGAATTCTGTCCATTAAAAATGAACCCAATTGGACTGGGATAGTAGCTCAGTGGTAGAGCACTTGCCTAGCATGTGTGAAGCCCTGGGATAAATCTCAAGCAACACATAAAACTAAATAAACAAAATAAAGGTATTGTGCCCATCTACAACTAAAAATATCTTAAAAAGATGAACCCAATTGTTGGAAGGAATGTAGAGCAGTTGGAACTCTCACTCATCACAGGAGTGTAATAAAGTCCAGCCACTTCAAAAAATATTTTTTGAAATTTCTGTAAATTTACAAAACTACTTACCCTATGATTCAGTAATTCCACTCGTGTTTACCCAAGAGTAATGAATACCTGTGTATATAGGACTTTTTATTGCAACTTTACTCATAATCTTCCCGAACTGGAAACTACCCAAATATCTATCAACAGGTAAATTGATAAGCAAATTGTGTCATTTCCATTCCATGGAATATTTTCAGTGACATAGAGCAGCGAAATAATGGTACATGTTACAACATGGATGAATCTCAAAAGCATTATGCTTAACAAAAGAAGGCAGACACAAAATGATTGTATACTGAATGATTCTATTTTATGGAACTCTTGAATAGGCAAAATGAAGTAAAGTGGATTGGTGGCTTCCTCAGAATGGGGACTGTTGACTGCAGAGGGTCCTGAGGAAACTTTTTGAGCTAAAGACAGTGTTTTAGCTCATTTTATGGTGATGATGATCACATGGATGAATATACATGTGAAAATACATTAGATAGTACCCTTTAAATGAGTATATTTTATTGTATGTTAATTAAATCTTAATGACATTTGATTTAAAATAAAACAAAAAAATTAAAGTCCATTCCTATCCAGTTTCTTTATCTGTCAAACCCTCACTTGAAAAGGATTCTTTCCTCCCTAAAACTCTACTTATCTTTCACCCATCATGAGATTGTCAGAAAACTTTGCTAAATTGTTATAAAAAGCAAGCTCTTGACCAGGTGTGGTGGTGCATGTCTGTAATCCCAGTGGTTTAGGAGGTGGAGGCAGGAGGATCAAGAGTTCAAAGCCAGCCTCAGCAATTTAGTGAGGCACTAAGCAACTCAGTGAGACCCTATTTCTAATAAAATACAAAACAGGGCTGGGGATGTGGCTTAGTGGTCGAGTGCCCCTGAGTTCCCTTAGTGGTTGAGTGCCCCCAAAAAGCAAGCTCTGAATTCAAGACATAATTATGCTAGCTTCTTCCTGAGAGATCTCAGGACCACCCAAAGATTAGGCAATGAAAATGGTGAATATTTATTGATTGCTTAAAATGCCTGCCATTTTCATTCATAGCACAATGCCTGGTGTATAAGAGGCACATCATAACTATTTATTGAATAAAAGAATATTCCTGATAAATATGTCATTTTGTTACCATTTTATAGATAAGGAGGCTGAGGTCAGAGAGGTTAAGTGAGTTTTCTAAAATCCCTGAGCTAGTAATTGGCAAAACCAGGTTTCAAGCTCAGGTCACTAGCATTAGGTTTTCCATTAAATTAAAATTTGATTTAATATAAGATATTCTGCATCCCAATTGGTTGTTCTTATATAAAATTATTATGCTTGTATCTAACTAAATCATATGCCCCTTCCAATAATCAAATGATTATAATATCCATACAGTCTTTGTAAACTCCAGTACTTTGAAGAAATACCAAAAAAAAAAATAATAGCAACATGATTTGGCTTACTTCTATCACAATAAGACCTCATATTTGTGTGTATGTATGCATGTGGGTTGCTAGGGATTTGAACCTGTACATGCTAAGCATGTGATCTACCACCGACCTATAGCCTCAGCCTCACACAGGCTGTTTTAAATTCTGTATAGCATTTTTAATTACTTAGTCATAAAAAAACCCTGAAACAGCCATCATTGTCATCATCTTTATCATCATCATCATCATCCTGTCTTCATCACATCCATCTTATAGGTGAGACTGAAGTTCATACATGTTTTTCCAGAGTCATATTGACAGAGCCAGGATTTGAATCTAGATAATATGGACCCATATTTCTCATAATCATTACCCTTTTATTTCTCATCCTTATGTCCATCCATCCATCCATCCATCCTTCCATTTATTAGATAGTTTTACCGGTGTGTGTGTGTGTGTGTGTGTGTGTGTGTGTGTGTGTATATATATAAAATTCCTTTCATCATGGAACCTACCAAAATTACTTCATTTTTTAAAAATTTTCTAGAAAGCTGTGCAAAGGGACAGAAGGAGAATGTGTCTCCCTTTCTTCATCTTTTTTGTTGTATAAATTTGTTTTCACATGCTTTCCATTGTGAAAGTCACTCCCTTCTTAAAGGCTGAACCCAGAACACTCATTTGGCCTTTTCCATGGGTGAAAAACATTGATATTTTGTGGGTAAGTACCAAATAATTGTATTTGTAAATAGACTGCTATGTTTGGGTCTGGAATATCTCCCAGGGATCCATGTGTGAAAGGCTTGAGATATCCATTTTACATCAGTTTTCTATTTCTCTTAATAGTTATATGTGAACAGCACTTATTGTTCCATTTAGAACATTGGCAGGGCCCTGTGGCTCATGCCTGTAATCCCAGTGATTTGGGAGGCTAAAGCAGGAAGATCATGAGTTCAAAACCAGCCTCAGCAAAAAGTGAGGTAGGTGCTAAGCAACTCAGTGAGACCCTGTCTCTAAATAAAATACAAAATAGGGCTGGGGTTGTGGCTCAGTGGTTGAGTATCCCTAAATTCAATCCCTGGTACAAAAAAAAAAAAAAAAGAGTGAGATTAGAATATTGGCTGTGGAACCTTCAAGAAGGTGGGGCCTATCCAGAGACCTCAGGATTTTGTAGGTGTGTCCTTGATGGGGATAGCAGGACAGCTTCCTCTTGCTCTTCTTTTTCTGCCATGAGGTGAGTAGATTTGCTCTCCCATGCACTTCTGCCTTGGTATACTGCCTTACCACAGGTCCAAAGAAGTAGGGCCAACAGCTCATAGACTGAAACTTCAAAATTGTGAGCCAAAATAATCATTTTCTCTTTATAAGTTGATTATCTTATATTTTTGTTACAGAAACAGAATGCTAACACAGGGTCTGTAGTTGACACACTGAGTCAGATAAAGAAAGTCACTCAACAGGTTTGTGGCAAGCTCCTTACATGAGACCTTGCAAGGAACACCTCCTGATACTCCTACTGGGGAAGTACTACTAAGCTACATCCCCAGCCCTTTTTAGTTTTTATTTTGAGATAGGGTCTCACCAAGTTACTCAGCCTGACCTTGAACTTGTGATTCTCTTGCTTTGGCCTCCCGAGTTACTGTGATTATAGAAGTGAGCCACAGCAATAGGATCAGGAACAATTCTAACATCTGAAATCTGTCTCTGCTTCCTGAAGAGGGCAGGGGGCTCAGGGAACACTCAATATCAGGGGGATCACTGTAAAGTTGTCTTAATGCATTCAGGAGAAATCTAGAGTCAGGAAGCTCTGATGAGAATATCTTATGTCTAAGGAAAAGTGTCCCACTTATGCTTTAAACTTCATCTCGTATAGAAAGACTGAAGCCCAAATAATCTTGCAATCCAGTATAAAAAGAAAAATATTCACCAGAATACTTCCAGAATATGTCTACCTAATAGTTGTATTGTGCAGGACAATGTAGGTTTATTTACTTAGAGGATGTCAAAGAATTATGTGAATTATCCACTTTGACAAACTTCAAAATAAAGGTTCATGTTCTGCCAGTAAAAGAAAGAGCCGAGTGGAAGCACACTACAGTCATTGGTTCTGATAATTCCTTAGAGACTCCCTGGGTCTGGGATTAGCAAGTGCCCCAGATTCTTCCATGTGACTCTTATCCTCTTTCATATTTAGTGCTTGCAATCCCACGAGAAGTGTGGCACCATGGGAACAGTACAGTAAAAGTGGGGATAATGAAGCTTAAATAGGAAGAAAAGACCATATAGTTTTCCCTGTTGGAAGGTAATACATTTCAATGTCTAGTGCCACTTTCACAAACAGGTTAAATAAACCAAATAAGAAAGCTCAGAAGTCTGTCCTAAGTGAGGTCAACTAGCATGCCTACATAGAAATCTGAAGAAACCTAGAGAAATCAAGTCAGTTTTTCCCAATATTTGGAAGATTTTTCTTTAATAGAAATCAACTTTAAAGAGGCAAACTGCAACATAAAAATAGTTTCGGTTAACTGTATTATATGAAACAAAATAGTGCGATTAATATATTATTTCATATAATCTTATGATGTATTACAATAATTTGCACTTACATGCCAAATATTGGGATGTTCCTTTATGCAATAGTTGCCTAATTTATATTTTTCTTAAGAATTGTATGTGAACAATGCTCTTATTGTCCCAATTGAGACAGAGTTTACATAGATAACAAAGGGCACAGCATCATTACATGCCTGTTGCAGATTAAGCATCACAGATTAGCAGACCATGGATAGAACATAGATTTATAGCCCATTATATATAGGTTAGGTATTGAAAGAAAAATGAAGCTGCTAAGAAAATAAAATATATGGGAAATTGCAGTCGATTTGCAATAGAGACAAGTAGTCATTTCTAGGTCCCACTGAGCACAGCTCAGACAAAGCCTTTATGAATTAATTATACATTACATGATTAGTTAATCACTAACTTATAACTGTACTCACCTTTTGCCTTAAAAGCTTAGTAAAGTCTCATACATATTCTCAAATGAGCTATTGCTCCTTAGTACATTCGATGACAAATTATATTTTGACTTTAGAAAACTGAAATGTTCCACTTCCCTTTGGTTTGCATTCACTTGTGCTGGCATGTAGCTTTTGCACCCTTAACTTGTGTATGTGCAACAATCTGTGAGTATGTCAAGCTCCCCTGAATAATTATCATCTCAGACAGTTGCATTGTTATTATTTTCAGTGTTATTTCATACTGATGGAGCATGCTGCCAAGTCGATACGATGAGGAGGGCTTGCCTTTTCTCTACTGCTGGTTTTCCTCTGGTCTCATTTCATTTTGATCTAGAAATGTGAATTTGCATACTTGAGGGAAACTGAACTCATAGTCAATGACAAATGTTCATTTAACCCCAAGATCTAGGCAGTAATAACAGTGTCTTTTCCGTAGTTTCAACTTGCTTAGAAACTCAACAATTAAATCTTTATTTAAGACGCATTTATCAAATATTGAAAATAAACTTTCCAATTCTCATGCCCATTCTTGGTTTGGGTGAAAAGAAAGATTTGAGGATTAAAAATTAGAACGCCTGTGAAATTTAGCCCAGTTTAAGTCTCTATTCTATTGTATGATCTTCCTTGGTTCTTCAAGAAGCAATCCTCATAACAGAACTAGCTTGCATGTATCTCCAGTGCCTAGTGACTTGCTGCATGATGTGAAACTCAGAGAACTGAAAAGTGGGGAAAGAATTTAGCATCAAGCCTTATGCAAAATGAAGGGCAAAATCTTCTTCCTTTTGTAGTAGGTAGTGGAAAGAGCTTGAAATTTGGATGATTTTTTTTTTTGTTTAAAGACCAAACCAGACAGACTCAGAAATAGAATGTTTATTTGACACTTAATCCCATTTAGACTCCCACTTCTGGGTTTCAATCATAGCTGCTTAGACATCAGGGGACAATGGCACCATTAAAAAAAAAGTGGAAGTGTGCTTATTAAGCATCAAGCCTCCCAGGTACCTCCCTTGGAAACCAGAATCCAGAAGAGGGCGCTTGGGAATTAGAATGTTTATCAATTACCCCAGGAGATCCTTGCCATCAGAGAAGTTGGAGATGTTCTGCTGAGACAAAGCTGTAGGTGGCAGAATTAATTGGACTTCCTTGAGTCTTCCTTCAATGCTTGTCTCCAGTTTCCTGGGTCCCTCCCTGCCAGGTCTGTATCTTTCGCTCCTGACCTTGCACTGCCCTCACTGAACTCCCAGCAACTTCTCCAGTCGGTGTGTGCTCACCATCCTGACACTCACTGCTTCCCTCTATTAACTCTGCATTTTGTAGCTATCAAATTTGACCCATGTGAGAGAATCAGC
This sequence comes from Spermophilus citellus, assembly GCF_964194105.1. Lineage (NCBI taxonomy): Eukaryota > Metazoa > Chordata > Mammalia > Rodentia > Sciuridae > Spermophilus > Spermophilus citellus. Next base: position 64,640,768 of record NC_138185.1, read on the forward strand.
AGTTTGGGGGACAAACAGAGCCATTTCCAGCTCCCAAAACTTAAAGGATGATTTATGTTTATTAAGTAGGATTGCATGTTCTTGTTTGTTTTGGGATGTTTGTTGAGTAAATGTAGTCTTGTAAACCTGGAGATCCTTTAGGGAACTTTATAAACCACCCCTTTAACACTCATGTAATTGGTCCTGGGTGTAGCCTGGGTGCCCTGGGTGTCATGGACTCTGAAGATCTTAGGTGCCTTAAATTTGGAGCTGAGCATGAGGACCACAGCTCTAGGGAGTCCTGCAGCCACTCAGGAAAGTGGAACTTGGTATAACCTTTGCTTTAACTATAGAAACCTGAAGGAATCAATCAAAATAACATATGATTCACCTTTCCAGGAGAGAAGAATTTGCCAGGAATCCCTTTAATGCCTAGCCACTATTACTCTTCCCTAAACCCCATCTGAGAAGAACATATCTTGTATTTATATAGCTCTTGTCTCCCCAGAGCACACATATCTTGCAGATCTGCTTTAAGACCTCATTAATCCTTACAGATCTTTTATTTAATATTTCACAGGAGTATCACATCAATTCCTAATTGCTGAAAGCTCTATTTTAAAAATATATATGTGCCACATGATTTTCTAGCTTAATATTTTCCCCATAAACATACAAGTGTACAGGTGTGTGTACATAGAACATATAAAATATCTATAACATAAAACACACTCAACATTTCTTTCCCATGCCTTCTTTTACTTTTCAGCATCCCATATTCTTTTTTTTTCTTTTCTCCTTCCATTTGCAAGAATTTTCATGTCTCTTTATTGCTGCAGTTCTCCTGGCTACACTTGTGATGAGCTGATTCAGCACATCTGCTTCTTACTCATGGTGGCAGTGGACCCTTGGTGATCCACCTTCTGCAGTGTCCATTGCTTAAATGCTGGCTGTACACCCCTGTTTCCTTGACTGAGGCCATGCAAAGACTTAGCTCTGTGATATTCCTTTTCCTTTGACAATTACTTGCAAAATCTGAGTAGCTCCAGCAGGATGAGCTATAAAAATGACAGCCCTACCTGACAGCATCTGTTTCAAAAGGCAATGTCATGTAGAAGTCTAGAATATATACCTAGGGGTCGGACAGATCTGGGATCGAATTCTACAGTCTTCTAAGTAAATGAGCTTGCTGAGCCTCTGTTGCTGGTGTGTTGTGAAGGTTAATTGAGATAGCCGTGCACTGTGTGGAGTGCCATGCTTGGTGCCTGAGTGATTAATAAATGGTGACATTCTTCTAAGTACCTGGAGCTAACCCATTGCATGTCTAGAGCTCCAGTGGTGGCATGCTTATTGTCAACATTTATCAACACTGCCAAGGCTTCAAGTCTCAGCCCAAGCTTTCCCTCTTTTTAAGTTCCTTGGTTTACTCCCATAGGGAAACTTGACAATATATTTCCCTACTGTATCGTTTTTGCTTGTTTATACCCCTTTACAGATATTCTTTTATTTCCTTTTACTGACATTTCTCCATTGCTTAGATTGTAAACCCTTGAAAGTGGGCATGTGACTTGAATCATTGTATCCCAATGCAAGAATTTCGTGAGAGTATGAGGATAGATAAGAATGTGCTAACTACAGATTCTTGAATAATTCATTTTGAGGCCTTGGTCAAACACTGCATGACAGTTTTTCCATCTGCCTCATAGGAAGAAAACACTGGACAAAGCATTCAGGGTCTTAGTCATCTTTCACTGGTCCTCAGTGGGATCTGTAGGCAAAGCTTGCAAGGTCTAGCTTTCAGAATAAAAATCTAGAAACCCAGTCCATTGTACAAAGCTTCAGCATGCTGAAGCTCAAATTATTGAGTCCCTGGAGACTAAGCTGCAGAGTTAAGCCTGGAGTGTGGCTTCCCAGACTCCACTCCTCGAATCTGCACTGTAGGCATTCAATCCCTCATTTAGGTTGGGTTAATTCAAGGGTAGCTTATCTTTCTCACAGAGGGGCTGAGAAATTTCTGTTATGGACATGCCTACAGGTTTGCTTATTGCTTCTTTTCTGAGGAGAAAATCATTTCATGTGTCTAGTGAAGAGTTTTAAGTGATCTCATTATCAGCCTTTGCTAGACCTTTAATAATGGAGCTTCCATTCTGGTTGGATCTGATTTAGGCTAAACACTCACTAATAAGGCTCCTTGTGCTTGCTGTTTTCAAATGGTGGTGTTCACATTTTTGACATTTTCCTTCATAACCAACGAATAATGAGCAGGGTTTGTAAATTCCTTAGCTCGTAATTCAGTGATTATCGTATTAAAAGAGTGTTTTGTGCAGTAGATGTGAGGGGGGTGTGGAGGAATTAGTGGAGATGAGTTATCAATCTTGAGACTGAATGGAAACAGGTTTTTTGTCTCTTCTCTTTGAATCTAATTTGGCTAAATGAAGTAGGGAAGGCGGAGTGGATTGCAATTGATTTTTTTCTTTAATGATATATAATTGACAAAAGTTGCATATATTTATGGTGTACAACACAAAGTTTTGATATATGTGTTCATTGTGAAATGATTACCATGATCAAGCAAATTAACATATCCATCACCTCACATGGTTATTTATTTATCTTTGTAGTGAGAGCTTTCAAAATCTACTCTGTAAGCAATTTTTAAGTATACATTATTACCAATGATAGGACCCTGTGCTAGACAATAGATGTGCAGAATTTATTCATCCTGTCTAACTGAAACTTTGTCCTTTAACCAGTATCTTTCCATTCCTTCCTCCCCTATTCCCTGAACCTCTGGTGACTGACATTCCACTCTGCTTCTGTGAGTTTGACTTTTTGCGATGTCACCTGAGGTGAGATCATGCAGTATCTGTGAGTGTCTCATTTATTTCTCTAACATGTCCAAGTCCCTCTGTGTTGTTGCAGATGACAGAATTTCCTTCTTTTTAAGGCTCCATAGTATCCTATTGTTTATATGTATTGTGTTTTCTTTATCTATATCTTTCTTCATCTGTCCATGGATACTTAGATTGATTCTATATTTTTTTTCATGAATAATTTTGCAATGAATATGGGAGTGTAGGCATCTCTTGGATATATTGACTTCATTTCCTTTGGTTATATACCCAGAAGTGAGATTACTTGATCATATGATAGTTATATTTTCACTTTTTGAAAAACATCCACACTATTTTTTAAAAAAATAGTTTTTTGAGCTATAGATGGACACAATATCTTTATTTTTATTTATTTATCTTTATGTGATGCTGAGGATCTAACCCAGTGCCTCACGCATGTGAGGCAAGCACTCTAACACTGAGCTACAACCCCAGCCCCACACTATTTTTCATAACAACTGTACTAAATAATATTCACACCAACAGTGTACACTAAGAGTGTACAGCGCTTTCTTTTCTCCACATCCTTGACAATACTTGTCTGTCAATCTTTTGTCTGTTTGATAACAGTCATTTTAACAGGTTTGAGGTTATGCTTCATTGTTGGTTTTAATTTGCAATTCCCTGATGGTTATTTATATACATCTTGGTCATTTGTGTGTTTCCTTCAGATCTTTCACTCCATTTTGAAAATGAAACTTATTCTTCCTAAAGAATTGTTTGAGTTCTTTATGTATTTAGGGCATCAGCTCCTTCTCATATGTATGGTGTATAAATATTTTCTTCCATCCTGTAGGTTATTTCTTCACTCTTTCGAATGTTTTTGGCTTTACCAAAGCTTTTTTGTAATCCTATTTATTGGTTTTGCTTTTGTTGCCTGTGGCTTTGCGGTCATATCCAAAAAATCAGTGTCCAGAACGATGTCAGGAAGCCTATTATCCATGTTTTCTTCTAGTAGTTTTATAGTTTTATGTTTGAATTTTACTTCTTCATTCCATTTTGAGTTGATTTTGTATATGTTAGGAAATAAGGGAAATAAGGTTTCATCTAATTTCATTCTTCGGCATTTATATCTATTCTTTTCAATATTATTTATTGAAAAGTCAGTCCTTTTTAGTTTTGTTCTTAGAACTTTTGTTGAAAATCAATCCAGTATAACTGCATGAATCTTTCCAGATGTGATTAAAGTAAATATATTGAGATGGAATTACTTAGGATTATTTGAGTGGATTCTATGGGTCCTAAAGACAGTGGAAAATGCCCTCATAAGACACAGGAAACTGTAACTTCCTGAATCCACTGTCCATCTGGGCTCCCTATTATGACCCATTTGTCTGTATGCCTGTCCACACTTGTTCCATGCTGATTTGATTACGATAGATTTGTAGTTAGGTGGGATGCCTCCCACTTTGCTCAAGGTCATTGAGGCCATTTGGAGGGTTTTGTTGTTTTCATATGAATTTTAGTGTTTTTTCCCCTATCCTTGTGAAAAATGCCATGGGGACTTTGCTAAAGATTATCCTGAGTCTGTAAACCACTTTGAGTAGTATGGACATGTTAGAAATATCAATTCTTCCAATCCATGAACACAGGAAATCATTCTTCTTATTTGTATCTTCTTTTAAAAAAAAAAAATCAGAAATTTATTAGTTGCTCAAAACATTACATTGATCTTGACATATCACATATCATACATTTGTTTCAAATGGGGTATGAATTCTTATTATTCCCACGTGTACAGATTCCCACGTGTATCTTCTTCAATTTCTTTTATTAATGTTCTGTGGTTTGGGGTATGCAGATCTTTTACATCTTTGGATGGACTTATTCCAAAGTTTTTGTTTTATTTGTTTATATTTTAATATTATTTTTAGTTATAGATGGACATAATACCTTTATTTTTGTCTACTTATGTTTATGCGGTGCTGAGAATCGAATCCAGTGCCTCACACATGCAAGGCAAGTGCTCTATAACTGAGACACAACTCCAGCACCAGTTTTTATGCTTTAAATGATATTGTAAATAGAATTGTTTGGTGCTTCATTATAGAAAGATATCTTTCAGTTTTTATCATTGAGTATGATGTTAGTTGTAGGCTTGTCATATGTGGTCCTTTTTATGTTGAAGTACATTCCTCTATACGTGGTCTTTTGAGAGACTTTCTCATGAAGGATCTTGAGTTTTGTTAACTGTTTTTTTCTCTACATCTATTGAGATAACCATATGATTTTATCTTATCTTAATGTGATTAAAGGACATTTACAATCTATGATGGACCATCTTTGCATCCCAGAAATAAATCCAACTTAATCATGATTTGTGATTCTTTTGATTTGCTATTGAATTCAATTTGTTTTTTTGAGGTTTTCTGCATTTATGTTCATTATAGATATTGGCATGTAGTTTTATTCTCTTCTAGTATCCCTATCTGGCTTTGGTATTAGTAATGCTGGCCTCATTGAATGAGTTTGGAAGCAATCTCTTTTCTTCATTGTTTTTCTTTTGGTATGTGATCGATATTTTGAAATCACATTTTCACTATTTGGTGAGGACTAAGGATGACAATGGTGGTGGTTTGTTTTTGTAAACTTTTCCCTCTTCGAGGCATCCCAGAGTTTCTATAGTCAATTAAAGATGTATACCAACCCACTTGAATCAAACTGTGAAATATGATATATCAAGAACTATGTAATGTTTTGAATGACCAACAATAAAAAAAAAGTTGTATACCAGAGTAGGATACAGAGGAAACTGGGACTATTTCAAGGGTGATGTCGTGAATTGAAAAGACATGTGCATCTTAACCCTAACAACCTGTGCATGTGAACTTATTTTGAAAGATAGTCTTCCTAGATGGAATTAAAGTAAATATATTGAGATGGAATTACCTAGGATAATCTGAGTGGATCCTATGGGTTCTAAAGGCAGTTGAAAATGTCCTCATAAAAGACAGGAGAAGATGCACAGATTATGTGGAGGCAGAGACACTGCTTGGAGGTATGCAGTCATGAACCAAGAAATGCGTGGAGTCACCAGAGACTGGGCAAGGCAAGAAAGGACCCTCCCTAGAGGCTCTAGAAGGAGAACAGCTCTGTTAACACCTTGATTTCAGACTTGTGGCCTCAGAACTATGAACAAACAAGCTTATTTAAGTCACCAAATTCTGGTAATTTGTTTTGTCAGCACTAGGAAAGCAGTACAGGTGACTAGAAGAGTTAGTAGAGGTAAAGTGGCAAAATTCATGAGCTTTGATGATATAAAAACCTGGGTAAGGCTTAGGATCTTTTACTACTTAGTTTTTATGACCTCAGGCTAAGATGTCCTCTCTGGTATGTGATTGGCTAGACAACTGATAGCTTCACTCACTGGTTACTCTGTGATTTATTTGGCCGGCTTCTTTCTGTGATGTAGCCCCTGTTAGTGTATTCCCTAATACTAAACAATTATGGAAAGTAGATACATTTCCTAACATTAAACAATTTTACAGCTAATGGAGACTGACTGTTATAGTATGTTTGCTAAATTTTATCTGACAATAAATGTTCTAATTGGAGAAAATTCTAATTGGAGAACATTTAGAAAATATAGACAAAAATAATAAAATAAAAATAATCCATTATCCCTAAACAAGGTTTAATTACAGTTAATATTTTAATGGATTCCACCCACCCATTTTATAAATAGTTGTACTTATAAGAAAATGTGAATAGTGTTTACAACTTCAACAGTATGCCATTCCCCAAGAAATGAAATATTACTTTAAAATATTATTGTAATGGCTTTCCACATTCTTTCTAGAGAATACTGTTCTCTAATTTTGTAAATTTCTTATATGAATAAGAATGTTTGTATTCTGAGTATTTATTCTTAGATTCCATGGGCTCTCTTTGCAGCCTGGGATGTATTAGGGAAAAAAAAATGAATGCTCTGAGAATAATGAGGGCCCCTCACAGGCCATTCTAAGTATTGAATGAGACAGTTAAGGTCAAAACCAGTCAGGTGCATAAGAGGCTTTATGATGAATGTGTGTAATGTGTGTATGTATGCATGCCTGTATCAATCAATCTATCTTCTATTTATTAGATTTGGTTTTCAATAAATAAAACTAAAGTAAAATAGAAAAGCATGGAGAACAGAACTAAATTACCTGTAGTTTTATTTCTATGAGTTAAACACCACTAATATTTTCGTGTATAGACTTATCATTTTGTATGTGTAAATATATATTATTGCTTATCTGATTCTTAAAAAATGATAATACTTCGTAGTTTGTATTAATTTATTTTTCCTTATATCAAAATGATTCTTTTGAGATGTAATTTTAAACTACTATATAGTAAATATTTTGTCACAGGAATTAAAATTAATTTATTTGACCATAATGGTTTTCCAAATTGTAGAGTTCTTGTTTATGGACTATGCTGTTGTTAGAATTTCATTTGCTTTCATTTTTTCACCCTTAAGAGCAACAATGTTATGACCATGGTTGTTGCCATGTTGCCATTATTGGCCTGTATCACTGATTATTACCTCATCATTAATTCCTATTTTGGAATTGCTGGGTTCAAGCTTCTGAACATTTTTCTTGTTTTTGATAAGTCATGCTGAATTCCATTTTTGAAGATTCATCTGACTAGCACTTCTACATGTAGTGTGTTAGGATGCCCATGTTCTAGATAACTTGTCTGTATCCCATAAGAACGAATATGTGTGTGTGGACTATAGGTAATAAAATTGTACTGTAACTGGGATTCATGCTAAATGAGGGTTTACCTTGTCCACAAAAACAAACAAACAAATGATAATGGTCAGGTGTGGGATAATGAAGTTTGCTTCACTCTAGTAACATTTTTACTATCATTAAGTATTTCGTAAAATCATGTATCAAACCTTAGATGTACAACAATAAATTTATTTATGAACAAAAGAAATATGTATTGTCAAAATTCAAAAAAAAAATTTCCCTCTGAGTATTTTTCCCAGTGTTTAAGTTTGTAGTCATCTTTATCATGCTACTGGAAATTTATGGTGAAAAAAATCTTCTTAAGAGAACTTGTGCCAGAAATGACTCAATTAGATTGTTTTATAAGCATTTGTGGACACCAATGATGCATGTGGGGGGACACATTTTCTTTATTCATTCGCTTGTTGATGGGCACCTTGGCTGAGTCTATAATTTAGCTATTGTGAATAGTGCTGCTATAGAAAGGATTTTAAAAGATGGCAATTCGCAGACCATGGAAACAAAGAAAGGACATAAGGTCAGAAAGGCTCAGGATATTTAGGTAACAGAGAGCAGTCTCGTCTGGCAAAAGCCTGGGAAAGAATGTGAATGACTTTGTCTGCGATGGTAAGAACTCTGAGCTTATTCTAATGGCAAGAGTACTACCTGGGTATTCCTGAATTAATTTTTATCCTGTCATTTAATGCTGATGGCTATTTTTGATGGTAGGATTTGTCCATCAAAGGAAACTGCAGTATGAAAGAGGAAGAAGAAGTAAAATAGTTTCTATATAGCAGAACTTGAGCAAACCAGCTAAAGGACAGGGTCAGCAAAGAAAAAGAGATCCTCTGGCTTGGTCTTTGGTCCTCAGACTTCTTAATTGTTTTGTGACAAAAAGGATCACTACTTCTTCTTACTGGGTACTTGTTACATGCTGGACAGTTTATTTAATGTCCCAATCTCTGCCATGTCCTCCCCTTAGGTAAGCATTTTAAACCATAGAAGTCAAGGTCCAGTAAGGTCACGTACCTGTTACAGATGATGCAATTTTTAATTATCAAGCTAGGAATTAAATTTACATTGGTTGCTTCCAGATCCCACGTTTTCATTGCTGTCCTAATCTGAATATAAGTACTTCCTGGAGCAGGAGGTTGCTGATTCTCTTTTACTCATCTCTCAATGCCCCCAAGGTATATTGGATTTAGGTTGACATATGCAATAAATACCAAGCAAAATTACCCTTTTTGCACTTCATTTTCTATGGATTCTGCCCAACCATCATCCTAGAACTAGACAGAACTTCACAGTTTCACCAAATTCATTTTTCACTCTATTGAAATCACCATTCAGCATCTTAGATAGGCATTTTCTGCTTCAGAATGTTTCTGAAGTGGAAGGGGCTAGATTGCATTTGAAAAACTCCCTTGCCATAGCTGAGGAGTGGAATGGAAAGAGGGAAAGTTGAGGTTCAACACTGAATGGGAAAGGTGAGGTCCAGATTCTTCAGGAGATCCATCCAGATGGCCACTGTGTTGTTGGCAGCCTCACCTGACTTTCACAGCCTAGGAGCTCCTGTGCTGAGAAAGGCAATGCCTTCCTGACCCATCACTGCAATGAGTTAACCTACTTTGGTGATCTATTTCTAATCCAGTTGAGCTCCTTAGAGGAAAGAAGCAATGTGAACATAAAATAATAATGGGGAATAATAATAGGGCTAACGTTCAAGCACTTTCTGAAAGCGCAGGTGTGGTTTGAGACTTTATGAATCTGTGTTAGTAAAATGTTCTGAGATCCCCGTTGAAGAGAGCTAGAAAGCACAAATGGTTATTAATTATTATTATTATCAACTCCTGCTCAGAGCCATGGAGATTGATGGCTTCTGCCATGTTTTATCCCCAGGAGAATAGCTGCAGGTGCCAGTCCAGTGCACAATAAAAATCTAATCCCTCAGAAGGATTAACTCTACATTGGATTAAAAAAAAATAACAGCTTCCCATAATCTATTCTGAATGAGCTCCTTTCTCTTCTCCTTTTTCATCCAGAGACTTTGAGTATCTATAGTTAAAACAAACTACAATAAAACCTAACTGGGCCCTTTGTGTTTTATACTGGGAACCAATACAAAGAAACTTTGCTTGGATTTGTATCACCTTTGTAAAATTAGAAGAGGAAAAAGGGGAAGAGCAGTTTTGCTCTATCCATAGCATACTTTGCTGACTTTGTCTTAAGGCATGGTCTTTCCACCCAGAACATCCACACTGGGTTTTTATACAATCATGATAAACTAGACTTTGTTTGTCAATTATTTTCTTTTACAAGATCTTAACCATTCCAACAAAAACTTTGTCAGTCAAACCGACATACATTTTTTTTTTCTGTTTCATGCTTGCCCCAAGGAGGCAGGGTGAAAAGTTGATGACTGCTTCACTGCCCCAATCACTGCATATTGTCATTGGCTGAGAAACAATGGAAAGATTTGGGCAGATGGAATGGTTCAAGTGCATCCCAAGAATGATTACAGAAAAGTTTCATTGGTTTTTGAGATACAAACATTTAGTCGTTAAAGTAAACAAACTTCTGCATCCCTACAATTATTGCTTGCCAATGCAGATGTAGCCTAAATGAATCTCAGCTCATCTTGAATGCTGTTATGATCTCCCCAAATGAAGCTTCTTGCTATTTTAGCCAGGGAGGGAGCCATCAGTATTCAGTTGATCTGGTGACAATGTCCTCCCTGCTTTCCAGTCTAAGCTTGAAAAGCATTTCCAATCAGGTTAACGAGGACCTGCTGATTCAGTGCTGAAATGGGTTTGTTTATATCTCTCCTTGTGTCTACCCATGAAGAGCCATTCTCTTTCATCTGCCAGCCAATCACGGCCTGCCAGCGCAACATCTGGCTTGAGCAGCTGCCAAGAAAGGAAGCATAGTTTCTGTCCCCTCCAGCAAGTAGCAAGTGTGTGTAATTGAGAACCTGTAATTGCAAGAATGCACAGATTTGGGCAGAAACAGTGTGGGGAAGCTGAGAAAGAAGACACGGAAGGAGAGCAGGCTTTGTGTGACTTTTGAGAGCATTGGAGGTGGAAAGAATTGCAAACAGGTAGAGCAGCACCGAAACATTTTTATCTGTGCATCTGCAGAAGGATTATTGTAACACGTGTTCACAAGTTTCTGTGACACTTTTTAATTGGATGAAAGTAAGGAAAACAAATAAACCTTAATATCTCCCCAAATTGAATGCAAGGGAACATTTATGAATCTGAGAGACATTATTTTGAGTCTATAACTAAGTCTTTCTTGAGCCTAAAATTATTCATAAGGAGGCATGTTGGCTTAGGATAGAAGCTGGTTTGCTCATTCTACCTTTGGGTGCATCTCGTTCCCCTCAGCCTGACTCCTGCCATCCTTTTAACACACCAACTTGCTCTAAACTGAGTAGGAGATGCATTTAAAGAAGAGTCTCTTGTCAATTTATTCTGTACTTTCTCAAAAAATTCCAGTGCTTTTCTCCCCTCTTTTGGGGTCCATTGTGTCCCAAATCTGTAGCTGTGCTGCTGTACTAAGGTGGACTCTCAAGAGTTGCTCTGAGAACTTTTTCAGAGCTTTGGGTGAGGCCAGATCAGAATTACTGGAAGTGATTGAAAATATTTGGGAAAGTTCCCTAGATTGCTTCAACCTGCTTTACCTTCTTCACTATCCCCATCTCCCCATCATATTTAGAACCACTGTATTTTAAAATTTCTACTTGCTAATGAGTAGTAAAGTGTCAGGCCACTAACTTTGAACCTCTATCCTCTGGAGGACTCTTTGCAGAGCACATCAAGGCCAAGTAGAGAGTAACAGGGAAATCGGGCTGCTGTCAAGTGTGGCAGCCAAAGCATCCCGAGCAAGATGTTTGCTGATATATTGATGACCCTGTCATATTCCAGGTTGGGCTTGATGACAGCATGCTCGGGCTAAGCACAAGAAAATAATATTATTCTAGAAAATTGAAATTGCACATTAGCATTTTGTGATACACTGTTTATAGTGTGGTGATTAGTATCCATTCAGCCAACCGATGTTTACTTCATGCTGGCACTTTGTGAGGAAGTGAGGATATAATAGTGAACAAGACAGACATAGGCCTAGTGGAAAATAAAATACGTGTCCTGAAGTTAATAGCAAGAGTTTCTAATGGAGAATAATTGCTCTTCTGGGAGAAAACATGAGCTGACTCATGCATGATGACAAAGAGTTCTTATGGCCCTGCTGTCCCACATCAGCCAGTTCAAGGACCCTGGGACAGGGAAGAGAATTTGGCAATGTTTAAAGAACCAGTGAAAACAAGAGTGGCCCCTGCCTAGTGAGTGTCCTAGGCTGGGTTGTCTTGGAAACTATTCTGAGCAGAGATCTGTGACCTGAAAGTCTTCTGGTATGTATTCTTGGCATCCTGTTGGGTGCAAAGAAAGAGGAAGAAGTTGATCTTTGAGGTAGTAGCAAACAGAGTTCTTGGCTTTTTTCTCTGGTTGCTTTGCAGCTGAGATACTTTTCAGGACCCAGATGCATGGGGACTGAACAAGTATACCCCTTAGAAGATCTCACAAGTTGCCCACAGGAAAGGGGCCTGACCTTGGGTGGGGCAGATTGGGGGTGAAATGATTTCCAGACAAACACTAAACTAAGAGCTCTGAGCTAGCAGCCCTCCCAGTGCTGGGGCACACATACTTGGGTGTTGAAAGGAGGATCTGGGTGATGTACACCAGCAGTCTTTATGGCAGGATAAAGAGAAAATGGCATGATCTGAGCTGGAATAGGGGCAAAGACATATGCAAGAGCTCAAGGGCTCTGGGAAGAAGTGTGAGCTTTATATTAAGGACAGTGAAAAGACATTGGATGGGTTTAAGCAGGTCTTCAATGATTCATTGTGTTTCATCAGTGCTTTCTCTTCTGATATTTACACAAAGGACATAAATACACCAGGCAAAGGGAGTATAGCATTTTATCCTCATTTTCAGGTGTCATAGTTAATATGTGGTAGAAGTAGCATTCTATTGTATGTCTGTATGGGTCTAACATTTAAATCTTTCCAGTACAGCATGCTGAAAATTTCTCAAAAATTCTTATAACAGAAAATATGCTGCATCTATGGTTTTGTCCCCCCTCACCGCACCTCATTTTCTTTCTTTTTCCCTCTCTGTGTATGTATGTATGTTGTGTGTGTGTGTGTGTGTGTGTGTGTGTGTGTGTGCATGTCAATGAGCACATTCCAGAAAATCATATTTCTAATTGCAAGCACTAGAGATGGCTAACTTTTCTGATGATAAATTATCAAGAACCTAGGGGGACAGAGCCCCAGGGGAGAAAGAGTGCTGTCATGCTCAAGACCTTGGAACAGTTCCCTTTTCTCATCCAGAAAAAAAAAAACTGTCCATATTGACTGATGTCCTCGGATAGTTTTGAAGTTTGGATTGATTTTCGGTTGGGGTTGATGAGGGTTTTTAGGAGAAAGTTTTAGACAATAGCAAAGAAATCTAGACTGTGGCAAGGTGAAAATTCTCTTCTCTTCTTCATCACAGGGTGAAAATAACAATTGACCCACTTAGAAAAGAATAGATCTGATGCAGGTTCCTTCCTGACCATTTTCAATGAAGGAATCTCTCTCCCACTCTTAGTTTATATCCTTTGTGCTCTGTAAAACTACCTGAAGGGATTCTTGACTTCTTTGCTCTAAAGGCAGAATAAGAATTAATTTCGAATGAATGAATCTGTACCATTGAGTGAAAATTAAATACGGTTTACGCTGTATCTGGGGTTGGAAAAGTATGACCTCTGGGCCACCATCTGTTTTTCTATATCCTATGAGCTGAGAATATTTTTTTTTTTGCATTTTAGATGTTTAACAAAAATCGGGAAAAATATTTTGCAATACATGAAAATTATGTTAGATTCAAATTTCAATGTCCATAAATACAATTTTTTTAGAACATAATAGACACATTTTCTGTGTCTACTTTTATACAATAATTGCAATAGAGATTATAGCATTCAAAATAGCTACTCTCTGGTCCTTCATGTAGTTTCTTTGACCTCTTACATATATGAAAAATAAGCATACTTGTTTTTATATACACAGTAAGAAAATCTTAAGTTGAAGCATTCTGGTATTGGCTAGTATCTTTTCTTTATTCATATGTGGCTTACAGCAGTACTTCTCAAACTTTGCACAAATATTACTGTTGATTTTGTTAAAATACAGATATGAATTCAGTGGGTCTGGCATGAGGTCTGAGACTGTACCCTGATAGCCAGTATCCAAGGTGATGCTAATGCTGCTGGTCCACAGACCGTGCTTCAAATAATGATGGCTTAGTGGACGCTCTAGTCCTTCTTATTCAAGTGTCGTCTGGATTCTTCAGGAGTTGATGCTGATTTTAGGTAGGTGCTGATTTTATCCCAGTCCTTGCAGTACACTGATATGAATGAGCAAACATAGGCTCTAGCATCATAATGCCAGGTCCACACTCTAGCTCTATCACTTACCAGCTGAATTAACTTGGGCATATTCTTTGGGCCTTCTGTACCTGAATTTCTTTTGAGAATCTTCAGAAAATTAAGTTCTTATCTCACACTGTATTTTTAAAGGATGAAAATGTAAAATCCATGCAAGTTTCCAGCAATAGTCCTGGTATGTAAGACATACTTAATTACTATTAATGCTTATGTATTTGAACAATTAGTACTTAAAAAACAAAACAAAAACCTCTAGTTCTTACTTCCTTGGCCTGCAATTGCTTGAAATATCTGATATTTAAATTCAAAGTCTTTTATATCCAGAAAACTTTTTTTTCTGTCCTTCCGAATGTACTCTGTAAAATTTCCATCGTATTTTTCATAGATTCATCTCTCTGTTTCTACTGATTATAGCATTCCTATGTTTGTTTCTCTGTTTCATTTGCCTCTTCTCTACCATCTTTCCCCAAAGTGTTATAATTTGCTATTTTGTTTGAAAATGTAACCTCCAGATCTGATCAAACTGTAGGTGTATATCTTTGGGCAGCACTAAAAATGATATAACACTTCTCCAACTCCCTCCCTGTTGAAGTCAGAGATTTTGATCTTTAATACCTGGCACTCGTTTTCATGCAGAATTGCACCAACAACTCATAGATATGTGTGTCATTTTTCATAGTCTGTTACAATGTGTCAGCAAGAAACATACTGCTCTTCCTTACATTGTGATGTCTTCAGTTTGTGTTTTTTTCATTTAATTTGGCTCATGATCTCATTGAGAAATCTAATGAAATATTTGGTCTCTCCCCAGAAAAATGCACATACACAACCTTTTTTGTACATAAACTTCTGGATTCCATTAACCAGCACCCAAGCTTCCTGGACCTCAAGTTAAGAACTTCTAACTTCTCATTTTTTTTAATGGAAAAGTATTGGATTGTTCAGATGCATACCTGTCTTTTCATTGAACCCAGTTGCCTTTCATACACCTCCGCTTCAAAATAGCCACAAATCAATTGTATTTTCTCCCCAAGATAGTCTGGTTTTAGGAGATGAATAACTCATCCAGCTCAGCTGACATTGAGAACGTGCCATGTACCTCTATTTCTTTTCTTCTCTTTTTTCCCTGTAAGTCAGTGGTAAAATGTCTTTCCCCTGACAACCAAAACCTCCCTATCAGGACCTATTGGTCAGATACTGCTAACCCCAATTGGGAGCAAATTTTTCTAACTTGAGGAGGCTCAGAACAAGATTACAGATCTATTCCTCCAGAAAGCCCTCCTGCACCTCAAACCTCATTCAGTGCCCTCTCTCTTGCTTTCTTTATTCTGTGGACATGTCAATCTTACCTGTTTATCACCTCTTTCCCATCAGATAGCAAAAATCTCAAGGAAGGTAATAATCACTTTTACACTCTTGGGACCTTGAATAATTCCTGGTTTATAATAAGTTTGTGTATGTTGTGTGTGTGTTCTCACTATGATGTCCAGGCATCAAACTGCTGAGCTCAAGTGATCCTTCCATCTCAGCCTCTGAGTATCTGGGATTACAGGTACCTGCCATAGTACCCCGCTCATTATAGGTATTTATTAAACACCAGATAGCATTTGCAAAATTCTTCACGTTACTTGCCCACTATTGTATAAACCTTTAGTGTCATTTTCAGTTATTTCTATCATTATCCTTTTATCCAATCAATTTTCAAATCTTAGTGATTTTGCTTCTTTGATATCCCTCTTTCATTTCCACTCTTGTTTGGTTTAAATGTCTTATTTCGATTATAATACTTAATCTACTAACCAACTCTTTCAAGAAGAGGTGCTATCTTTTGATTCTAAAACACAGATAGTAATATATTACTCCCTTATTTAATGTTCACTAACTCATAGGTTTAATGTGAAAGAATCTGAACTCCAATACTTTATATTTAACAATGTTCCTAGGGTGTTTTATATATCCTCAGATTGAAGATATGCTGACTCAAACTAGTGTTTCTCTAACTTTCCCTCAGATCCCAGACATTTGTTTGTTTAGATAGAAATTCCTAGTCCTCCTACCAAAGGTTAGGAGTCAGGAGATTTGAGGGAGGCCTAGGAATCTGCATAACTAACCGATTTTTCTCAGAAACCCTAAGTAACTCTGCTGTAGGTCATCCTAGAATCACCCTGGACAAATCCTAGCCTAAAGGTCTAAACTGTAGAATCATATCCATAGCTCTTCACAAATCATGCTTCATTGTTTTTTTCAATCCCTTTTCCCCCTGAACTATTCCCTCTGGAGGTCAGAAGTGCAAAGCCACTAGTAGCCCCACCTTTGGCTTCACACATAGCTGGGTTAAAAGTTAGGTTCTTTCATTTACTAGCTGTGTGAACCTTAGTCAAGATGCTCAGTCTATACTCCTAAGTCTCTTCATGTTTAATTTGGATATCATTACACAGTGCCTGCCTGGCAATCTTCAATGATGATAAGTATGTCCAATCCTTAGTATAGTGTCCGTCATATCATAAGTCTCTTGTAAGGGCACCCATTTCATGTCACAATTCCTGCCCCGTGTTGTGAACATCTCTGTTCTTTGGCTTTTACTGTTTCTTTCCCGTAGGTTGCTTTTTCCTCATTCCTCCTAGGTCCTCCTAGATCCAGGATAGATTTTACTGCCTTCCTAAAATCTATCCTACCTCATACTACTCTGCCAATCTACTCCTTAGGCAAAAATCATTATCCCCCACTTGCATTTTGTTAATCACTTCGTCATCACAGTTTTCATGCTTTTTCATGGTCCTGTGTATGTCTGCCTCACTGCCAGGATGGTGAGATCAGCTTCAGATCCTGTGCACCTGGCGTGGTCTGTTTCCAGGAAGAAGTATGCCACAATTATCTGCCATGTGAACAAAAGAGATTAATACAGGAGTAGTTCTGAATGAAGAAATTTAGGATAGTAATACCACTTCAATATTACACAGACTTTCTATTCTTATATTATTTTCTTACCCCCGTTCCTATAAGTGAGGTCTTTGACAGTACATTCAGACCTCAGCATCTGTGGACAGTTTTCTCCAGAACCCCTCCCCACAGATAACAAAGTCTGTGGGTGCTCAAATCTCTTATGTAAAATGGCATAGTATTTGCACATAACCTACACACATCCTCTCGTGTACTTTAAATCATGTCTGGATTACTTATAATACCAAATACAATGTTATACTGTACCATTTAGGGAATAATGGAAAGAAATCAAGTATGTACAAATTCAGTACAGATGCAAGCTTGGTAGGCTTAAATACATAGTGTACAAATGAGAAGCTAGGTGGATAAGCTCAAGCAAGTGCTGTGAAATGGAGGGAAGCAACAACAGGGTCTGTACATATCACTTCATTTGCATTAATTGAGCGTAATGCTTGGCATACAGAAAATTCAAGTTTTGCTTTGTGGTATTTTCTGAAAAAAACATTTTGAAGACTTGGACACTGAATCTGTGGGTACAAAGCACTGACTGTACAATTAATCTCCATGTGTCTTTTGGAATCCAAATGCTTTCTCCCCTCCCTTTGTCTTTCTGCTTATAGACACTTGGGTCTCAGCTGTGCCTATCTGTGTGTACCTTGCTCTTGCCTAGGCATTTTTATTCATCTTGGATCTCTGCACTTGCATTTCTGACGAGCTTTGACAGTATCATTACCTAGTGGCCTAGTTCCAAGCTTGAGTTTTGAATGTCAATCTTGCCTGTACTTTCCAGTTTCTTCTCTTTAGGAAACCGACTGGATACTTATTTTCATTCCATTTCAACCCATAAAATTAAATGGTTCTGTGTGCCCCATTCAAATGGTACTGTGCATGAAATTAGCCACGATCTGCAGTCACCCGGTGTTTTAGTTAGCTTTTTGTTACTGGGACCAAAATACCTAACAAGAACAACTTAGAGGAGAAAAAAGATTATCTGGGGCTCAGAGTATCAGAGGTTTACTTCATGGACAGCTGACTCCACAGCTCTGGGCTCCAGGTAAGGCAGAACTCCATGGTGGAAGAGTATGACAGAGGAAGACAGCTCATCTCATGGAAGCTGAGAAGGAGAAAGAGAGCTCAAGCAAGGAGACAGAGTCAAAATCCAGTCCCCAGGGGCTTTCCCCCAGTTACCTACTTCCTCCAGCCACGCCCTACTGCCTACAATGACTATCATCTGTTAGTTTAGTAAGCTTTTCCACTAATTGGACCAATAGACCTTGCCAGAACAATTTTAGTGAAGGAAAAGTTTATTTGGGGGGTAACAGTTTCAGAGATCTCAGTCCATAGATAGCCAGCTCCATTGCTCTGGGCCTAAGGTGGAGCAAGACATAACACAATAGTAGTAGAGGAAAGTGACACATGACATGTTACCAGGAAGCAGAGACAGATTTCTCCTTTAAACAAGGACCAAATATACCCCAAAGGCATGCTCCAGGTGATCCACCTCCTACAGCCACACCATATCTGCCTAAAGTTACACCTGGTTAATCCCTATCAGGGGATTAAAAATGCACTGATTGGGTTAAGACTCTCATAAACCCAATCATTTCAACTCTAAACGTTCTTGCATTGTCTCATACATGAGCTTTGGGAACACCTCATATCTAAACCATAACATCATCAAGTGGAATAATCCACTGATTAGGTTGCAGAACCCAGTGCTCTGTGGTTCTAACCACTTTATCTATCCTTGGGCTTGCCAGTTCTTTCTTGCTGTGATCTTTAGTCTTCCCTGACCATCCAGAATTGGCATCAGAAAACCTTCTATGATCAGAAATGAAAAGTAGATAGGTCAGGTCACAAGGGGATGGCCACAGGTACAACACTAGTCCACAATCGATCTCAGTCCACTTGAAATCTTCTCTTCCTATTGCAACTCTGCTTGAAAAAGCAGCATCCTTCCTCCAAGGATAGCTGCCTTCCAGCTGCACTGAGGATGAAGTGAAGTCCTCACCCTGTGGGACTGACAGTATGGTTGACACCACTGGCAGTGTGCAGAATGATGGTGAAAATAATAAACAAGTGATGTGATACTACAGATTCAGCAGGAGCATCTTTACACAGGGATTGATCAAGGGAGAATATGGGTCTCATAAAGATGTGTCTTAAAACCCAGCTTCCTTTGGTAATAAAGTGAGCTAAAAATTTGAAAATCCCCCTAATATTTTTTTTTTAAGGAGAGTGGTTTCAATCTAAGTTGTAATGGAGGTTCAGTTGGCAAGGAGACTCAGAGCCATGCCAGATAGCAAATCCAATGCATTTAGGTAGCCCTCAATTTTTCCCACAGTTGTCCAAAACACCACCCCAAATGTTGAATATTGAATTAATTATTTCTCTAAGAAGCCAGACCTATTTATTTGGAATTAAGGTCTGAACAGGTGACCTTTGGAAAGCAAGAAGAAGCAGAAGCCTGCCTAATGGAATGCCACATGTTGGAGCTGAATAATCACTGTAAGAACATTAGTTCTGTTTCATATGCAGGGTACTCAACAGTGTCTGGATGCATTTCAAGTTCCCCTCTTTGCTTTCTTCTAAATGGGTGGGTTTCACCTGGCTATAGTTAACAACAAAAGCACTAAGTATCATTGACTCATCCTGAACTTCTTTTTGCTCAGTACCCAATTTGGTTTCTGGTCATATTGGCCCACAAGTTTAGTTATGGTGTTTCAGCTAAACAACAGCTGGGAGTTGACAGCAACCCAGCTGCAGCCTGCTAGAGCAAATGCTTGATCTCCTAAATGTATAAAAATGATGAAATGACTAGACATATAGGTTTCTAATTGTAGCCAGGATTCTGCAGCTGGGAAGTCACCGGAAGATATATATTCTGTGTTGTAATCCAGCAATCATGCACTCCACCCCAACTGAAAAGCATTTCCCTTCCTTCCCACCCACAAGATTGCTGCCAAAATGGGAAGTCCAGTTCCAGCTCCCAAACTATGTTCACTGCTCATTAGAAGTTGACCCAGCTCCAGTCTTGTGAATCCAGCCAGGAGCAGGTCAGGGGAGACAGATCAGTTGAAGTTTGAGGAGGACATGATGATAAGATAATGCCGGGGAAGTTAGACTTACATGCATGATCTATGGGGTCACAAAGGCAGCCCCCCATTCCAGCACCACCTGCAACACCACACACAGGATTTGGGACATGGCCTTATTTCGTTTTGCCTCTTTAGCTTTCGGACACGTCTCCCTCCCTTCCTTCCTTTCCTTCTTTCCTTGTCTCTTTTTTCCTCTCCCCGATGTGGATAGACCCTCCTTTCTTTAAACAACTAATAGAGCTCCTCCCAGCTTTCTACTGGTCTTTTCATTGATGGAGGAACTGTTCATCTTACTGAAACTTTCCTCCTAGCTTCTCTCCCAAGCCTGGACAGGGCTTTCCTTTTCCTTCATAGCAGACATTTCTCTTATGTCAATCACTCATCCCTCTCTCTATGGTTTATTCTCCAAGCATTTGTTCTTGACAGCAGAGGAGGTTGGAGGATGGGGTGGGGGGATATCCAAACATTTGTACTTTTCTTCTGCTCAAAGTCTGGATTTCAATATGATTACTGTACTGTGGATTTATAAATTTGATCAATGATATCTTTGTTCTCTCATTCCTCGAGGCACTGTTCTTTAGCCTCTTGGTCTAATTAGCCTTAAAAGCAGAGGAGCTGCAGAAACTGGGGATAGATAGAGGCCAAGAAAGGAATCTATATCCGAGATGGTCTAAAATATCATCTGGCCACAGTGCTGGGCTCTTGGTACTACACTGCCTGGCTTGCTCTGTGTGTGTGTGTGTGTGTGTGTGTGTGTGTGTGTGCGCGCGCGCACACACACACACACACACACTAGACTAAATGCTTCTGTGAGAAGGGGACTTTCTATTTGTCTTTACATCTCCAGGGTCTCACACAGTATCTGGAATTTGACATGCGCTTTTAAAAACTGTTCAGACAATGAGCCATATGAATGCACTCCAACCAAATTCAGTTCGTTCTAATGGTAATGTCCTGTATTTGTAAGATTTTCTAAAATGTTTCTATATTTATCATCTTACTTGACGTAACTATTGGCGAGTTGACACTTTTCTCCTGCACTTTTATGACTGAGCTGGAAAGCATAAAATAAACAACTAATTTGAAGCTGAAAATCATTTATTTATTTATTTATCCATTTATTTATTATGCATTACAATTCTTAAAAACCATTATACAATAATTTATCATATCTATGATTATATATAAGGTATATTGACACCAAATTCACATCTTCATACATGTATTTTGTATAATGAAGAGAATCTCCTTTCATCATCCATGTGAAGCTGAAATTTAACTGGAAGGAGCAATGGTAGATTGTATGGTATACTGATAATCTCCTATTTGAACTGTTGGGTTCTAGATTAGGGATTAGTAAACCATGGCTCACTATCAAAATCTGGACTGGACCCTATTCTGGTAAATGAAGTGGTTCTCATCATTACTTATTGTCTGCTCTGCTTTCTCACTAGGACAGCAGAGTTGAGGAGTGTGATCAGGCCTGGGAAGATAAAGGTGTTTACTGTCTATCTTGTCACAGAGTGAGCTTGCCAACTCTGATCTAGATTGTTAGGTAGCCTTCATTTATCAGTGGGCACTTGTCACTTTTAAGGATCTCAAGGAAACTAGGAAGATTCTGTCTTGGTAATGGGATGATATTTTCTGATCAGCCATCTAAGTAATATCTACTTAAAAAGGAAGATTGAGGAGTAAAAGTGGAAAAGTAAACAAAGAACAAGTTGGGATCACCTTCTTCAGTGGATGCTGGTGAAGGTGTGGTGGAGAGCCAGGGTTCACCTTGTGTTTGCTCAGAAAGCTCAGCCTGGGGCTCTTCTGAGGACCTGTTCCAGGAGGCAGCAGCTGTGATGTCCCAAGGAGCCACCCTAACCCCCCTCTTTACCTCACACTTTCTGTCATCTTTATGCATGAGAAGCCACTCCAGATGCAGCTCACTTAAAAAGGAATGTAATTAGGAATGGGTGCCTGCTCTCACCCTTTCATCATCCTGGAGTTGATGCAGGCTGCCTGCACTCTGAGAACTTTAATTTTTTCCCCCACTGGATCCACAAGTAGACTGAACATATGGGACCTCTCACACCTGTAGGCATTTTAGCAATTTCCTCTGATGAATCCATTTGTAACCCTCTGCTCAGTTGCACCAAAGGGTTCCTCTTTATTTTGCAGTCTCTGAAAGATTTTGCTATTCATGGAGCCAGGAAGTCATGAGATATCTGGTTAGCTGTAGGGAAATTTTTGCATTTGGATGATGTTTTACTATGATAAATTAGGATGCATTTTTTCAATAGGCAGATGCTTTTTATTTATCTGCATGACAACAGCAATATTCTAGAACAAGCCCAACATGAGTATTTGAAATTTGTCCATATCCTGGCAGCTACCATTTAGCCTTACAGCTTTTATCACTGAGTTATAGATAAGGAAACTAATTGCAAACTGGTTAAGTGACTTCATGATTTAAATGAAATCGGCAAATAAAGAAATAAAGAGGTATTGAAATACCCTGTTTCTGAAAGGTAACCGCTTTATTAGAACATCAGAATTTGTGATAAGAGGACCTGGGTTCCCATCACAACTCCGCCTCTTCCAGGCCCGGAGTCTTTAGTTGATTTGCTTTGTAACATCTCTTATTCTCAGTCTCTTGGGCTACAAAATCTAGGTAATGACAGCATCAAAATCTTGAATTGAACTTACATTCCATGAAGTTTGACAGGATTTTATTGATAACTTGCTATTTCTACTCTCTTTGCCTAGTGCTGTGATTAAACAAAAATATAATCCTTTCCCCTTAAGAGGTTACATTGTGTTAGACAGCCAGACACATGCAGGAATGATTTCAGCATAATTTGACACAGATGATATGGGATATGATGCAGATTCTGCAGAAATCCAGAGAAGGATATTTTACTCAGTTGGAGACACAGGGAAACTTCTTTCACAACCTAATATCTGAGCTGCATTTTGGACCAGTGTCATTAAAGGTGTTTCTAACTTCATTAAGGTAGAGAAGAAGGATAATTTAGATGGTGACTATAGAATGATAGTAATCAAGAAGGTACGAAACAGCATGGTACTTGTGGAAAATTCCAAAAAGATTTGGCCATATTTGATCATAGAGAGAAAGGTAGACAGCAGCAGCATATGTGGCTGGAAGAACGTGCAAGGACCACTTCTCACAGGACTTGAAGGCCTGGATGAGTGTCCTGACTTTATCCAGAGAGCTTTGGGGATCTCATAAATATTTCAGTCAGGATAATGACAACAATCACAGTGAAATTTGCTTAAATATTTGGGCTGTTGTACAGGGCACCAGTCCAATATTTAAAGTTAAGAAAAGAGACTGGGTCTGTGGCAGAAAAGACAGAGGAGGTGCAGCTTGCAGACACAGTAGATAAATAATTGGGGTTGGAGAGATTGGATGTAGTGGGTGAAGAAGAGAGATATTCTTCTGCTGGTGAACACAATGTGAGTAAAAGCATTTTGGAAATTGTAAAGCATTAGAAAGTCAAAGAATACTTTTAGTAATCATTCAAAGTATTATTTCACAGGATGGACTTAGTTATAGGCCCTATGCTAAGTTCTGGATGTTTGGGTGGTGGACAGGTGGGAGTACAAAAAACAGAAGGGATGTCATACTTATTTAAATAATGATTTTATTCTGGATGCTGTCAAATACTTCACATTCCTGATTCTCACGATAGCCCTTAGAGGTATACTTTACCTCCATTTTGGGGTAAGGAATGAAGATTTAGGGAAAAAAAAAAACCCAAAAAACAAAAACAAATTCTCCATCCTCGAAGGGCTTTTAGACCATTGGGAAAATTCTGTGTACATGGAGTTTTAACTCACTGTGATAAGCTAAGATGAAGGTCAACATGGAGCAGTGCAGGTATACTGAAGAGAAATGCTGAGCTGTATCTGGGAAAATTTTATAAAGGAAGCAGTACCTACAAGGTGAGTAGGAATTATCCCTGAGGTAGGAGGGGTCAAGCAAAGGTAGCGAGAGACACTTTCAAAATCCTTTGTAGGAGTCTAAATTCTTCACCAACATTTCCAAGATAACGCAAGGCTTAGGTTCTCATATCCCAAGCCTACACACTTTTTTCTGTAATACTGTGGGGTTTTGCACAATATTAATCTACGTGTGAAAATGTTCCCTTTACTTATTCCTGTGATATGCACAGTAAAACATTTCTGAACATTGTAGACTCCACTGAAGTGTTCAGTGCCATCCAAAGAGCCAATGTGAGAAAGATCCCAAAGTTATTTCCTTTATAGTCCTGTGTTAAAAAAATCCCCTTGGTCTTCTTCCCTGTCCTGCTGCATTTGGCCTCACTCAGTGCTGGGCACCTTTCTCCACCTTTCCCTTCACTCTCCATTGTTTTCTCGTATCTTTTACTCCTTTTCTGGAGACACAGGTCAGTTTCCCAAAGGCAGAGAAGCTGTTCCTTTATCTTTGAGTCTTTTGTGTGGGCATTTCTGCCCTTGCAACCTTGGAGCACAGGGTGAGGGACAGGGACTGCATCACCTTCTATCCCAAGTGTTGATCAAGAGTGTTTGCTTTCAAAGACATCTTAGATGCTGGCTGTAAAGGAATTACAGCTTATCTGCTTCATTATGTGGCAAATACAGGGGAATGGTGGAGAGGGGACCTGTTTGCAACAGAGGGATGACCTATTTTATCTTAGACAAATTTTATTTGACATATCTCTGGGATATTTAAGGTTACTCTTATATTCTTATACCTGATCTCCCTTTGCCTAAGAGATGCTTCCTGTACAGATTGGAGTTTTCAAAATGGTTCTTGTCTAAAATGACCATTGAGTATTATCATTTTTTCTCATTCACTGCTTCTTCCCATGATAGTTTTCTGTGTTCTATGGGACAATAGCATACCTAGAGGGTGTGTGTGTGACAGGACTGTACTGTGGAGCTCAGTTTGTCCTAATGGATTATCGGTGACAATGAGGCTATAGGTCTAATATGCAGGTGATGCAGCTCACACGGTTAAAATCCCCATTTCCATTGCCACAGGCTGCACCCTCTTCCTGCCAGCTGTCTCAAAGTCCTGTGCCATTGATCACAAAGTTAAAAAGGTATGACCCTGAAAAATGTACAGTCACCCTGGGAATGGCAGCCTGCTTCTGCATCGGCACATTCATTTGCCATGAAAAGTCTTCTTCAGCTAGTACCAGAGTTTTTGCCTGATTTTTATGGCTGGGATAGTAAAGTCAAAAACCTTTTTTTAAAAAAATTAAAAACAATGACAGCAACTCACAAAAAGTAGCTTATTTCAAAAGAGAATGGGTGCTCAAGAACTGGAAAAATGCAAGAGGACCCTGGGCTTCCTCTGCTCTCTCCACCCACACTTTCCACCCCTCCCATTTCTCTTTTGTGTTTCCCAGATAGTAGAAAAGATAATCACCAGAAGATTCAGCTAAGCATAGGTTTCAGTGGTTTCAGGAGAGGGTCCCTCTTCCGAGATATTTTTAACACAAGTCGTAGGAAGGGTTTTGATTGGCACAACTCTATAATCATGTGGATAGCTATGAACCAATCATGTGAGGAAATATGGCACTCTGATTGGCAAGACCCGGGTCATGTGTTCAGACCTGGACCTTAGTGTGGAATGAGCCTGTGTTTAGGTTTGGAGAAATAATGATTAACCCAATATATATCTTATGTTTGGTATCCTCATTAGCAGGATATAGTTGTGGTAGAAGTAAGGGGCCCACTCCTGTGCCCTGCTTAGCTTCTGTAAACTCTTAGAGGAAGATCGCAAAGTTTAATTAATGAGATTTAGTATTGAGGCTTCCCAATGCTATAACTACCTGAGTTCCTCCTTTCCCATGCTCCCTCAGTTCCTGCAGCTGTAATTTGATAAAGGAGTTTTATGGAACTACTCCTCTATGAGATCCTGATTACAGCACATCTTTCTGCCTAGCCACCTTAATCTTGGCATAGTCTCTCCACTGCTTACTTGTTGATCACTTACTCATGAGCGCTTTACCTTAGAATCACCAGCAATTTTTTTTTGTGTGTCTAATCATAAAGTATGACCCCAGCATTTTTGGTTCATATTCTATTTAGAACTATTCTTGCTTTAAAAAACAAATATATTTTATCCTTTACTTCGGAGCACTGAGCTTTGAAAACTAAGCCCCAGTAATTATTATTTCATGGAGGTGTACCAAGAGCCATTACCACTCATATGTTTTGTTTATTTATAAAATAATTCAAACATAAAGTAATAAACATTGCTTAATGTGAGGAACACAATTCAACCTAATGCTAATTTGTTAAATTTGTTAAAATTTACAAAATTTAATACTTTACATGTTTGCTTTCGGGTTTCATTTTTAAACAACAATAAAAAAATGTATCCCTTTATTTCTTTCCTATTTGATCATTCACCCTCTGAAGATAGTTTATTAAAAATAGTCCAACATTATTTCCTTGGAACTCTTTTATCCTATTGAAAGTTTTTGTCTCAATTCTACCTCTTCCCCAATACTACTATTGCGATAAAAGGTAAAAATATGTCTAGCAAATTTTCTTAACTTTTAAAGTTAAAACTCTTTCTCATAATTTAGTATGCATCTTACAAAGATCATGCAACTATCTTTCTAAAGAAAATCTAATATTAGGGTCTTTCCACTTGAATCAAAGTGTGAAATATGATATGTCAAGAACTATGTAATGTTTTGAACAACCAACAATAAAAAAATAAAATAAAATAAAAAAAGAAATAAACAGAGCTCCACTTAAAAAATAGATTAATTTTACATTTATTATAATTTATATTCAATTATGATTAATTTCTCCTATCTTTTTTAAAGCTATTTATTTGTCATCATTATTTTAACTTCCATTTTAAACCTCTCCATATCTACCTTCGTTGGATTATACATTAAAAAAAAATTCTTTGTTTTTCTTCTTCACCAGTTTGGAAAGTACTTAATTATATTTTTATTTATTTTAAAAGTCTTATTTAATTACAAATATCCCAGTGCAATATATACACATAAACTTGCCCAGGACAAATAAAGGATCACAAAACAAATATTCATATAGCTGTCATACAAGAAATAAGATTGCCTATCTCTTAGAAGTACATGACATTAATACAAATAAAATATATTTTCCCCTAGTTTTATTGAGACATAATTGGCAAATAAAAATGAATATATTTATGATATCCACCATGGTGTTTTGATATAGGCATATATTGTGAAATATCATCACAACCTTAAATAAATCTTTAATTTTAATTTCGTTCCTTACATCATCTAAAGTCAAGCAGTATCTCTATATTTTTCCAAATGACATAGGAACATTAGCAAAACAACCTTAACCAACCATCACTTTTTTTCATCTTTCTTGATTGATTGGTTGAATTTTCTGTAGTGCTAAAGATTGAACCCAGGTTTTGTGCATACTAGGCAAACACCCACCACTGAGCTACATCCCCAGCCCCCTTGATATTCTTTTGAATTTAAATATTGCTTATTTGAAACAAAGAATGCTATTTCATGTTAATTGCACAAATTTACCAATTGCATTTCATTTATTTTCTCTCCACTCTGTTTTTGTTTGGCATCTTAACCAAAGTCCATCCTTTAGTAGTTCTTTTTATTACCAATGAATGAGACGGAAACTGAACTTCACTTTGTGTCTGAAAAAATCTTCATCTTCATTTGAATGATACATTATCAAGGTACAATATTCTTATTTAACAAGTGTTTTCCCTCAGCTCTTGAAAATATTTCTCCATTGCCTCTGTTGATCATTGTCACTAATGTTTAATCTGCTCACAGTGAAACTCCCATTCCTTTGACTGATGGGTGTCTCTTCTAGCTGATAATTTTCGAGGCCATTATTTTTTTTTTTCTTTTCATTGTAACGTGTCCTGGCTTCTACAGGGCACCACATCCTTTCTCCAGCTGTGCCTGATGACCTTATTTGGGGGAGCTGAACAGCTCAATCACTGGGTAATAAACCCACAGACTTCTGACATGGAAGGTGAAAGGACATTGCTTAGTCTTGTGACCTAGAGAATGAGACAAGGGTTTCTGATTCTTCCTCGCGCAGACTTTCAACCAATCCTTCTATGCTTGCCAACTTTCTGTACATCTCACATTCAGCAATACCTGGTGCACCTAATTCCTGACCTTTTTCTCATGTAAATTGGCTTGCTTCCTCTGGCATATAAGTTTGAGAGAACTCCGAGTTGCTAAATCACATACAGATAGACCATCTGCTTTCAATCTCCCAGTATTTAGATATTTCTTGTCTGTTGTCATCTCCTCTCCTACTTTCTTTTTGTTTGAAGGCTTATAAATATTTTTCAAATCCTTTACAGTAGTTTTAGAAGGGGATCCCTGGAGGTATAATGGATGAGTGCATATAGTAAATCTTCTGAGTTTAGACAAAAATCCTCTCTATTAAGATTTTACAGACTTTGGAAATTCTATTAAGAGAAGATAGAGTCCTTCATTTCATAATTAGAAATATCCCAGGGAGACATAACACATTAATTTGTAATTATAAATGGCTGCTACGCTTTCCTCTTTATAATTGACCCCCAATTCAGAATTAATTGCTTCCCTATCCCTGTTTTATCTCCTTCACATATTTATGGGTTTTGGTTGGCAGGCCTCAACAACTAGGCTGGGAATTAGTTGGGACTGTGTCCTAGGCACTTTTGCATTTGAGTATATTTAGTGCCTTTCTCAGTATCTGGCACAAAGAGGTTGCTCCATAAATGTTTCTTCAACAAAACTGAATAATTTAGAATCAGAATTTGCCCAAGTTTTTCAGCTATGACAAATTGCTTCTCACCGGGGGGGTGAGAAATTTGAACCAGATGTTCACTATGCTACCCAACTTTTCTCCCTGATGTGTCAAATGATTTCATAGATTGTTAGGCTTAGAAACTAGATGTGAGATTAAAACTTTGAGTAATGATAACAATATCATTTTGCATTTATATAATTCTTTTATTGATTAAAATGTTTCCTTGTCCATAATTTAATATTTTCCCTATATCCCTATAGTTCTGAAGAATTGCAAGGTATATTTTATTTTGTTTACCCTTTGAAAGAATAGTCAAGACAAAGAATAATTTATCCTTTGAAGAGATAGTCACCATCACCAATTTGGGAAAAATAGAATATTCCCTTATTTCATGTTGTTTTGTGCAAAACTCTGAGGAAAAAAGGCTAGAACCTGGGTAGTCCTTTTTAAAGAAATGAAAAAGCACGCATGAATCCTATAGTAATTGCTAAAGTACAAGCTTGAATTTTCCTTTTCTGGATAACTCTGCCTTAAGGAACATAGACATAAGGAAATTTACACAACTTTGTTTTATGAAGGGAAACGGGTAAGGCCTTGGACCAGCATGTCTTCATCTTCATGGATGGCCTGTGTACTAGACTTCTTGCCCACACAGAGAGAAATAGATACCTACCTACAGGGCTTCACCCAAGTCCACCAGAATAGGACTTTGGTTTTAAGCAGAGCTCTCTCAAGTTTTAAGTGGAAAGATAAAGAACCTCTCCTGGTACATAGAAAAAAAAGTTTCTATTTAGTAAAAATGGTTAGTTACAATTATGGGTGTCCTAGAAGTTCTATGCCTATATAGATATTTGATAAACAACAGTTACCAGCAAAGTAACTAATGATTATTTTTCTTTAAAAGAGAAAAACTTGTTAAAGATGATTATTTCCTTAGAGAAGCAGGAGGCCAGGAAACATTGGCTGGGCTGGGGTTCCAACAGAAGGCAGGCTGTAGGTTTCAGAAGAGTGGTGTTCTGTGGCTCTACAATTTAGAATAAAGCGAAGTGGAACCAGGAAAGTTTAGCTTAAACAAGGAATGTTCTGAAAGTTCAGAAATTCCCAGTGCAAGAATCTGATCTATGGAAAGGAGTATAAGGTGATTGCCTGCTTGGAACTTTAAAGACTGCTGATTCAGACCAGAAAGAAGGATTGTACATTGGATAGAAGTTATTTGCTGTGCAATGTCAAACATAGAAGGCAACCTACATTAATTGGTGTTATAGTTCAATTTTGGACTAGTCCCAGAGAATGAGGTTTTAGGTATGGATTTAGCTAGTAAAAGGTGAGCATTTAAAATGCATTAAAGGAAGCTAAACTTGTAAATAAATCATTCTGCCATCTTCAGCTGCTGGCAAGGTGTTTATTGAAAGCGGTGACCTGGTTAGCAGTGGCAGACACAAGTTTCAGGTATGCAGCAGAAGCACTTCATTGTGCAAACAGAGGGGAACAGGAGACTGTTCTTTCCTCTTCAGAGAAATCAAATTAATTAACATCATATGATAGCACTAGGGAAGTCATCTGCAAATGCCTAGCAGCTCTTCAGGTGTGACACCGTTGGTTATGGAAGCAGCTTGTGAGTCATCAGCCTGAGCTATTTTAGCTACGAGAAGCTGAGATATTGTGGGGCATGTGACTTTGCTGACTTGCCAGACAAAAAGGACAACTGAAGAAAGGGGTACTGTTTCCTAAAAAGTCGGTAGACAGATGCCCATTGCATAGATAAGACTTCAGAACTTAATGGGGCCAGCTAATGAAGTAAGTCCCCCAAATTCCTTTAATGAGGCATAGGTTTAAGGAGGGAGTCTTTTTCTTTGCCCCATGACTTCCTAAAGATCATTGGTTTCAGAGAAGTTACAAATTGTGGTTGTAACAACAGCTGGAGATTCACAGGAAGGGCAGGAAGGTTAAGGACTGGTTATTCCAAATCCCATTAAGTACATATGGTGAAAGAGTAAGAGAATAATTAATGGTGTTTATGGAACAGGGAATCTACTTGGCACAACTCTTATAATTTAAAAAATAGGGCTGTTGCTGGGTACAGTGGTGCATGGCTTTAATCCCAGTAGCTCAGGAGAATGAGGCAGGAGGATCAAGAACTCAAAGCCAGCCTCAGCAACTTAGTGAGGTTCTAAGCAACTCAGCAAGACCCTGTCTCTAAAATATATATATATATATATATATATATATATATATATATATATATATATATATATATATATATATATAAATGGGTGGGGATGTGGCTCAGTGGTTGAGTGCCTCTGGGTTCAATCCCTGGTAAGAAAAAAAAAAGAGAAAGAAACAAAAATAGGGCTATAATTCACATAACCATGTAAGTTATCTATTTTAATATAAAATTAAATGTTTTAAAAATATATTCACAAAGTGGTACAATCAGCCCCATTATCTAATTCCAGTACATTTTCATTACCCCAAAAGAAAACCATTAGCAATCACTGCCCACTTTCCTCTTCTCTTAGCCCCTGGCAATCATTAATGTACTTGTTGTCTCCACGGTTTTTCCTATTCTGAACATTTTACATAAATAGTATCATAAAATACATGGCCTTTTATGTCTGTCTTTTTTCACTTAGCATCATATTTTTAAGATTCATCTTTAAAATATTGTTGGATGTATTAGTAATTTATTCATTCTTATGGCTCAAAAATATTTTGTTTTATAGATTTACTAGATTTTTTTACCCATTTATCACTTGACAGACATTTGTCTTGTTTCCACTGTTTGGCTAATATGAATAGTTCATTGACTTTTATTGTTTTTTTCACTTTCTATTTCATTTATTTCTCTTCTCATCTTTATTTATTCCTTGTCTTCTGCTTGTTTTGGATTTGATTTCTTTATTATTTATAGTTTCTTAAGATGGAGGATTATTTTATTGATATGACATTTTTCTTTTTTAATATAGTCACTAGGAAATATATGTTTTTCTTTAAGCACTGATTTCACTATATTCTGTAACTTTTGATATGCCCTGTTTCCCTTTTCATGCATTTCAAAGTATTTTCTAATTTCCCTTGTGATTTTTTTTCTTTGACCCATTGATTATTTAGGGGCACTTTGTTTAATTTCTTGAATTTGTGGATTTCCTAAATTTCCCTCTGCTATTGATTTCTAAGTTTATTTATGATTGATCAAAGAAATGCTTTGTATGATTTAAATTTTTAAATGTATCTATGTTTTTTGTGGCCTATCAGGAGGTCCATCCTGGAGAAAACTCTATGTGCACAGGAGAAGAAGCTTCTTTCTACTGTTATTGGACCAAATGTTCCATGGATGTCTGTAAATCTAATTGATTCATAATATTATGAGTCTGATGTTTCCATTTTGTTCTTCTGCCCGGTTGCACTATTACTGAAAGTGGGGAGCTGAAATCTTTATCTACTGTTGAATTGTCTATTTCTTGACTCATTCCTGTTGGCTTTTCCTTTGTGCTTTTTTATAGGTGTGCACATGTTTACAATTATTATAGCTTCTTGATGAATTAACCATTTATCATTATATGTTGTTTTTTTTTAATGGTTTTGGAGTTGAAGTCTATTCTGTCTGAATATAGTATGGTCACTCTATTTACTATGTTTGCATGGCATATTTTTTTTCTACTTTTAACTTATATTTAAATCTGTAATGTATCTCTCATAGTAAGGCTATAATCGAAAGAAAAAATTTCCATTCTTCTAACTTCAATCTTTAGATTAAATAGCTTAATACATTCATGTTTGATGAATTATTATGTATTGTTACACTGCTATTTTTCTATACTTCTATGTATTTTTCTATTCTTCCATTTCTTCATTACTGTTGTGTTTGTGTTAATAAATATTATCTAGTATACTATTTTAATTGATTTTCTTTCTAACTGTTTATCCTGAGGATTTAAATTACACAATGATATATAATAATCTAGTTGATTTTGATACAATTACAGAAGCACAAAAGTATTTCCTTTATATAGTTTTATTCCCTCCCCTATCTTGTGTGTTATCATACAAAACTCATCTTTATACGTTGCTTGTACATCATCAAATTGTATAATCGTTTATTTTATAATTGAGTTTTAAATCAGATGGAAAGGTTAAAATACAAATACATTTATATTACCTTTTATATTTACTGATTGTTATGATTTGGATCTGGAATATCCCCCGAAGTCTCATGTGTTGAAGGCTTGGTCCCAAAAACTTGGATCATGAGGACTCTGACCTCATCAGTGGTGGATCATTTGATGAGATAAGACCTAGTTGAAGGAGTCGGTCCGTGGGGGCATGCCCTTGAGAACTGTATCTTGTCCCTGGCCCCTTCCCCTCTCTCTCTTCTTCTGAACTACCATGGGGTAAGCTGCCACCTCTGGCACAAGTAACCACTCCCATAATGTTCTGCCTTGTCTGCATCCCAGAGCAATAGAGCCAGCTTGCCATGGACTGAAACCATGAGCCAAAAAACCCTTTCCTTCAATAATTTGTTTTTCTCAGGTATTTTGATCATAGTCATGAAAAGTAATACACTTGTGTAGTTACCTTTATCAGTGCTTTTACTTTTTTTTTTTCACATGAGTTCTTGTTTTGGTGTTGTGTACTTTTCTCTATTTACTATTTCTTGTGTAACAGGTTTGCTAACAATGAACTTATTTATTTTTTGTTTATCTGTAATTGTCATAATTTCAAAATTTTAGGGGATAATCTTGCTACATATAAAATTCTTGCTTTCCACGTCAAGTGTATTATCACACTGACTTGTGGTCTCCATTGTTTCTGATGAAATATCAGTAATCTACTCTCATTGTAGATCTCTTAATTCTCTTTTACTGATTTCAAAATACCTTTGTCTTTTGGCATTTCAGTTATGATATATCTAGATGTGTTCATTTGGAGTTTAGTTTTATTGGAGTTAGATGAGTTATTTGGGTGTATATCACATTTATGAAGATTTCAGTCATTATTTCTTGGACTGTTCATTGTGTCTTGTTTTTTCTTTCTAGTTTCCTTGTGAAACTCCTAGTATGATTATGTTGGTGTGTTTGATGGAGTCCTCATGGTCTCTGACTTGGCTATTTTTTTTCACTTTTTTTACTTTCTTTTCATGAAACTGGAAATCTCAATTGGCCTACCTTCAGGTCACTGAATATTGCTCTGTCTACTTAAATCTTTTGTTGAAGACCTCCATGAATTGTTCCTTTTATCTATTGTACTTTGCAACTCAAGTACCTGTTGGGTTATTTTATATATTTGCTTTCTTCTTGTTGATAGTCTCTATTTGTTGAAACATCAGTCTTATGCTTTTCTTAGTTCTTCATACCTGATTTTCTTTAGATCTTTGAATATATCTATGATAGCTGATTTAAGTCCTTATCCCAAGTCCAATATCTGAACTTCCATTGGGGTTTTTCTACAAACTGCTTTATTTCCTGTGTTCGGGTCATACTTTGTTTCTTTTACAAAATGCATATATACAAATATGTGTATAAATTTCTGAAATATCTATATTTTAGACACATAGTGTAGCAATTTTGAAAACCAGTTTCTTCCTCTATCCCAGGATTCTTTATTTAGTGACTTTTTAAATTAATTTTATAAAGGGTGTGCTCTTTGTCATGTGCGACCATTGAAGCTTGTGTTCAGGGAGCTGAGTGGTCCTCTAGACAGAGATTTTCTTAGTTTCCTGAAACTGATAAATTTCACAGCCTTTCCCAGAATACTTCGTGTGCATTTTGGGGCATATCTTCAACAGTAAGAAAATTGATAACTTCTCTTTCTGCCCTCCAAAGCCTAAGGTTAGACATTGATGAGAATTTAGGGACTTTTCAAGTCCTCTATGGGTATGTACAGCCCAAGTATACACACAGTATCATGCATGCACATTCCCAGGAATATTTGAAAAATTTTCAAATATCTTGTAGATACTTCTTCCTCCAGCTCTTAGTTTGAAATTCTGTGGTATGCCCATTGTTTGTCTACCTATCATCCACTGCCTCAAACAGTTATAATATTCAGCAATTGCCTTGTTATATTTATTTATTTATTTATTTGAAAAATGCCCCTGGGAATTTGTCTGTTTTCAATCAGCAAACTTTGAGTCAGGTCAAACAAAGAATCAGTATTGCTGATTCCTTTTGCCTATGAACAGAGCTAACACTTGTCCAATGACTTCTCAACAAAACAGCCTTAATTGAAGAGTCTTGACACAACTTGTGAGACACCACTAATTGGATTTCACTTGCCATCTGCTACACTATACCTGACAGAGCCCAGTAAAATGTAAATTCAGAACAGATGACAGAGTGAAGGAGAAAACAACCCCTTCCTGATAATTGTGGTTACCCAATCTGGAACCTGGGAAGGAGGAGAGCAACAGTATCTAGAGGATTTCTTTTCTTGGACTAAAAATATTGGAATTGGACAAATAATTGACTATATTTTATTTTATAAAGATTTGAGGTTTTATCATCATGGATGGAAGGTGAGAAAGAAGGAAAACAGGCAATATCTTACACTGGATAATTTTACCTATGAAATATTATTTTGACAATTTTTATCATTGATGAAGACATATAAAAGTCATATTTAACTATGTTTATATTGAAGCTTTAAATATTCAGCAGATTTAAGATAACTGTTTTCCTGATCCATGAGAGCTCACTGTAAGTATATTTTGATTTCTCATATTATTAAAATGATTCCCTGAAAAAAAGGATGTAACCAATCTATGCAGGATAAACCCCATTTATCTTAGTGGGAAAAAACTAAAGTGAACTAACTTAAAACTTTTAAAGCACTATCTTTAATAGAGCTGGACCACTGAAAAGGATTGAATTTACTTCTTCATCAGTAACAAACCTGGGAATCTGACCATTTCAGGGAGGAAGTATGAGCACCACATCCATATTGAGCCATCCCTATTCTAAATGAAAAATATACTCAGTTCATGAAACTGCTTTTCAGAAACCAGAGATTAGGAAATTCATTCATTTGTGTCCTCATTCATCCATTCATTCATTCTCTATTTGTAAAATGAGTGCTCTGTGGCATGAATTGCTTTTGGAGCTGGGAGTACAATTACTGAGCAAAACAGGTAAGGCACATATTATCTTAGAACCTGAACTCTAGCAGTGATAACAGAACATTAAACTAGAGGTATATATGTAACACAATGATGCTAAGTGTAATGAAGAAAATAATATGCAAGAGATTAGAGAGCAATGGGTTGGAGGAGGTGGGGAAAAGATCCTCTCTAATAAAATGATACATAGCAGAAACCTGAAAGTATAATCCATGTATATTTGGGGAAAGAGACTACCAGGTGGATGAAAGAGTAAATGCAAACACCATGAATAAGAGATGTGCTTGAGACACAAACACAAGTAGTGTTTGATAAGTGATAGAAGCAAAGGGAAGGTAAGAGATAGATTAATTCAGGGTGGTAGCTATGGGCCAGTTTGTATAGAACTTTTAAGGATGAATCTCATTTATAATGAGATTGGGGCCAGAGGATTACATTAGAGAAATGACACAGCATCAGGCTATTCTATGAAAATTTGACCATGATAAAGATGTTTAGGGGTGGTCAAGAGTGGAAGCAGTTGTTGAGAGGCCCTTGCAGTGGCCCAGGTAAGAGTTTATGGTAACCTGGCCAAGGTGTCAGTAATCAACATGGCAAGTTGTAATGGTTTTCACACATTGGAAGGCAGGGACTGTTATGTAACATTTGCTGTTGGGTAGGATTAAGTGTGTGAGATAAGTATATATGCAAGATGACAAAGTACTTAACTTGAGCAACCAAGTGAAAGAAAGAGTTATTCAGAGTGAATAGAAAATAGACCATTGCTCCTCTAACCTTCTTTGTTTATGAAACTAAAAATAGTTATTTGACTTTAAATTTCCTGAAATTATGGGTGTATGTGTGATTCAGCTTAACAACACAGAGAATTTGGTGAAGATTCAAGCCAATGCAGAAGCTTCTCAGTAATAAAATGGATTAGAGTCATGTCAAGAAAGAATAGGAAAAAATAAGGAAGAAGAGCAAGACACTAGAAGATCACTTTTTTGGTAAAGACATGTCCAGACTTTCTCCAGGTCACTTGTTTTCATTTGGGGAAAGACCTATGTTCAAATTCTTGATAAAAATAATTTGATCATGAGTAGGTACATAAATATTTTGAACCCCAGTTTCTTCAAATATTAAATGGAGACTGTTTTTTTAGGATTACATTATAAATATATTCTTTATTCTCTCTGATTTTTATTTTAGTATATGAAAATCTCAAGAAAGACCAATACTGATAGTCTAATGTATACCTAAGGTTTTATATAACAAGTTGTTACTGAGATCCATTAAATATAGGACATGATGATAAGTATTAAAGCAGATTCATAACATATAAGATGCAATACTCTCCTCGAGTGATTTTTAATCTAAATCTGTAGTTAAATAAAATCTCTGGGCAAAATTTGATGGTGATGTAAATGTTAGTGCTGAAATTTGCTTTAAAAATGCCAGTGTTTGTTGATCACTGATGATGGATGTATTAGCATTCCACTGTGACTAAACTTCTGAGAAAACAACTTAGGAGGGTAAAGCTTTATTTTAGTTCATAGTTTCAAGCTTTCCTTCCTTGTCAGTTGACTCCATTGCTTTTAGACCTATGATGAGGTGGAAACATCCTGATATCAGGTTGTGGTAGAAGATATCTGCTCACCTCAAGACATCCAGGGAGCAGAGGGACAGAGTGGAAGGAGCTGGGGACCAAATATCCCCTTCTAGTGCATGCCCCTAGTGACTTATCTCCTTCAACTAATCCCCACCTCCAACATTTTCCATGGTCTCCCAATAAATAATCCATTCAGTTATAAATCTGTCAAGGGATTAATTCATTGATGAGATTAGAACCTTCATGATCCAATCACTTCCCCAAGTCTGAATATTGTTTCACTGAGGACCAAGCCGTCCACACATGAGACTTTGGGGAACATTTCAGATCCAAACCGTAACAATGAGGCATTTTGCAAGTGCCTTCAGTGTGTAATGTCACTTAATTTTAAGAGAAAATATCCTGTGTGTTATACGTGAATATTACTCTCAGGTAGAGGTTGAAAGTGATCAAAGTGAATATTGTGGCTGAATTTATATAGCAAATGGTAAAATCAGACTTCAAGAACACAGGCTAACTGGGGATACCTGTGCGAACTTTACACCATTTTGTTTTCTCAACTAAGTTTAGAGGTTGGGGATGTTGCTATGGATTAAAGTAGTCAGTCGAAGAAAGACTCAAGAAAGGGCCAGGACTTGAGAAGTTTCCCAAAGGTGAGACTAAGAATGAAAGAGCAGAAAAGGATGGGGGCTGCTGACATGGTTCCATGGGCAGGTGAGAGGCTCTGAGAGTTGAGAGACCACAAACTATTCTGGGAATGACAAGGAATCCTGACTGACTTGTAGGACTGGGTTTGTGTTAGGGGCAGTAATAGAAGACTAAGCTGGTAGGTGAGCTGAAACCAGTTTGTAGAAAAGTTTGAATGTGGGTCAATGAAGTTTTCGCATCCTCCTTTAGATGATGAGAGGCACTGGAAGAATTTGAATATCAGTTTAGAATTCTGTCATATTGTGAAGGAAACACCAGAGACAGGAGATGAGAAAATGAAGGAGGAAGTAGTTGGTGTAATCTGGACATGAAGTGATAAATCTTGGACAGTTTTCTCCTTATGAATTTGTGTTTCAACGACCAAATCCTATGTCCTGCCTCGTCTCCCGTCTTTTCCTCTTCTTTAACTTTCTCTTTCCTTTTGTATGTCTTAACTTAGAATTATGGATTTTGAAGGAGAAAGTCCCCTGAGATGGAGATAGAGCATTCTAATACTATATTGCAAATAACAACTGTGAACCAAGCAAAATTAAAAAATTTACCTGAGATTACATGGTAGCAAGGTCAAAGCCAAGACTCAGGCTCACTTTGTTTCCTGACTTTCTCTTCTGCACTCTGAACGCCATTTTTCTTGTCTTTCCATTTTCTTCCTCTAGGGCTTCAAGGAAAAGGTGCTTCAAAGTTCCAGGATAACACTTTCCATTCCTTTTCTTAGGATGGTATTGGCAGTCAGCCTTGCTTTCAGGGGACAGGATGAATGTTTTCTAGCTACTGAAAGCCTCAATCAGCAGAGATTACTTTTCTGCACTACTGTTCCTTGCCCCAGGACACTCATGGGGATTTTATTATATGCCAGTGTTAAACATAGTGACATCCTCTGGAGGAAGAGCAGAATCACTTTCCTGCCTCTAGAGTCAGTAGGAAGGGGAAGACTTGTGACTCTCTAAAGATATTTTTTGGCTTGATGAACTCATCAGGGACGTGTACAGGTCCAGTCTGCTTTTTGGTCCATAACGAAACATCACCTTAATATAAAAGAAGCCTCTGAGGCATAGGAAAAAGAAACAAGTAAACTGCTTATGAATTTTCTTTTCTCCCCGGGAAAAAAGTATATTCTGGGTCCTAGAGCTCATTTAAAGGACTCCAATTTCTGATCATCTTTGAGGGATCTCAGCAGTAAACTTCTGTATCACAAATTTTGCATTTTGGATAGGAGAACAGAACTCCCTTTACAGCTTTATAAAAAACAAATATTTTTCTTGATGTCAATGGCTTTGACCTTGCCGTGAAGTTTTTCTATTAAGTGTTTCTCTCTAGTAAGGAAAATACAGTGACTTTTAATCAAGAGCTGAGTATAGCAGCATAGAGGAGGCCCCTATCTCAGACAAAGATAATCAGGAATAATTGGTATTCCATAATTAAATCTTTTGAATTGACAATATACAAAAAAGCCACTACTGGTTTAATTTAGATATTGACTATCCGAGAAGCAATATTCTGACAGCAGTAGGCTAGGGAGTTGAATTTCATGTCTTCCTTAGATAAAGATGAATTAGTTCACTGTCACATGCTGATCATTGTGCTTTGTTGGTGTTGAGAGAGGAACAGACAAGACAGACGTGATATCTGCCTTGAGCTGCCACTTGGTAATTTTCCCTGGCACGTAAATGCCTTGGAGACTTTGCTTACTGCTATGATCCTCAGGATAAGCATAGTATCTGACACATAGTAGGTGTTTTATTTGGACAACAAATGTTTTGTGAAGGAGTGAATAATATGTTTTTGATATGATATTTTTGTCTTTTGAATATCAACCATTTTTTTACATCAACTTGTCAAATGTGAAGGGGACTATTAATTTTACATCTAAGAAACTGAAGACAAAGATGTCAAGATTTCTAAGGTGGTCAAGTCATGTATCAGATTCACAGGAAATCAATTTTTAAAACATCAAGCAGTAAAATCCTTTCTTTGAACAAAATCTAATTTCAAAAGTTTAATGTGCAAGTCAGATAGAAGCTGGGAGGTACTGTTTGGTGGCAACTCCAGGTCCTTCCCTTTTGTGCATTTCTTCCCCATCATTTATCCCTTGAAGGCACTGGATTAAATACTTAAAAAGCAGTTGAGACTTTGGGGCATGTTGTAAATAACCTTCTTCTGTATTGCATAGTGTACTCAAATCCAGAAGCTAAACTGGCTATGTGGTCTTAGGCCGGTTACTTAAATGTCTCTAATCTTCTGTTTCCTCATTTGAAAAACTGGAGTTACAATTGCAAATGCCTACAGGATTGTTGTGAAGATTGATGGAGATGATTCTTATAAGTAACTAATGAAAGCTATGGTACAAAATGAGAGCTCAGTGCATGGCAGCTATGATGGCTGTGAGGAAGAGGGTGGTGATGGTGATAGTGGGGAGGAGGAGGAAGAATGGTTTGTGATATCTGGCCTAAAATGATGAAGTGGACCTCACTTGTTTTTCACAGGGAAGAAACTTTTAATCTTCAGTGAAATATGATAACCATCCATTTATTTTATGTGACAAAGATGACAATCAAGATAAAAATAAAAATGAATGTTGAGAATAATGTGTTTTGGCTCTTGTGGTGTCCAAACCATTTATTTTGCTTTTCTTTCTCCCTCCCTCCCTCCCTCCCTCCCTCTCTCTCTCTATCTCTCTCTTTCTTTCTTTTTTTCTTTCTTCCTCCCTCCCTCCCTCCCTCCCTCCCTCCCTCCCTCCCTCCCTCCCTTCCTTCCTTCCTTCCTTCCTTCCTTCCTTCCTTCCTTCCTTCCTTTCTTTCCTTTCTTTCGCAGTGCTAGAGATCAAGCACAGGGCTTCCTGCATAAAAGACAAGCACTCTACCACTGACCTATGCCCTCAATGCCTACTTTGCTTTTTAATTTTTTAAATTGTAACAAACATTCATTGAGCACCTTTCATTTAGGACATCTAAAAACATAATTAAATTCTATTTTGCTTTTGTTAACATACATTTGTTCAATGATTTCTATGGGTGAGGTACTCTTTCAGATTTGGTGGACTCAGAAATGGACAAGTCACTATTTTTTTTTTTTTTTCAAGGGCTAAGTTTCGGAGTGGATCAAACCATTACAATATTTTACAATAAGTTCTGAGGGAGCCGTATTCCCATATTACTTTCACAGAAATTGAAATGTTCGGGCTGAAGTTGTAGCTTCAGGAGTGCTTGCCTAGCACATGTGAGATACTGGGTTCGATCCTCAGCACCACATTTAAAAAAACAATAATAAAGTTATATCCATCTACAACTAAAAAATGTTTTTTAAAAAATTGAAAGTGTTCATATCTCTAGTCATTTTGCTTGCCTGAGCTTTTAGCCTAGTTACCTCTAAAGACAGGCTAATTAAATGTGGATAATAATTTGTTGGTACCTCTCTAAATTTGCAGGTCAGTTTGACTAGATATAAATATAAATATAATCGATGTCTCATATTTTCTTTCTTTAAATATCTTCCATAATACTTTGACTGTCCCCATTCAATTTTCTTCTAAAGTGTTGTCGTCAAAAAAGAATAATTCAATCTTTCCTATATGAACATATTCTCTTATCACCTAGATTACCAATAGTTTTCTTTTTCTTTAAGATCCAGTGATATTCTCATACAGTGTCTTGGTATTAATTGTTCTGGATCAGTATGGACTCAGGTACATAACACATTGTTTTGATATGTCATTTTGAATTTTTTTATTATTTCATAAGAGTTTGCTGAATGTAGTGTTTTTTTCCTGATCCTTAGAGATATATTAGACTTTACTTTTCTTTTTTAGGAATTGATATTTGTGTGCTGGACGTTCCTTGTCTATTTTCAATATTGATACCATTGCCTCAAATTCTAAATGGCTTCATTTTCTTAGAATTAAAAAAAATGTCTTTCACTTCACATTATTTCTGTTTTATGGCATTATTTGTCTTGTTTATTAGCTCTTGTGTTCTTTCTAGGCTGGATTTCATTTACAAGATGATATTTTATTTTTTCTCACCATTTGTTGTTGTCAAATAATTTCTTAATTTTTGAGTTTTTCTAATTCTTGCTTATGTTGTTTTTAATGAATTTCAGAATTTCTATCTTTTTAAATGGTAACTTTTTAAAACTCTTACATGTGTATAACTTTCACAAGGAACAAACATGGTATAAAAATTGTATCTTTCACTCTGCTTTCTCAAATACCAATGTTTTACATATCCATATAATAATTAAAATTAGGAAATTAAAATTTATATGCTAGAATTTATATACATCATTCATACTTCCATAATTGTCTCAGTAATGTCCTTTTCTAGGATGACGGCATTGCATTTGACAGTTATATCTTTTCATTCTCCTCCAGTCTAGAATTGTCCCTCAGTCTTCTTTTGCTGATCTTGACATATTTGAAGAGTACTGATAAGTGATTTGTAGATTACACCTTCAATATGGGGTTGCTTGGTGCTTCCACATGACAAATAGGTTGTGGTCTTGGCAAGAATACTACCCACATTAGTGATCTTGTGCCTCTCTCAGTGCATTATTGCGGAATGGATAGGTCTCACTCACTGTGATGTTAACTTTGATTGATTGAAGTGCTATCTACCTACCTTCTACAGCATAAAACTGATATTTTCCCCTTCAGAATTATTAAGTATTTGTGGGGAGATACCCTGAGTCCATGTAAAGGATGTGTCCCTCATGATACTTTCACCCACTAATTTTCACATCCAGTGATGATTCTTATTTGCAGCAATTACTGTGATGTTTGCCACATGATAACTTTTTATTTTCCTCACTCCTTCCATATTTTACAACTGGAATTCTACTGAAATGGTGAGCTATTCCTTCTCCCCTTATTTATATCAATATGAATACATGAAGATTAGATTTATTCCATGAATTATGACCTATTATTATTGTTTATTTTATTGTCACATCTTGACCATATTCGGCCACCATGGTCCCCTTATAATTGATCTCTGTGTCATTTCAACATGTCACCATTATCTTTGAGTTCTTCCTTATTTTCTGGAGACATACTAATATTCCACATTGATATTCTTCTTTTCCTGTCCCAATTTTGGAAGCAGGAATTTCCCCAAGAAACCTGATTCCTTTCCTTGAACAATGGCACTTAGGGTTTTTTTTTTTTTAATCCATATGGGCAACAAATATTCGAAAATCTGTTCCATGAAGCTGAGTTCTTTAGATAATCAACATTACTAACATTACATTTTTGAGATTTTTTACAGCATTAGATTTTTATTTTATATACATAGGATATTATAATTTTTAAAAGACTTGATTATAGAGTAATGGGGCAAGTCAACGAAAGTACCTTTGAATAACAATTTAAGAGCATTGATTTAAGATATTTGGATGATAAAGATATTTAAGATGGATGGTGATATTTTCCTTATTAGATGGGTACCAGTAAGGTAATAATCTATATCAGCTAGGACTTTATATCATTGACAATAATTTTTTAATAATTTTTCAATGAAATATTTACCACTAATGATAAGTAAATATGGCAGTACAAAAATAGTGAATTTTATAATCCAGATATGATACTCTGGACAGTCTTGTGTCATTTCATTTTCAGAACAAACTTAGGCTCTTTTGTCTCTGTAATGTTTCTGATAGCATGTTCTTCATGAACAGTATATTATTATTGATAGTAATAATAATACTTGTAGGCCCAAGTTCTTCCCCTGGATTTCCATCAAAAAGCTTTTAAGTGCCTAACCCTCCCTGCTTTTTGCTGTATATAAAAGCCTACACAGGTCCAGTCTTTGCTAGGTGTGGTAGTTAAGTCCCATCTACCTTCCCGTTTTCTAGCAATTTAACCACTTACATATGCTCACCCTGTTTGTAACTGTTCCATTTAAATTTCCAAGACTACCCCAAAAAAAGGTTTTCATGTTATCCATTCACTATATGTGACTTTTTAGCGTTGTGTAGCAGTGGCCATTTTTTTTTCAGGGCTGATAGTATCTTGAGATGTTAATGAATATACTAACACTAACCCTATTTAT
Source organism: Spermophilus citellus (assembly GCF_964194105.1). Lineage (NCBI taxonomy): Eukaryota > Metazoa > Chordata > Mammalia > Rodentia > Sciuridae > Spermophilus > Spermophilus citellus. The sequence goes on from NC_138185.1 coordinate 64,685,148, forward strand.
AGTTCCAAGGAGCTGGCTCTTGAATATTAGTCACTCACTACCTTCAGCTTGATGCATGGACACTTCTTTAGTCTTAATATTACAAATTTTACAGAATGTCAAGAGAGATTCTGAGAAGGGACCTAGCTAAGATATAATCATTCTTTTGCTATTTTGCAATAATGTGGTCGAAAAAAAGGCAATCAGAAATTTTAGAAATAAATTTTCCCCAGGGGTTTTTATGTTGTACTTTGCCAGAGGTAAATAATCTGATTTTTATATTAATCCTCTTTAGAGAATACTGTATTGCATGAGGATGGATTTCTAGAAAGCAGCATCTTTTTTTGTTGTGTTGAATTCTCTTATTGGAAAGAAAATTTCCTTGAGACTTATTTGAAAATGTAAGGTGTGAAAGAAACAGTAAAATGAAAACCAGATTTATTGTGGTTTTGGTATTTGCATAGATCTGCTAGAAGTTGTATTTTTTACCTATCACTTTTGTTTTGCTATACTTTGTAATTCTATATTTTTGTTTTGTTTTGGGTTTTTGTCTTTTTTTTTTTTTGAGACAGGATCTTGCATAATTGCAGTCTTCTTGGTTCACGCTCTCAAGTCACTGGGATTACAGGTGTATGACACAAGGCCTGGCATGTACTTTCCAGTTCTAAAATGATCCCCAATCACCTAGGGTTTCCAGAATGTTGGTGTGATTTTCCATGTTGGAAAACCCCTGAATCCACACATAAAATTTCCAAGAATTTCTCTTCTAAAGATATTTGCAATATATTAATACTGCTGTGCTACAGTCTTACATCTAAGCCATGATTAAATGATGGTACCATAGTGTACTTCAGGATTATCAGCCCTCCTGATAATCTTGTTTTCTTCTTTATCAATATGTAAATCTGAAATATTTTATGCCTCATTCATTTTTCTATATGACATATCTGTTTTGAATTTTCAAAGTGTAAAAGTGGCAAAGAAAATGGGAGATAAAAATTTCTTTCTCTTAAATGTTTGCACTTGCAGTTTACAGTGATGAAGAACTTAATAGAACAATCAGTGATACCAGAAAATCATTAAATTTAATAGGTGTTTTCTTACAGAGGAATATATTAGTTGATACAGGACAGTCCATAGCAAATTGTTTGTCTCATGGTATAATTGAAATTCTTTGTTATTTGGAAAGAGTGCTGTATTTAACCTTAGCTAGCCAGGATTTATTTATAGGCTTGTGATAACATGATTTCTATGGAAAAACACATTCCATAATGCATGTTGAGAAAAGAGTACCCTGAAATCCAGTCTTGACTTCCCCTGGGGGAGCATCTGAAAGCCGGGGAAGCATCTGAAAGCCCGGGGACCCCAAAAGAGGATTTTGCGGTGTGTATGCCTGGAGCGCCATGAATTATCAAGGCCTTCTATGATTGTCCTGTTGTAAAATCTTTGAAATATATTTCCCAATGTAAATCATGTTCTTATTTCTAGATTGAATTTAAGTATGGATTATTGAACTCTAGTAAAAACACTTTTCTTTAAAAAAAAAGAAAGAAACTGAGGTCTGTGCATTGGACCTGTTTCTTATGACTATGGTATTGTTTTAGGTTTTCCCACTAGGCAGAGCTATGAAATGGATGTGTGAATACACACACATGTTTATATCTATTTCTTTATTTACCTATCAGTACATAAAAAAACTGTGAGTTCATGCTGATACTTCTGATTACAACACAACATTGCAGAGTTAATGCTTATTTGCAACTCCTCCCCATGACAGTGAGAAACCTAGTTGTTATTATTCATAATTGATTCACTTATTTTCTCACTCCTAGAATACACATAATGTAGTTTTAGAATTGCTAGCTTGGAATTGTATACTGCTGTGAAAAACAAATTTGTATACTGTTCTTTTTGTCTTTAGCTTACAGTTTATTGCTAGAATTTTGTTTTCCAAAGTTACCTATCTCAGTTCTTTTCCTCTTGCTTCCTCAGTATTATTTATTTGTCATAGAGTTTAAGTTCATGAATAAATATTTGTAATTTATTTGGGTTTTCTCCATGGTTCTCTAATATTTGATTGTATTTATTTATATATTCATATGAGCTTGTAAAAAATTAACATGGTTGGAAAAGTTGGAACTATACACAAACATTCGGTCTAAGAAGTGTCTTTTGCCCTTTCTCTTTCTATCCCACTTCCATTCACACATTCTTTATCCTTTATACCCTGTTTCTACCCCCATAGATAATAAATTGTATTAATTTGATCCATTGTTCTTGTATTTTTTGTACAAATGAATAAATGCACATGGATTTTCTATCTCCTCATTCTTACATATGCTTTTTATCATTTAACTGTATATCCTGAATATCTCCAATCCATATCAGCCCACAGAAGCTACCATACTTTTGTTAAAAGTGATGCACAGTACTTCATTTTTTGGATGCAAGAAATTATGCAACTAGTCTCCTATTGGAAATTTAGTTGTCTATGCTAATATTATATCCTGCTACCTTATTGAACTGCTATTGTTTGAGTTAATCAGTGTTCTTCCAGGATTTTTCAGGTATATGTTAGTACTGTCTCCAAGTTCACATGATTTTTTGTCTTTATTGATTCAGAAGCTCATTGATGTCTCATATAAATTCATTAGGTAATACTTGCAGTTACATGTTGCATAATGGTGGACATCTTTACCTTATTCCTGATCCTGTGGAAATTGTTCTGTTTCTCCATTAAGTGAGAGATTTCCATGAGAGCTTTTAGAACTTCTGGTTTTAGAAATGAATGTGAGTTTTTGCGTGTATGTGCATATATGTAAATATGCAGTATCCATCAATTCTTCTTTTTTGTTGATTGTCAGGTACGAGTGTTAAATTTTTCAGGGTTTTTATTTCTTTATTTATTTCTAGCAATTGCTAATGTAGAAATAAATGTTTGTTCTTGATTTTTAAAATATTTCTTTTTTCTCATTCTGACACTATTTTGTGAGGGTTAAGAAAAGACTTAAAATTTCAAAAATTAAATAAATTAATCTTACCCACATCTGGTAAATTATATTAGTGGTGTGAAATGTCAGCCAGTTGTGATAGGTGATGGCCAGCTGGCTGGCTAGTTGCTGCCACAGCCTAAGGTTTCACAGTTCACTTATGTGTGTGTTTGGCAGATTCTTCACAGATAGCTGTTGGTCTGGTGACCTTAGTGCAGAAGTTGGCTTGTTACAATGAACACATATCTTTCTTGTGTGGGATCAAGCACTGTATGAAAATGTAAATCAACTGAAGACCTATTCCTTAATGGTGCATGTGATATTGTAGGGCTGTGCTGTATTTGCAGCCATGTTGGCCCACTCCTTAATCTGTTCTGAAGGGATTTAAGCTGAAGTTGTCTCTTCTTTGTGATCTTTTGAATTGCCCCATTGCATATTTGAATGAAATCAGTCTTGTCAAATTAGAGCTGAAATAAAATGCATTTTACTCTTCACTCTGTTGTTCTTCTTAGGCAGTAAAGGTACCTGAACTGTATGGATTGTACAAACTCCACCTAAAAATATACAAAAGACTAAGATAATAATAGGGAAAATGGGGATGGACAGGTGTGTACGCGTGCGCGCGTGTGTGTGTATGTGTGTGTGTAGATCTCTTTAAGCTTCAAGGAGGGAATCCAGAGATTCCAGATACTATGTATTCTAGCTGCTGGAAGCTTGGGGGAATAAAACTCCTTTTAAAGAAATTGGTTCCATTACAAATGTTAATTTTCTTCCTTTCCTTAAGATACCATATAAAGCACTGCTTTTTTTTCACTTAAATGTGCCCCCAAATTCCCTTGGTATCTTGTTAGAATGCAGATTCCAGGGTGGGACCCATGGGTGCTGCTGGTGCTTTGGTTGTTGATGGTACTTTGAGGAGCAAAGGACTAACGAACAGGTGGATTAGATTTATACAGATCTTTGTTCAAATGTCTACTTTGGACAATATCTTGAACAAAGATGAGGACAGCATCTATTCAGTTCTGGTTCATCTTTTAACGACTTCTGTGGTGACCAGCCTTGTGGTAATCAATTTCTGGGTTCCTAAAGGTGGGAAGGAACAGCTGGGTTTGGTCTCTCTTTTTTCTCTGCTCTCAGATTTTGACTTTGAGAGTTTGAGTGACAAAACTATGTGAAACATAATAACACATCCCTGGCAACCCTGGTTGTTTTTTAGCTTTACAACAACCCAGGCCTTAAAATGAAGCTGCCTTTTGTTTTATCCTCTTTCTTCCCTTTGTCCATTCAAGCAATATTTATTTGGAAAGCTCAGGTGCAGTGTCTGGCCCAACTGGCCCCATGCTGTTCTGCCCTGTTCTTGAAGCTTTCATGTATCTTTTTGCCTTTACAGATATTCTCCCCCTGCACACTCGCTGCCTCCTGTTCAGAGGATGTGCAGTGAATGATGAAGCCGCTCACTAAATCTCAAACACGCTGCTTCCCTTTAGGCTCCAGAGCTTGCTGTGCAGGGGCTTTAATATCATCAAGCCTGGCATCATTCATTCAGTCTGATGGGCCCTGTCTCTCTATTTTTCAGTCAGAGATGGATGGGAGATTTTTGAATCATCTTCTTTTCTGATTGCACCTTATAAATTCTCTTTTAGTAAGTGATTTGATTTTCCTCTTTCTTTTTCTGACTTGTGCTCCATTGTTTGCTTTTGGAGTCCTGGTAGTTCAGGGTCTGTTTCCTAAACCCTTTAGTGATAATACTTTTTTCTCAGTTTTTGGGTGATTCCCATTCTTGGAAGACAAATAAGATCTATAGTTAATATTAGGTGACATTGTTTCCATTGAGAGTGTTTGACCTTTAAGGTTGTGTTTTACTCCAGATATTATACAGATGCCCGTATACAGGGATCTTTTAGTTGAAACTGGTACTGCCAACTCACTCTTTTAGTTTCAGAGAATATGTTTTTGTTTGGTCATAAAACAGACATATTCATGTATACCAGAGGAAGGTTTTTTTTTTTATTTTTTGCCCCCCTCTTTAAGGGAAAAACATATGTCTCACCAAATACTTCAGTTTTAAAATTTAGATGCTTCTTAGACATAGGCTGTAAATGTCTCAAAAAGCAGGCAGATAGTGTGTGGGTGGAGATCTCAAAATAAGAATAGGCAGTAAAGGTTCTTGAACTGTATGGATTGTACAAGCTCCACCTAAAAGCATTCAAAGTCAATGCAAAACAATTAGGGCTAATTCTGGCCAGGGATCCTAGTTTTGCAACAACTCTTAGAATTAGGAATCTGGACAGGGAGATCAAATATCACTTTGGATTTTCTGAGAGATGCCATAGAATGTAGGAGCTTCCTGGCTAAAACTGGAATGTCCCTGGACAATCTGGAGATTGTGTACCCTGTACCTAGCCTGCTGTGAGCATATAAAGTTTATTTATTTATTTATTTATTTATTTATTTTTTATTGTTGGTTGTTCAAAACATTACATAGTTCTTGACATATCATATTTCACACTTTGATTCAAGTGGGTTATGAACTCCCATTTTTACCCCGTATACAGATTGCAGAATCACATCAGTTACACTTCCATTGATTTACATATTGACATACTAGTGTCTTTAATGAGACTTTATTTAAACTAAACCTTAAGAAATAAGGAGGACTAGTTGGATCAAATGACTATCTATACTAATGAAAAGAAGGTGCATTATTTTCTCCTTATGAGTTTACAGTTTTTAATGGTGAAAGACACCAATGATCACTACTTTATTCTTCTTAAGCAAACCAAGATTTCAGATTCTATTTGAGGGATGACCCCTTTCCAGAAATTATAGGCACTGCATTTATTGCAAGCCAGTCATTTCTGTCCATCTGCTAATTTTCTCCACATGGAAGGAGCAGCTGTCATTGCAGAAATGCTACAGTAGATAATAAGATGGGGGTGTATTTCATCTTCTAATGCTTACAACAAATCCCTGGGAAGAGCAGCAGAAGTTCCTCTGACTACAGGATACTCTGATATTATTAACAAAATACCAAATGAGTTTGGGATTGGAAAAAAAGGGATTTTCTTTAAAAGAAAAAGTACTGAAGTTAGATGTAGTACATATTGTAATAATCTGCAGTTGCATATAAGAACTTTTGAAACCATAGGCACACACAGAGATACCCTCAAAATCCCAGCCAAACACAGAGCCCTAAACACAGTGCAATCATGTAAAGCCGCATAAACTATTAATACTAATGAAATGATTCATTGCTTCCACCTCTGCAAAGCAAATAACAACCAAACAAAACTTTCCCCAAACTAACAGCTTTCCTAACTTCTGTGTATCGTTCACTAATCTAATTTCTCTCCCAATCTAGGTGCTCAAATAATATTAGATGCCACCCTTTCATTGGCACTATCTAGCATCCCAAATACTGATCAAAAACTTCTGTTGATTATTTCTCTGAATTATTTTCTTACATAAATTATTTTCTGTTCAACTCTACTACCCCACCCTTAAGTGTGCTCTAGTCAGTTGGTAATGAAAATTGACCACAGCCTCTCCTTTGGGGTCCTAGAAAAGATGTTTTTCTCTTCCATTCAACCTGCATAATTTACCTGATTGTTCTTCATATGGAAAAATATCATTTCAACTGAACCTCAAAATAATCCTGTGAAGTAGGTTAGGCATATCTGCATTTTATCCCAATGAGAATATTGACTCTTAGAGAGGCCCCAATATCCCATAATCAATGACACAGCTGGAAATTGGAACTAGGTCTTCTTAATCAAAGCTCAGTCTTCTTTAGCACAAAATTTCATTTTTTTTTTATTTTGAAGAGTTTCAATCTAGAATTGCATTTATGCTGTGTGGTAACCTGTGGACATTCTCCATGTAGATACTGTCCCTGAAATTGTACTCCTTGGAGCATAGGAAAGAAGACAGAGAGAGTGTTAACACAGAATCACTAGCTAGCTTATAATGACTGCATTTTCATTTATACAACAAAAATGCTTTTAAAGAACACCAACTAATTTCATCACAATCTGTGTAACAAAAGAAAAAAAAAATCCCCAGTGTTGATGGGAAGCCAGGTCAAGGCAAGGCAAATCACAGAGCCATTAGAGAGAATCCTGAGACTTTGGGATATTGTGCCTGAAAATATCTTGATATGAGAAAGTAAATTAATTTAAATGCAGAAAAGAAGTTCAAAAGCAAGTCTGGTATGCAAGACCCTTTCTATTGCTATTGGTTCTAAAGATCTGCTTCATATTTTATCTGTACCCTTAGTGACCAGCAAAATAGATAACCCCTGTGTCTAGAAGTCATTGCTATTAAGAAGAGGAAAGGAGAAAAAAATAAACAAGAGCAAAAAAGCCAAAGAGGAAGAGACACAAAACCTACCATTTCACAAGTCAAAATATTTTCATGGTGAAATCAGAATAAATGATTAAAGATTTTCCAGCTGACAAGCAGCAGGAAACTAATATTTAAAGATAATTTCAGAAACATGGGGATTGAAAAGTAGTAAAAGAAGGAGGCCGAACCTTCTTTCTTTTTCCCCCAAGCTTTATTGAAAATAAGATTGGTTGTTTTAAAAATACAAAATGTAACTGACTCTGCAGTTAATTGCTAGTGCATTTATCTATTCCAAATTATTTATTAAATACCAGATCTGACACAGTTCCTATATTAGAGTTTTGATAGTAACCAGAAACTGACCTTGCTTCAAGAAAACTCCCAATGTAACAGGGAAGACAAAAGAAATAAAAATTAGAAAAGAAAAAAAAACATTCAAAGTGGGTTTATAAGGACTGTCATTAAGGGAACTTCAGGATGCTATTGCAACAAATAGAAGTACATAATGCAATGTTCTGTGTGGTAACCTGTGGACCTTTGGGCAATTCAGGAAATCTTCTGAGGCAAGGCTGATACCCTGAAAATCAAATAGGTGGGAATGGCTGGAGATCTGGGAGTCCTGGTAAAGGGACAGCAGAAACAATTGCACAGAGGAAGCTGTGAGCAATTTGATATGCTGGAGTATGGAAGTATGCTGGTGAAGGGAAGTGGGGAGCGCTGGCAGAGTTAGGTGATAGAAATACTGTACTGATCCTCTTAATCTGTAGCACATTTCTTGTTAATCCTATTGAGTACCATTTTAGCATGATTGCCAGGAACCTGTCCTATAAGTGGGCTATAAAGTAATTTGGTACTTTTGAATGTGAGTATAACCATTCCTTAATGAGTGAATGGTTGATTTTGAGCTCATTCTAACTCTAATATACTACAGTGATATGTTAGTCAGCTTTCCATTATTGTGGCAAAAATACCAGAGAAAATCTACTTTAGGGAGGAAAGGTTTATTTTGCCTCATGGTTTTAGAGGTTTCAGTCCATGTTGTAAGGCCCCATCACTATTGGCCTGTGATGAGGGAGAATATCATGGTGGGGACGCATGGCAGAGCAGAGCTGTTTACTCCATTGTGGTTGGGAAGCAGAGAGTAGGAAAGCCAGGCACCGGGAACAAAATGCACATTTCAAAGTCATGCTCACAGTGACCTACTTCTTCCAAGTAGGTCCTGCCTTCTAAAATTTTTATCACCTCCCAATAGTACCATTGGGTGGGGACCAAGCCTTCAAGACATTTGGGGACATTCCAAATCCAAACTATAACTGATGCTATCTTTGAAAAGAGACTTTGATATTCTGGGTAAATATCAAGCTTTTGAGTCATCTACTATCTCTATGGAGGGAAGCAATACAATCAGGAAAAGAGTATAAGGGATAGAGACAAACAGATCTGGTCTTCGGTTATCTTGGGTCCCTTATTGAATAATTTCCAAGTCTCAGTCTCTTCATCAGGGTGTAATACTATCCACCTCACAGAATTATTGGACCAGCTGGAAATATCATATGTGATATAACCAACAGCTCAGACTGAACTGAGTTCAACTTAATTATTTGTAGATTCAAAGGGTTTTGAGATTAGAGAAATGCACTGAATGTGTTCTCATGATGTGTATTGTGGGAAACTACATTTCTCAAACTTTGTCTTAAAACTGATAACCCGACATTAAGTCAAGTATGGTTTCCAGTTCCTTTTGGAGCTGTAAATAAGCAGGACTCTGGGAGTTTAAGGGACAGATCTGCAGCTTTTTGGACATCTGGAACTGGTGCCAATTGGGCAGAAGTCAAAGGGAAGTTGAATTCATTAGTGTAATTGTCTTGTTGAGTTTTATTTTCTCAAGCTATTTCCATCTAAATACGTATTTATTTGCTTATTGTTTGCTTCTGCAGTCACAGATGCTCACTGAGAGGGGAGGACTTGAACAGACAGTGGCTCTCTCCCCAAGCGCATCTCCAACCAACCATTTACCATGCAAAAGGACTCCTTCACTACCTGTGCAGCATTGGCCGGAGTCCCGTGGTGAGTCACTTCTGTTTCCACATTTGTGCCTGGTTCCTTGTACCCTCCAGGAAGCACATTAGCTTCTGTCAAGTCAAGGAAACCAAAGTCCAAAGACTTATGTCTGTCCAGCTCTAATGGGACGGGGGTTGTTCTTGGGGCTTCCATATCAAACTATCACAAATTGAGTACCTAAGGACAATGAAAACTTTTTCTCTCACATTTCTGAGGGATAGAGGTCTGAAATCAAGGTGTTGTCAGGGCCATTTAGATCTAGCTTCTGTTGGTAGCCAGCAGTCCTCAGTGTTCTTGGCTTGTGGCAACAGAACTCTGGTCTCTACTCCTGTCTACACAAGGCCATCTTCCCTATTTCTAACTGTGTCCACATTGCCCTGTTCTTATGAGGACAACGGTCACTTGGTCTAATTCAGTATGGTTTCATCTGAGCTTTATTTAATTTGCCAAGACCCTATTTCCAAATAAGATTATGTTCACAGGCACCAATGATTACACGTCTTTTGGAGGGACATAATTCATCCCAAATATGGGGAAAGTATTGATGTCATACTCATTGATTAAAAACTGGTTAAGATATTACATTCCATTCCATTTCCTGGGTCTTGACTTTCCAGCTATCCCCCCCCCCCCCAGTTATTGAAGAAGAAATAAAATGTGGATATTACGAGGTAGTATTTGGAGAAAATCTTCTAGGTATTCATATTCTTGTTCAACTAATACTACAAAATTCTAGCACTTATGATAATTCTGACACTGTTTTAAGTACTTTCAGAGCTAGACTTTTCTTCCAAGCTTCTAGCACTATGTAATTGATGACAAACAGACTATTAGAAACTAGACTTAAAATAAGAAAAAGGAAATGGCAGTCAAATAACATATGGAAATGCTCATTTATTGACTATAAACTATGAAAAATACTTGTCCATGAAAGTATAGTGGGGCTTATGTTCAATTTAGAGTCCTTACCTAACCTAAGAAACTTACAGAGTGGACACACCAGAGAATGTCCAACTTAATCATCTGTATCATTATCCAGTTTTTAAACATCTACTATGTAATCCAAATGGTGCCACATTTAATGAATATTATATATATATATATGTGTGTGTGTGTGTGTGTGTGTGTGTGTGTGTATCATAGACCCTTATTTAAATCTCAAAAGAGATTAACAGGTAAAGTGATTTTCCTGAAGTATTGAATGTGGCAGCATTAGAATTCAGTCCTTATGTGCATTTCCATCCTGCAACCCCACCTTTCTTCATTACCTCCTCTTTGTCAGAGCATATTCGGGGTGACCAAGATTATTCCCAGGTTCAGCAATTCCCTAGAAAGACTCACAGAACTCAGAAGGGCTGTTGTACTAATACTACAGTTT